>NC_053445.1:35023628-35338013 GCF_007990345.1 Gossypium hirsutum | reverse complement strand
AACATTGCAATATTCGATCTACGTACTTGTATAACAAATAATAAAATAATAATTATTTAAAATTGCATAAATAAAAAATCTTAAATAACATTTAAAAATTAAATTTAACACTTACCATTTTCATTTGTTTCATAGATATATGCTTGTCATAAAGATGAATCAATTATCCGACCATTGCTAAATTGGTACAAATTTTTACGATTTAAAAAATAAATTTTAAAACTATTTTAAAAATAATTAAAAATTTGAAGCTCTTTTAAATATAAATTTGAGAGGAATTTGAGAGAATATTAGAGAGAAATTGAGAGAAATGATTTAGTTGTGAAAAAAATGGTGGGGGTTTTTATAGTTTTTTTTTTTACTATTGGGGGGTCACCAACGGTCAAAAAAGTAACCGTTGCTATTGTTCACGCACGGGCAAAACGCGTCCCTAAAGGAGCGCTTACGTGGCAATAAAACGTGCCCTTGAAGGAGCGATTTCCGTCCACGTAAGCAAAGTGCGCCCTCAGGGACACAATTTTCTGTCACATCACCTGACATCGCGCTGACGTGGACACGCTTTCGGGAAAAAAAATCCATTAGAGTAAATAATAAAATATCGGGCCAATTTCGGTAAATTTTAAAAATATTTAAAAAAATAACAAATAAATTGAGAAATTAAAGATATAATTAGCTCAACAGCCCGAAATATTCAATATATGTGCAATTTTTATTTTCCTTGTTGAGATTTCGGATCGCAAACCATGCAAAAAGAGTGGAAAAATAAAGGGTTCAAATTGATTAAAATAAGAAGTCAGGAGGTAATTTGCCTGTAAAACTCAAAACTATGAAAAGCATAAATAAAGTGCAAAAGAGTGAGGAAAAGTGGATAAACTTTATGTAGCATTTTTAGAACACATATAATTAAATGGTCAAATATCTTAAAGAACATTCAACTTAAAATGCTAAAAAGGGAAAACCAAAAAAGAAAAAAAGAGCACACTTAATTGAACATTCAAACAATGAAAGCGCTCGCCTCTGACAACCTTCAGAAAACGTAATCTCATCAAAGGAGATCCGCGACATTCGATGGCAGCTCCTCGATGACAACATTGTAGAACTTCTGGATATCAAACAGCATTCTTTCATCATCTACAGTCACAAAGTTTATGGCAACACCTTTTCTCCCGAACCTTCCACTTCGTCCGATTCGGTGGAGGTAGTTTTCTGGTTGAGTGGGCAGATCATAGTTTATGACAAGGGAGACTTGCTGCACGTCAATACCACGGGCTAACAGATCGGTAGTGATGAGAACACGGGAAGAACCAGAACGGAATTCCCGCATGATGACATCACGCGTATTCTGGTCCATATCTCCATGGGTGGCAGAAACTGTGTGGTCTCGACTTCGCATTTTGTCAGTTAGCCAGTCAACCTTGCGCCTCGTGTTCACGAAAATGACACTTTGGGTAATGGCCAGTGTTTCATAGAGATCGCAGAGTGTTTCGAGCTTCCACTCTTCCTTTTCAACATTCACATAAAACTGCTTGATACCCTCCAGGGTTAGTTCGTCGCGCTTAACCAAAATTCTCACAGGTTTATTCATGAACTTCCGAGTGATCTCTAGGGCTTCGGGTGGCATTGTAGCAGAAAATACCCCAACCTGAATCTTGCCCGGAAGAAGCTGGAAGATGTCATAGATCTGACAGACATGACAACATTAGCAGAGCACAAAATATCAAAACCAAAGGTTGCAAAACTCAAAACAGTTACGTCAAATATCGCACACCTGATCCTTAAAACCACGGGAGAGCATTTCATCAGCCTCATCCAAGACAAACATCTTAATATAATCTGGACGGAGTGATTGCCTTCTCAACATATCGAAGACACGACCGGGAGTACCGACAACAACATGAACACCACTTTGAAGAATTCGCTGATCCTCGCGAACACTAGTCCCACCAACACAAGCGTGGACCTTCACACCAAGGTAATCACCAAGTGCCCGCATCACCTTCTCGATCTGTTGAGCCAACTCCCTAGTGGGTGCCAAAACCAGAGCCTGGCATTGGACTATACCGTAATCAAGTTGCTGCAAAATTCCAGAGCAAAAAGTCGCTGTCTTTCCAGTCCCAGACTGTGCCTGTTGTATCACATCGAGACCCTTGCAGAATGGAACAATTCCTCTTTGCTGAATCGCTGAGGGCTTCTCAAAACCTTAAAAAATATCTCAGACAAAAGTATCGAGAGTCAACATAGATTAGCAAAAAAGAAAAATAAAACATCAAAAAATTTATGTAAGTTCAAACAAACCGAAGACTGCGATTCCGAAAGAAATTATAAATGCTGAGTGTAAGAGTTTTTTATTTTCTTTTCAAAGTACTAAGTATAAGTACCATATGCATAGATGCCCCTCAGAAGGTTCTCTTGAAGTCCCATTGCATCAAAACTGTCATAAACTTCATCATAAGAAGTGAAAACATCATCTCCATCCGTTTGGAGCCTGTAACATTTGACATTGCATCACACTAAGCATCAACAAGTTGTAAAATTGAACAACACTAAGAGGAAAGTTTGTGATCAACAAACAAGAAACTTACAAATCACTCATTTTCTGATCAAATTGACGAGCATCGAATTGGGATCCTTCGGGTGCTACACCAGCCATGACTGCAGATGGAAAAAAAAGAGTGAAAAGCTTGTCAACCAAAGTCCAGCTCACCTCAGGATAGATATTATAGCTTTTAGGTTAAAGATATAACGGAGTACCGACAAAGAAATCAAGATATTACATAAGATTAAGAATATGAACAAACATATTGGGTACAATGGAATGTTTTTCATTGCATTAAAGATGTAATAGAAGAGCCAAACTTGCACACCAAGTGAAAAGGGTGCACAAGCATTAACTTCTGATTTAGTATCCGGAGACAATATGCAAAGGGGCAGATGACTATCTGATATTAAGTCGTAAATGTTTTACAATCAGAGACACCGCATTGCCCACCTCTCCAAAATTCAAAATTCACACAGGGGCAACACATTCAAAAGGAAACTGTTTACCACAAAGTTATCCCATAATTATAAAACATCAACACTTGAGAACATACCAAAGACACTATCTTGGGAACAAATAATCATCACTCCTATACGAAAGGTAGTTAATGGATGAGTCTTCGTATAAGGGAAAGAAGCAAAAACCTACTTTGTCAATTACACATTCATTCAGATTTGTCCAACCGCCAATTAGCATTCAAGGGTTCTACAAAATTGGTGGCGTATCCTAACGCTAGGTCACACACCCTAATTCATTTGAACATGACAACAAATTCTGATTTCGAATATCAGCCTCAAAGTAACATCAATCCAACACATCGAGATTAAACTATAGTCGAACACTTAATCGAACTAGTGTTTGTCCTGTATCTGCTAACAATAATTCACTCAACCAATGGCAAGGTTTCAACCTAAATGCTTGAAGTTGATTTATTGACAATTGAGATACATTCAAAATTAAGACTTGTAATCTAAATTACAAAAAGGAAGAACCTGTTTCTTTTCTTTTTATTTTCATTTAATAAACACATATAAAAATAGCATAACAAGGCTTCATATTTGCTAATTTCTCAAGCCCTAAACTACAAAATCATCTAGATAAAACTAATCAATCTCAAAAAACAATATAAACCCAAAATCACACAATGAAAACAGATCAAAACCCAGATCTCAAAAAGTAAAATTAAATCCAATACACATAAAAAAAATCCAACAGAAGAAGAAAAAACATAGAAACAAAAAGGACTCCACTCCACTCCAATCAAACACAAACACAAACACCCAAACCCAAAAAAGAAAATCAAAAATAAAAAAAGAGAGAGAAAATCAATCAACCTTGAAGCAGATGAAGAGAGCAAGAGATAAAAAAGCGACTATTTTGGGGGATGTGATGCCGAATTTGTTGAATAAGGAGAGTAAATGGGCAAAAAGGGTAGTCTTTTTTGGAGACCTTCTCGGTTAAGATTTAGAGAGAGAATTTGTGTGAGGGTTTTCCCCAACTCCTCGGATCTGTGTCGTGGAGTGCTAAGGGAAAAAACCAATATGAAGAGAAGAAGAAGAAAGTGTTTTTGATGATAATAAGCAAAGCAAAACAAAAAGGCCTTTTCTATATATAACCCTTTCAAGTTTTCCACCCTAAAACCCTTAAATTCTTTCCACACTGATTTTACCTATTTGCCCTTGTTTATTTGGATAATATAACATTTAATCCTTAAATTTGACAACTTTTATCAACTTGGTCCAAAAAATTGAGAGGTTATTTTAATTTAGTTGAATCCCTAACCTGGATTCTGTTTAGTAATGGCATGATATTATTCTAATATCGTACCATATCGTGACTTGTTTTAAAATTAATAAAATTTATGTTATGGCATGACATAATTTAAAAATGTCATGTTATTGTATCATAACAAAATTCAAGTTCATAAATTAAATTAAGAAAAATTGTCAAGTTTTGAGACTAATGTTACCTACCTACCCTTGTTTATTTGGATAATGTAACATTTAATCTTTGAACTTCACAAATTTTCCTTAACTAGTTCCTAAATTTTTTATTCACATTAGTCTCAGAACTTATCAACTTTTCTCAATCTAATTCTTCAACTTGGATTCCGTTTAGGATTGTCATCACTTGAAAATTTAAATATTTTTATACAAAATCTAAAAATTACAAAAAAAAAATCAAGTAATAACATGACACAATCTCAAAGTGTCACGTCATCATACCTTAATAAAATCCAAATAGAGGGATCAAATTGAGAAAAGTTACCAAATTCTAGACTAATGTAGATAAAAAAAGTTCAGGAACCAAGTTAAGGAAAAATTGTTATACTCCTTGTTTATTTTCTTTTATCATAATTAAACCTATTCATTCGTCAAATTTGGGTTGATCCAACCTTCCTCAACTTCCTATTTAATAATAAAATTAAGAAGCATATTCTCTCACCCTTTAAATGGATAATGTAGACTCGAATATTTGTAAATATCATATCGTATTTGCTTTTTTGCAACTTATACCAATTTATCAATTTTTTCATTTAAATACCTAAAGCTTCTTTTTTTTTTGTCAAAAATAGTATTTAAACTATCAATATTATCTCATTTTACTCGAAGAGGGTGGAATTTCCGTTAAAAACATGTCACGTATCACATTCTTATTAGATGATAGCATGTTTTGGGTAAATATGACGAAATTGATTATTTAGATACTACTTTTGACCCCTAAAAAATATTAAGCACAACAATCAATTTTTGTTGATGGGAAAAGTCAGTGTTAAGACTAATTTGGTTTAGTCGAGCCGTTCGAAATGTCGAAACGAGAAATATAGGAGGCAAATTACGGGATTAAGAAATAGAATTCATTAAACTATTAAATTTATAGTAGAGGGACAAAACGGTTAGGTGAGTAGAAAGAAGAAATTTGATTGAAGCATTGAACAAGTCCTTAGCTAGCAATTAAGCCAAGGACTAGAGAACAATTAAACCATTAAGCAATTCATACTTAGTGCTTGGGAATGATCTCTTCCATCCATTGCCACTAACTATTTTATGAGCAAATCATGAACATTTATTTATAATTAAATTAGTTAATTAAAGTAAATTGTGCGATTAAGTGATGGTGGAAGAGAGAAAGCATAAAACAAAAGAAAAAATATTTTATTTTCATTTTTAATCATCAAACCTTAATTAGCTCAAGTGTTAGTTTTTCTTTTTATTGCTAAGTTTTGTTCAAGCTGCCATTATTGAGTATTAGTTAATTGGGAGCTTGAAAATCATGATTTACATAGCTGTATAAGCTTTAGAATATAGTGGGTAATGTTGATTTGAGCTTGAATTGAGAGTAGATTACATGGGTAATTATGTGACATTAGGATCAAATTGAATAGAATGAAAATTGTGAAGTTTGTGTTATAGAATGATAATTAAGGTCCTTGTAGTATATTTACGAAGTCAGATTTAAATTCAACCGGGTAACTCATGAGAAACGAGCGTTTCATATATTAGGGTTTTGAGGGATTAAATTGAACCAAGTGCATTTCATGTTTAATTTTTACGCCTCAATGTGTAATGTATGAAACTAATGAATTTCTATAATTCAATTTATTGAACGTAGCTAAAGATGACGTCGAGAGATAGGAGAAAAGCAAAAGTTGTTGACGATAGGGGTGTTCAAATGGTCGACTCAATTAATACCCTAACCGAATTACCATGAACCATAAAAGTTTCAAAATCTTTTAATTGACCGAAATAATTTTGGTTAATTTGAGCAGTTAACTGAATTATGTTTATATAAGTAGTTTAACATAATCGAATAATATTGATATCAAACACGATTTGAAGTACGTATAAACTTGATCAATTGAGTCAAATGGTTTATGTTTGAAATATATACTTGTATGTTTGTGACTATGAGATTGCATTGTGATAGTGCTATGTTAATTTGAACTATATTATGTTTTAATGGTTGTTAATAATCAACCATGCCTTATTAACAGTATCAAATAAAGTTACATGTATAGTTGACATGTCATAAGATTCATTTTGTAGGTGAGAGATCTAGTATTGAGTGTGTATTATTATGTTATAATCCTCTAATACCCTAAGACTGAGAACATATCAACAGCTCAAATACTCTGTGGGTATTAGCATATTTTAATATAGTTGGTGGGATTGGTGCAGTTATGCCCTGTTAGCCCTTATGTTGCATATTCTAGTGTGTTGGTAGATTGATCTACGTAACCGTTCTTGAGTCCAAGTCAATTAATAAGGGTCGAAATAATAAATCGAATATAAATTCTAAATAATTATTGATTATGCTTAAAGTATTTATAATGAGATCGATTTACATTATATGAAACGAGACGCTAATACTCTGAGGGCGCAACAAATTTGATATTCGATAATGTATTACGAATATCTTGAGGGTGCAATGGTAAATGAATTATGTGATTAACTATGTGAGAACAAAGTTAATGTAAAGTTAGTTAACCTGCTTATGGCATCTTTCTAATATGCTTGTTAATTTACTTAATGAATGTATTGATTTCAAGTTATGTTTACACTACTAAGTATGAATTATTCCGTGTAAGAATTTATTTGTTTTCGTGCACAGATCCCGATCAAATTCCTTTCAGTGAGTTTCAATGCTTGATTTATAAACTAGTAAGGATGAATATATGTGTTTAATCACTTCATTATCTACAACATATAGAAATATATTGATTGCCGAACTGTTTGAGTATATAATTATGGTTTAGTGTTTAAATTGATGAACTTGAGTTTAGTGTAACCTTTGCCATTATGTTAAATTGATGTTCGGACATAAGAATTATAGTGCTAATAGCCATAGGCAGGAAATGATCATGTTTGGGGTTAGGTTAGGTGTAGACACTGCGATTCTCTTATCGACATCCCGACTCTCTTTTCTTGTCGCGACCTCGTGAAACTTGTAGGGACACCACGATGTCTCTTGTTTTCACGTCACAATCTCACCTACAGTTTCAGCACTAAGTCTTGAATCACTTTCGAAGTTTCATAAATGCCTCCATGGGCACAAATTGAATCGAGACACATCAAATCATTAAAGTTTAAATATCGACATTGCATTATTTCGTTATTTTAATTGCTTGGTGATATTGATATACATTATTAAATAAGATATTTAGTAAAATAATTATAATTAATTTGAGTTTGTTCTAACAACGTAATATGACATCATGCACCTAGATCTAATGATTGAGTTGGATATGAGGTGTCACATATAGCCTGAATTTGGATAATATTCAAATTTTGATATTTTAAAATAAAAATTTAACTCTAATAAAGAAAAAAAACCCAGAACAACATGAACAATCCTCATTTATCAAGAAAGTTCAAACTCCTAATAAAATGTTGGATAATTAAAGAAAAAATACGAAAAATAATAGGGTCTCAGTGTAGCACTGCAATTTATATAAACTTCACAACGCTTAGTAACACAGTTTGTTGAAAATTATGTCACAGTTTAGCTGCTAAAACAATGTTATCTACAAACCAGTAATCAATCCCTGGTTTAAACATTATCAAACAATCACTTCTCCAATTCCGTATAATATTTTATCATTATGTTCATCATTTGTTCGAGAAACACCAAGCAATACAAAGCTGTTTCATCCGATCACCTGGACGAATGTACCGGAATCTCCTCATCCTGCATACATGAAACAAATTGAAAACAAGTAAAAAGATTTTCATCTAGTTCTTTATATGGATATGGATACTTCAAGAAAAATAAACAGTCGGAGTAAGATCGATATATGTACCAGTCGCAAGTTGATCTTCTCGGACCAGTTAAAGATCTTTGAATAAACTTGATCCCCTCCTAGTTCTTCACCGGAAGCCCCAGCAGCAATCCTTATAACATCTTCGATCAATGCAAAGTTTCCCATGATATCGACATGAGCACCGCTAAGGGTGCCACGGCCTTCCAATAGGTTGGCCGGAGGCAAATGATTGTATTCCCTAATGTATGTTCGAATTCCGGAGGGATTAAATCGGGTCTTACCACGCCAGCCTTTAGCGCACATGAAACCTGCACTTAAAACAGGTACTGTCTCGTCCCCATCCACGGAATACACACCGTCCCTCAGGCAGGTATCTTCATCATCGGCAGATGTATCGATCTTAAACGGAATACTACACTCGGCATGCGGTGATAACTTGTACACATATGCTCGTTCAGTTGGTAGGCCAACTCCATACAGAGAATAGATTTCCATATCCGGTGCGTTCGGCAACCTATGGAAACATTTACGAACCTAATGAGTGTTTACATATACAATCAAACGGAAAACAAAATTCACGGCCTGGAAAGTGCATTATATCGTACCCGTATATACCGCAAATTGAAAGGAAAATTAAGTAGAATTCAAGAAAATAATCGAAAGTTATGTTACTTGGACTCAGAGATAAGTGTTGGTTGGACTTCTATCAACTTTTAGGCCACATATTCAGATTAAAGATAAAAAACCAAAGGAGATATAAAGAAACAAAAAAGTTACTCGAAAAGGGAAATTGAATGTTAAATATCAGGCAACAAGAAACAAAATGAAACGATGGAGTAGAGATTCTCACCTCGTTTCCAAAGGGTTTGACCAATACTTGTAGTGTTTATACTGGGGATCGTCCAAATTGTCCGCAACTCCATAGGAGAAATGGGCGGTACCACGAGCCATCATTTTTGGAGCAACAAAATGAAGCAGGTCAACAAGTGAATCAGCAGTGTAAGTTTTATACTCTGCAACGGCTTTGATACCAGCAAATCCCATGTCATGGTATTCCGTCCACACGTCTCTACAAGTCGTGTTTGCAGCACTATGACCCTTAATAGCACCCTGAACATTGCCATATAGAACAGTCATACAGCAAAACAAGGTAAGTTAGCTATGTTACATGGACTTGAACTTGCACTCGAGCAAATAAGCTAACAGGGGAACCTCCAAGATTAAAAGAGAAATGAATTACCCTGAAGTCAATTCTCTCAATGTCGGATGAAGGTGCCTCCGCGACATCTTTTCCAAAGGATATAATCCTTCCATAATTTGCACTTTTAGCTTTACAAACCGCATTTTCGGAACCAGCTTGGTCGGCAATCTGAGTCTCATTCTTCTTTTCTCTCTTCTTGGCACAAGAATTTCCTTCCTCCGGTGACCAGTCTAGACCACCCCATATTGTATTCCCACCTCTCGGTATCATCGACATGGTCGAATCCCAAGTCCGGCTCATTCTCATCACATGTTGCAATGTTTGGAACTGAAATATATCATTATCCAAAAAACCGGGTGCAAGAGCCCTGCATTGCAGGTTCGTTTTTGTAAGAAAGAAATTACATTTAACAATTCCTGATATAATTTGAGACTATCAACTAATAAGTAACTTGCATATCTACCAATTTCGGAGCTCAAGAATATAGGTTTACTGGATGCTCTTTGACAAGGAAAACTGAAAACTTCTTCCTAAACATGAAAGACGCGACATATACAATCAGCCATATAACACACTGATTTATTACAAAAGCAGAAAACGGACTAATGACAGTAATGAGTACATGAGATCCACGGTTTTGTTGCTTTCGGCATATTTAAAACTCAACAGATAATCGTGTTTCTAAGGATACGTACAAAAATGTGGTTTTAAATGCAAATGCTGCTGCATTTGTGTTGTCACAACTCACGACCTATTTAAAGTAACCAAATTAGTACTTGATGAAACCTTTAAAGTTTCCCAATACTGTGCAAATTCCAAAGCTTTTGCTCAGAAAAGATATAATAAGATGACAGACGAAACATCATAAGATACATACGCAGTTGCTAGAACTAGTTACTTCCGAGAAGGTATACTTTTTAGATACCTGGCAACTGCAATATCCTTTGCTTCAGCCGAGAAAAGCCCAGCAATAGCTTTCGGAACGCCGAGAAATGGCCCACCAATGTTAACAACGGCTTTAATATGCTTAGAACACCAATCTGGCCCACCACCACCACCCATCGGAGCAGGTGCTTCAACCCACTTCATAAAGTGTAGGAAATACAGAACTCCCATCGAATGTGGAATGACTACAACTTTTCTCCCTCCATTTGTAGCAACCAACAGTTCAATATTACTCTTAATACGGCTCAGTGTTTGATCACGTACCTGATTAATCAAAAGATGCCAACATCTTAAAGGTGCATAATCAATGAACCACATTGCCAACGTGTTGGGGAAAATTTACCTCGGTGTTTTGAAATGAGAGTCTCCAATCGTAAGCAGCCATGTACATGGTTTTATCCTCATATCCAATCCGAGCCAAGTTAGCAATCAGAACTGCCCACACAAAATATCCAGGAGCGAAGTAATCTGCAGCCACTAGGCCAGAGACAGGCCTTACTCTTATACCACAAGGATCTAATCCGGTTTCATTATCCAATGACATGTGCTCCACCCAGCATAGAGGTCTGCATTCCAATAAAACCACGGAGAACAATTATCCAAGCAACACTAAGAGTTCATAACTTAGTCACAAAACTAAGACTCACGAATCAAAATGCTATTGAACTGGAACAAGGAGCAAGCAAATTGCCATAGGCCTATTCTAATACAACATAATACTTTTCAATTTTTACCAGATTAAAAGTTCTTTAAACAACCGTAATGCACTTGACATTCAAAAGAAATGTTGCTTTCAGTCCAGTGCTTCAATCTCTTGCAGGTTATGGTAAAAAAAAGGAAGCTAAACATGTCATTTCGGTTCCATATTGTTTTCATACATCATGCAACCTGGTGTTTCAATTTAAAACGCAAGGCACACAATTGAAAGAGTAAAGACATGGATCCAACTCAAACATGTCTCATCTACTAAACCAAGAAAAGCACAATAACTGGTACGCAAAACAAGAAGCAAATAATAAACGGATGGCACCTCATAACCATATAAGCATATCTTATAGTCTATGTTAATCAGACTCGGTGTGTCTTGGATATGGATACGTGTCTGATAAGGATATGAATAGTCAGAGCAACATAGGTCATAGGTAGTTGGCCCAGCATGACTTTGAAAATTGGGGTGAAGAGAAGAGTAGATTGAGAAAAAATCAAATGAATACAGAATATGGAGGCTGTTTCTGGGGTTGTCAAATCAAAACAAAACATCAATTCTCAACTTTCCATAAAACTTGCAAATTCTCCAATGTTATGCAAAAGGCTCCAGATACATGCAGCATCTCCCAATATATGCAGCCTTCCTACTGTTTATAAATAGGGAGGCTATTTCGGGGGCTTGAATCCGTGATCAAAACAGGATTTACCAGAAATTCACAAACTAGACCTTTTATCAGACAAACAAAACTGCCTACAGAAATCACCAATACATGTTGCATAGAATTAACAAACAATTGTAAAAACAGCATTAAAATCACCAGTACCCCTTACCGGAGACTATAAAACTACACCTCATTTTCAGGGTTTTGAACCTTAATTACCAAAGGTTCAGAAACTACATATTTTATCCCACAACCAAAAAGACAACATAAAACCATCTATACCTAATGTACAGAATCAACAAACAATCCTAAAAACAGCATTTTAATCACCGGTTACCGATACCCCTTATCCGAAACCACAAAATACCCCCAGTTTTAGGGGTTCTGAACCTGGAAAACTATTGAAAGAAGACAGTTAACCTTAATTACCAAAACAAATCACAACTATACCTTTTAGCACGCAACCAAAGCCGCAACATAAATCATCAATACTTGTTGAACAAAATCTCAAAACGATACCCTGAATCCATAAAACTATACCTAAGTTCTGGGGTTTTAAACCCCCGGAGAACAGATAGCAAGTAGACACTTAAACTTTAATTAACAAATATCGACAAACACAACCAAAAATGCAACATAATCACAATGCTTTGTGTAACAAATTCAACAAACAAGTAGACACTTAAACTTTAATTAACAAACATCCACAAACACAACCAAAAATGCAACATAATCACAATGCTTTGTGTAACAAAATCAACAAACAATCCTAAAAACAGCATTCAAATCACCAAAACCCTTTATCCAAAACAGCAAACTACACCTAATTTCCGGGGTTCCGAACATGGAAAAACGGATAGCAAGTGGACACTTGTTGAACAAAAATCAACATACAATCCTAAAAACAAAACCCCTTATCCAAAACCCAGAAAGCCACACCAAAAACCCAGAAGCTTGATGCCAAGTAGACACTTAACCTTAATTACCAAAGATTTACAAACAAGACTCTTTACCATCCAACATAAATCAATAGTACTTGTTGAACAAAAATCACCAAAAAAATCCTAAAAATAGCATTTACATCATCATAAAACTACACCTAATTTCTAGCTAGACAGCACACATACGAAACTTACCAATAAAAGAAAGCAAAGCATCAAAAAGAGATTAGATACCTTTTATAGACTTCACCAAAAGTACCACCCCAAAGGCGTTTCCTAAACAAGCCTTCAGCACACTCACGGCCTTCCCATAGTTCAAGTCCACCAGTGACAATCCCAGGCACAAACACCACTGGGTGCTTAGCTTCCAACCCTTCTTTCTTGAGCTTAACACCAGGCGGGTCGGGTAAAGGACCCGTTATTGCTTCCGTTACATACTGAGGGAATGAAGCCGGCATTGCATTGTAAAGGAACAAGAGGAGCCACCAGATTATACATATACAACCAATGAACCAACAGCAAGTGTCCATACATGACCACTTGGGTTGTTTTGGTGGTTTCTCACCACGTTTCTTCTTGATCTTTGATGGGGTTTTCTTGTTTTTGCCATTAACATCATCATCACCATCCGCATCAACATCATCATGATCTTCGTCTTCTTCTTCTTCATTATGCTTTGAATCTGAAGATTCATTTATGGGTTTTCTTCTTCTAAGTGAAGACATGTTTTTCTCTTTTTGGTTCTTTTGTTTTAACTTAAATCACAAACTCTAGTCGGTCTTGAATGAAACGCAGTGTTCTTTAAAAAAAACACAAAAAAAAAAGACTGTCTGAAAAAAAATCAGTTGAAAAGCTTGAAAAGAATCCTCTTTCTAGGTTTCAGATCGAAAAAGGAAATAGGACAATTAAAAGCAAAGCAATTATAGGCATCAAAGGGTCAATAGTCCAAAGCTAAAACGCTTATCCAATATACTAGCCATAATTTTAGATATATTATATTTAATAAACAATTAAAAAACATCAAGATTACACGACAAAAGAAAGAAAAACAACAACAAAAGATTTTGGTTGAAGTAAGAATATAGAACAAGAAAATCAAACATATCAGCCGAATAAATTTTAACTCAATCTGTAGTTATTAATATAATAAAATTTGAGTTTATTATGCTGAAGTATATCTATAAAGAGGGGTATAATAGTTCTAAAGATTATATCAAAAACAGTAAATATAACCAAAATTTATAATAAAATTATTAAAAAATAAAAAATAAAACATATTAGTTTTATGTTCTGGACACTTTCTTTTTGTTATTTAAAAAATTGTTATAGAAATTTTTTGGTCGCAATTGACAGGCTATTAACATATTTAAATTTGTTAACACTCTGGAACATATGAAAATAATGATGTATAAATTACATTTATATAAAAATTAATTTTGATCTTGGGTGTCATGGTTTTTTTAAGTTCGAATGTCACTATCTAGGGGTTATTCTTCTGGATTTATTTTGAATATGAGTTTATTTGTATGACTTTTATATAAAATATAAATATAATAACACAATCTTAGTTGTATTTAGTATTGGGTAAATTACACCCCAAGGTTACTAAATGATTAGTAAATTACGTTTTGATCATTCGATTTTAAAATGTTACAAAATAATCCCTGAACTATTCAAATATTTTCATTTAAGTTTATCTTTTTAAGTTTAGTTAGCAAGCTCCAAACAACAATTTAATGATCAGTATGGTGAATCAATACCAATTGAGTAGAATAATATACCTTAGATCCAAGTTGCTTGGATTTTGATTTGTAGATTCGTGACATTCAAAGTTGTTTCATGAAAAAAATTAAACTATCAAAGAGAAGGGGAAGGATAACTTGCGGTTGGTGCAGGTGATGCTAATAGAAAAGGTCGTACAACTAGATTTGAACAGCTTAGTGACTTAAATAAAAACATTCGAATAGTTCAATGACTATTTTATAACTCTTTGAAGTTGAGTGATCGAAACGTAAGCTTATTAATAGTTTAATGACCTTAGTCGTAGTTTACTCTTTATTATTTTATAAAAAGAATTGATCTTTTAATTCGAGTTGACTCATGATGTATTTTTAATTAGGAGCTTAAATATAACACTAGATACTAAAATTAGGATATGGGTGAAAAAAATTACGACATAGATTTATAAAAAATTTTAAGTATGACATTGAACTTTCATGCCAAACTGAGGTATGATTAGATATATTAACCCAAATAAAAACCTTCATAAATTATATTATAAATAATAGTAATTTAATAAAAAAAATGCTAGAACCGTCTAAAAATGGGAGGAAGGGAAAAAAAGATTCGCTAATGCGTTGATTGGGCGTTGGGGGATGGGATGCTGCAATGGGTGAAGTGGGTCCACTTTAAATATGGACCAATTAACTGTTTGTTTTTATTATGGTCACGGTTTTTTAAATTTATAATTTAACGTCAATTTTCAATTCAATGCACGGAAAAAAAATTAAGGAAAAATAATTCTAGAAGAATAATATAAACACAAAAATATGGCAGCAGTTAACCAAATCAATTAAAAAAAAGGAAATTGGTAGCAGTCATATGATGATGAAGTTATGGGTGATGTATTTATAAAAATAATAGTGGTTATAAAATTAAATATTATGACGTGATATAAAAAATAAATTAAACACATCACATCGTTTTTTATTGTCCATCTAAATCCACCCGTGATAAGCTAAATTTAGGTGCAGTTAAAAATTTGGCAGCATGATTTGTGGGTGGAGTTATCATCCACGCCCAAAGGTTGGTTTAAAATTTTGAGAAGATTTAAACAAAAAATTAGGTATGTTTAAAATATAGTTCGAATTCGAAACATTTAAGGCTTGAGTTTAATCCAACCTTTTCTTTTTTTTATATATATATTTTTCATATTCGTTTTATAGTCTATGTTCAAGATTCGTGAGAGGAGTCCAAAGTTCAAACGTGGGTCCTCCCCTTGAAAGTGTAATAATAAATAAAAATATATTTTTAAAATTAAAAAAATAATATGAGCAGACTTAACATGAACTTGAGATAATTATTTATAAATATAAATAATTTTAGATAGAATTTAAATTTATATTTTAAGTCGAATCAAGTTTAACTCGAATCAGATGAGGCCCTGCGCATGAATGCCTCTCTTGCTTCGTGTTTATACCTTAAGCAAAAGATGAAGTTGCTGGTAGTGGTAGCGGCAGCCACAACAACGACTTCATACCGCGACAACGGTAGGACTTAGGAGAGGAGTTTCACAATTTTTGGGGTTTTTTTACATTTTTTTTTCTATATTTTAGGTTTTATTTATTTGGGGCATTTTTGAGTATTTTATGTTGGGTTGAGTTTGGTTTAAAACTAGATATATTATTCGGCTAATAAATATAACACTAATAAATGAAAAGGATTAAAAAATACATATAATTAAAATTATTTTATATTTTATATAAAACACTAATAATAAAATGTGATATACTAATAAAACAAATAAAAATAAAAATTAATTTATATTTTATATAAAGATGCTATTCATAAAACAATTATAATTATTGTTATTTATATTAAGAATGTTTTATGTTTATTTGAAAGGAAATGAGATATATTAATAAATAATAATTTATTATTTTAATGTTATTTTTAGTAATATATCAACAAAAAAAAGGTATTCTTGTCAGTTTAAAATTTTTTTCAAAAGTTTTTTTTAAACCCATATTATATATAAATTAGCTTCTAATGTCAGATGCGTTGGGTTTTTTACCTAAATATATTAAAAAATATATTTTAAATACTTAAATAGGTTGTCAGCTAGATTAATTACCGAAATGGTACGTTTTCTTTAATGTCTATCTGATAGGCGTGAATCAAATTTTTATATTAAAATATTTTTTCTTTAAATAAAATATTATTAATTTTTTTCCCGGATCAATATATAACCCGGGTATAGATACGAAATACAGGTTGACTAGTTGAGCCTATCTCGGAGGCGCGACTAGTTGTGCCTAACTCAGAGGCGCGAATGGTGGGGCCAACTGCTGCTTAATTTTTCCCTATCCGATATCGTATGTTGATAGTCAATCAACTATATTCATTACATAAATATGAAGTTATTTATATTACAAAACCCCCTAAAATTGATGGTTTGATGGTGTTTCTAGGGGTATATTTTTGTGGAGCTCGATGTTCACGTTGCGGGCGATTACGGTGATCGACGTTCTCGTCATCCGTATGTAGGGGTTTAAAAAAATATACAAATTAAAAAAATAAAAATAGAAATAGATACATACCCGAGTAGTTTATTTCAAACAAACTATAAAATTATATAACAACAAATTTAATCAACATTTTAATAAATCAATAAAAATTGTTAAATAAATAAAAAATCAAATAAAATTACATTATATAAAAATTATATTAAAAAATCACAAAACACTAAACTAAACACTAACAATTTATATAACCTAATCATAAATTACTAACAAAATAACTATAAAATAACTAAACAGCAAACCATTCGTGCCTACCTGCATGTCAGGCTCGATTAGTCACGCCTATCTGACAGACGCGACTCGTTTTTTACTTATATTTTGACCTGTTGACCGTATTTTTACTTGTATATATATTTAAATATTTTTAATAAAAATAAAAAAATTAATATTTTATTTAAACAAAAAATATATAAATATTTTAATATAAAAAAATTGATTTGTGCCTGTCAGATAGGCGTGATTAAAGAAAACGTATCATTTCGGTAATTAATCTAGCTGACAACCTATTTAGGTATTTAATTTTTTTAATATATTTGGGTAAAAAAACCCCACATGCGTTGCATGTGGTTTTACATGTTTAATATTTATTTATTCTTTTAAACATTGTATTTTTAATTAAAATAATTAGCATAAAATAATAATTCCTATTAGAATTATTGGATATAATTCAAATATATTAACTTATCAGTTCAAAAATTATAATAGAAAATTTTTAAATAATAATTAAAGCAGTTTTAACATATTCAACATATAATATAGTTTTACTTTATGTAATTAATGCAAAGTAATATTATTCAAAAAAATAACTTGTCATGCCCCAAAGTTAAGGGGTTAATTGTAAAGAATAACCAAGAAATGACCGAGGCTCGATGGTTAAGTAGTTAGCGCACTTTTTAAAGATCTTAGGTTCTTTCCACTCCTCTCCCATTTATTTTCTTTTAAATGTTCAGCAACTTAAGATAAAAGACACTAAAACAAATATGAATTAGTATAAAAATTGAACAAAAATGGCAATAGCTTAAATGGTTAAAATGTCACTCTTCCCCCTTGTTTGCCCAATCCTTAAAATTGTCCCTTTTATTTTACTCTTAAATTTTCTTTTAAATTTCAGGCCAAAAACTTTGGGAAAATTGCTCCTGACGCCTTAGGATTCCCAAACCTTAGATATTTAATTCAGCTTCTCCTAATTGAACTAGGATTATGTTTTCTCTTCAAATCCAAATAGGATTTTCTTCTTCTCCCTATTTCTTCTTTATTTTTTCTTTTCTCTCTTTTACATCAAATTTTACCTTCTATATGTTGCTGAACAAATTAAACCCTTCCCGTTTAATTGTTCTTCCACCGATCATGCAATTCACAACAATCTCAAACTCGATCTTTGCCAAGAAACGATAAGTGCATCTCGTTTCAGAGTTTATATCCCGAACTTCTACAAATTTTCTATCTGACACCAACCCTACATTCGATTAATTAATCTTTATCGGTTCTTGTCACATCTCTTGAAAACCTTGATTTATCTTGAAATCCATCATTAATTCTTGCGTATCCTCTACATATAGATTCTAGATATAAATTATAAAAAAATTGAGCAAAATTGAATGGGATTAATGTATCCTCTACATAGTTTTTGCGGTTTATAAAATCTCTTTTTTTGTTTTTTTGGTGAAAAGAAACAAGATGGTTCCAATTACATTAAATTAAGTTGGGCAAAAATGCCATCTATTTAATTACATTAAAAACTTCTCTACATAGATTATCAAATACTTGCACATCTGTCTCCCTATCAAAGTCTTTTTGGTTAAGCAATCAACAACTTCATTATTCTTCCTAAAAACATGCCTAAAAAGCTATTATCGTCCATGCATCAGAATTTGTTGGATTCACCTGAGCAACGTAGAACTCAGATCCATCTATGTACTGTCTTGGATAGCTAAGACGGCTTGCAAACTATATTAGATTGAACAACCATTCTATTATACCCTTGTATTTGAAGAAAAACTAATTCATCTAAAATATCTCATAATTCAACATAAAAAATTGAACACTCCCCCAAATAATGGTTATAGCCGAGAATCCAATTCCCATCCCGCAACCCTCCTCCAACTGCTGCAATTCTTGAACCCATGACAGCGCCATCAATATTGAAAGAAAAACCCCAATTTCCTATCATTAATTGTCTAGGCTCATGCTGGCTAATCGAATAGTCTTTGTGAGCAGAAATATATTGTTTAGCCCGTCTGTAAAATAGTTTAACAATGTCAAAAGAGCTTCAAGATACGCTTTGAAAGGTGAGTAAATATGTACTCTTATTATAGTGGGGATGAGAAAAAAAATAGAAAATTGAATATTCGATATTATTTTTTAAAAAGTTAATAAAAATTTATTTACCAAAATGCAAATTTGAAAAATAAGTAAATAAATGGATTCAATTTTTTTTTTCATTTTAATAAGCTAATATATTCATACTCAAGATCGAATAGTTTAATACTAGTTTGTATTCTCTGCGATGCGGTTATATATTAAATTTATAATATTTTTATAATATTAGTTTTTATTTAAAATTTTTAATGAATTTTTTCAAAAAATCATTAATAAATTGAAAAATTAATATAATTACAAAATCTTTTTAAAAATATTTAACTAATTTAGAATTTGTTATATTAATGTTATTTAATTTTAAAAACATTTAATATTAAAATGATACAAAAATTTATCAAGGTTTGAATTTTGAAATTTATATATTACAATTTAAAAAATATTATTAATAATTTCTTATAGTTTATTTATTTTATATATATTTTTAAATTAATTTATTTTAATGTTAAAATTGTTAATATTCAATTTTTGTAATTTTATATTTATTTTTTCTCTACCTTAATCAATGAATGTAATTAACTCTTATTATATTTGAAAAATATAAATTTAATTTGATAAATATTATTAATATATGTATTTTTTAATTATATTTTAAGCTTAACTATTTAATATTCATTAATTTTAATATTATAACATTAAAAGTTAATTCAGTTAAGTAAAATCTTAAAATAAATAGATAATTTATTTAAAATAAATTTTAAATTAAACATATAAAAAATTATAAAGAAATATTTTAAACAAACTGCATAGAATAACTTAAAAAGATAAAAAAATAAGAGATAAAAAGATAATTTACTCAATTTGTAAATAAGTGCTTCAAATAAAGAGTATTATGCGTCAAAAAGTTATAATGCAAACCTTACTATTTATTTTCCTTTTTTATAACATCGTATTGCTATAATATATATGATTGGTTTAAATAAATTAAATTTATAACATCGTATTGCTATAATATATATGACGGCCCGCCCGAAATATGGGAGGGTTTGGGTAAAAATATAGGCCCGGAATATGGGCTTGGGCAAAAAAATGAGGCCCGTTTAGAAAACGGGCCGGGCCTCGGGCACCACTTTTTTGGCCCGGGCCCGGCCCGGCCCGGCCCGATATAATAAATATATTTATTTTTTTAACTTTAAAATATTGTTTACATACTTTTTTTAAATTTTTTTTAATTTTAAAATATTTTTAAAATATATTTTTTAATTTTTTTAATTTTAAAATATTTTTAAAATACTTTTTAAAATTTTTTTAAATTTTTTTAATTTTAAAATATTTTTAAAATACTTTTTTTAATTTTTTTAAATTTTTAAAATAAAAATGGGCCGGGCCGGGCCGGGCCGGGCTCGGGCTTATGATTTTTTTCCCGGGCCGGGCCTGGACAAAATCTTAGGCCCATATTTCGGGCCGGGCCGAATTTTTTTATGGGCCCGGCCCATGAGCACCTCTAATTTCGATAAATAATAAAATACCGGGTCTATTTCGATAAATTAAAAAAAAGAGCTTTTTTGGTATTTTGCCCTTACAAAAGGTTAAGACATGACAATTCAACATTTTTTTCTTTAAATGTGACGCATTACATGTGTTAATAGTTTGGGATATTAGTGATCGCACATTGTAAAGAACTACATAGTATAAAAAAATGTAAATAATATTGTTTTATTAAGGCTTACTTATTGGGTCTCATATTTATACATATATGGTTAAAAAGATTGATATTTGGGCTTGAGATTAGTACTGAAATAATATTTTATAGGGATAAATTTCATAATTATATATAAAATGTAGTTTAATGTGTAATTTTATATATAAATTTTGATTTTATGTAATTATATTTAAAAGTACATTTTAAATTTTCACTTTCTACTATCACGATATTTAAATAATTTAATATAATTACACATGAAGTTCAAATTTTAAGTAATTAATATAAATTAACTGTAAAATTGATTATATATAATTTTTTTAAAAATTAAATATAATAAAAATATGATTTTAAAATTTTAATATAATGATAAATGATATTTATATTATTTAATATAATGATATATAAAATTTAATTTAATTTAATTTTTATAATTTTGATCATTTTTACCTCCAAATCTAAAATTCAAAAGCACCTAAATTTCAACTTTTGTGTTCGGATGGAAAAGCATTTTTTGGCCCCACTTTTTACTGCAAAGGCAAGTATTCTTCATAGTTTCTGTGATGGAACAATAAATTTCTTTCCACTGCTACAAAGAATGCACGTTTATTTTTTTTAAAAAGGTTAACCTATAAATTGATATCTAAACTATATCTTTGTCCCGTTTTGATACTTAATTTTTTTTTGGTCATAGTGGTTCTTAAACTATTTTTTCCCGATACCTTTATGAATTCAATAGATAGTTAAACCATTAAGTCTTTTTTTTTAAAAAGATAATCAATTAAAAATTGACATGTGTCAAAAAAGACAAAGAAATTATTATTTCTTTTTTATATATATTATTATTTTTCTTCAAAACTAGACCAGTGATGGTCAAATCAGTCAAGCCACAAGTTCTCGATTTGATCAATTCGCCAGTTTTTTTTAACTTGGTTCAATCTATCTATATTAGTTCCCATGTCAATTGGCTCAACCCCTACCGATTCCCAAATCCAACCAATTCGATTTTGAAAACATTGATTTTGATAAAATAACTTTTTTGATTCCATTAGGTAGATAAAGCAATCGGTGTAGTTCAAAAATAAAATTAATTCCTAGTGCCTCGACTTCGGGATGACAAATTTCGAGCATTACCAAATATTATAAAAGAAGAAAAATGAAAAAGAAAAAGAGAAATAATGTAAAAAAGGAAAATAAAATAACTAAATAAATATATTTTAAGTTTATATAATGCGACGATTTATTATTTGCTAGAATTTTTTTATTATATATAATATTTTGGTGTAAAATGGATAATAAAAAATAATTTAAATATTACTTGTGACAAAAAAAATTAAATATTTTATTAAAAATTTATAATTTAAATACCAATTTAGGGCAAATGACTAAAAAAGCCATTTTTTTTCAAAAATTACCGAAATGGGCCAATTATCTAATTATTTACCGGAATGGTCCATTTTTCGCGAAATCGCGTCCACGTCAGCGCGATTTGCTGACGTGGACACAAATCGCGCCCTCTAGGATGCAATTTGCTGACGTGGCATCAGTTTATGTTTTTTTAGCTTGGAAAACTTTGAAAGGCCATAACTTTTAGCTCAATTGTCCGATTGAGACGATATTTTTTTTGATTTCAAATAACTTTTCGAGATCTACGTGCTGACAAATAGCTGAAGGCGGTTTGCCACAGTTTTCATCGAAAAAGATCCTTTTTTGCCCCTAAATTTTAATTTTTTCGGTTTAAAATTGAATTTTGAAGCATTCAAATCATTATTTCCCTTATTTATTTGGAGTAAACACCGGAGTTTTTTTTACAGAATTGTTGTATTATTTTTTCTTATTTGACACGTGTATGGAATAGGTCCGATAAATTATTAGAACGTAGGTAATATAATTAAGATAATAACAGTATTTTAATAATATGTCAATTAATTAATTAGTTTAGCTCTGTAGCTCCGGATAAAAATTATTTAGTGACTTTGACTCAAATAGACGGTTTTGAATTTAAATATAAGTGAATAGTGAAATTATGTATAATGCTATTTAAGCATGTTATATACATAAATGATGTGAGATGAAGAGGAGGAGGAGGATAATAAAGTATATGAATGAATTGTGTATAATTGGTTACATGTCTGATTATAATCGATAAATGTTGAAATAGGAGTGATGCTTACTGGTCATGGTAAGCTCATGAGAGAAAATAAAGTTTCATAGCATATGCGTGTGGTATATTTGGCATGAAATGATGTCATGAGTGGCTCACGAATTAACCCATGTTGGTAACTTGATGCAAAATTATAGTATTCAAATATATACATATTTGTAATATTTTGCTATGTGATTCGGAAAAAGGGGAATAAATAGTGTTGTAGGCCATTTTGCCCGGGGACGAATTAAACCCAAAATAAGAGTCCAAATTACAGTCCATAAAGTCTAAAACAACAAGCCCCAAAAAAATACAATGGCCCAAATAGCCCAATGAAAAAAAACCCTAGCCCAACAGAATGGACAACAAACAACAAGCAAAAAACCCTAGGTGCGCCACACCTAGGTCCTCTGGCCTTGTTGCCGCCGCATGTCACGCGTTTGCCACACGTCACCTCAGCCCCTGCAAATAAGAAAAACATGCAAAGAACAGTAGCAAACAGAGAAAGAAAACTAAAATAACATGTAAAATTGGCTATAAAAGCCGAGTATCATCTCTGTAATGCTCTCTTTTTTTTTGGACAAACATTAATAAAAAAAAGAAAATCAATTTCAGAGGTGAAACTTCTATTTTTCCTTTTCTTGTTTGATTCCTTTTTATTTTATTTTTTTGTTTTTGTTTTCGCATACTGAATAACCAAAAAAATGAAGAAAAGCTCACCTGGAACGTCCCTCGGCTGCGTCGTCAGAGGCAGTCTCTCAGTCGTCGAAATCGGCCCTAAGAGGTGGAGTGAGGGCTCCTTTCTTTTGTTTTTTTTTGGTTGAGAAGGCTTGGCCTTCTGATTGTTGAAAACGAGGGCTAAAAAACCCCTTTTGCGCAACGCCGACCACCGGCCACGGCGGCGCTACAGTGGTGGCGATGGCCGGACTGGAGATGAAGGCCAAAAGGGGGAAAGACTAAAGGTCTCTCTGTTTTTTTTCTGAGAAATGAAAAGGGGAAATGTTTTTTTTTTGTTGTTGTTTTTAAGTATTTATATAAGGTGTAAAACGGGGTCGTTTTGGACCTTAGTATCAGTGGCCAAAACGACGCCGTTTGGCCTAAGATCCGAATATCTGACCCGTCAAGCGGAGGGTCCGCGCGTTTTCAAAGTCGAATGGGCTATTTGCGCGTAAGGTCCCTTTGCTTTCGCGCCGTCGTGCAATGGGGTCCTTTTTGTTTTTTTTTGAATTTGGCCCCGTGATTTTACTGCGATTTCAATTTGATCCATTCCGGAACGACATCGTTTTGGGGGAAAGGGAAAATTTCCATTTTGGTCGCTCCATGGAGTGGGCGCGTTCGTAAGGATCCCTTTTATTTTATTTGCGGATTTGGCCCTCGAATTTCATTCTGATTTCAACTTAATCCTTGGCCTGTTTAACTTTTATTGTTTGTTATTTTTTCTTTTTTCTTTATTTTAAAAAAGAGAAAGGGTTTTATTTATTTATTTAATATTTTATTTATTTCTTTACTTATTTGTAACTTTTAATCTAGTTTATATTAGTTTTTTATGTTATTTATTTATTTTATTTATGGGCTTATTTATTTTATTTTTGCCATTATTAGTGATATTTTCTCCCATTATTCATTTATTTGCTATTTTTTAGAAACACTTTCAAGATTTGGGTTTATACTTATTATAATTATTGTTGTTGTTATTAATGTTACTATTATATTGCTATTTACATCATCATTATATTTCATGCATGTTGGCATTAGGATTTGTTAGCATCAATGCTATATAATTGTTTATTTATGTATATTACGTCATGATCATGCTCAATGTATATGGTGTTATTATTAATCGTGTATGACATCTTTTTGTTTTAAATGGTATTTTTAAATACAATTGAAATTGCATATATGATTTTTCAACATTACATCAATTTTTACCCAGATTCGTAAAAAGGGGAAAATTTTGAAAAAATAAAGGCAATACTCAGTATTTGAGATCTTCGAGAGGATTGAGCCCTAACGTATTGGGTTTCAATTTTTTTCGTTGAATCTAAATAATCCAGAATGCTCTTTAATCAAAAAACATAAATAAAAAAGTTCATTATCGGGAATTCGATACGTTGTGTCCTAACGCATTGGATATGACATGTTGTTTTCTCGAGATGAGGATTTTTTCTAAAAAATAATAAAGGCAATATTCAATGTTTAGAATTTTGAGAAATTGTGCCATAACATATTGGGCTACAATTTTTTCATCTGACTTAAATAATTGAATATCCTTTTAAACTTTATTACACGAGTTTTCAAACAAGCTCATTTTTTAGGAGGTGAAAAATCATGCCATAACTCATTGGTATGATATTTTCTCTCTCTAAAATTAGAGGGTCTTAAGTGGCTAATTTGATTTATCCAAGTTTTTTAATGCAAGGATCGTATTGTAAAATCTTTCAACCTTCGATATTAAGACGTTAATTAATCAATTAGGTACCAATTTTTGGGCGTTACGAGGGTGCTCATCCTTCCTCGTACGTAATCGACTCCCGAACCTATTTTTTTGAATTTCACAGACCAAAAGCATCATTTTAATAAATCTAAACCGTTTATTAAAAACAACCGTTTTACGAGGTGACCCAATCACACCTCATCAAAAAAAGATTGGTGGCGACTCCCATATTCGTTTTCATTTTTTAAAACCCAAGTCGACCCCGTTTTGTTAAAAATATGGTGTCAACAGCTTGGCGACTCCACTGGGGACCCAAAATAAGAGAGTCAAGCCACAAGTTGATTATTTCTTGTCTTTTTTGTCTAAAATGGAAAATTTGGTTCAAATTTGCGATCTTTTTGTTGCACGTAGTCTGCATCGTTATGTTATATCTGCTTTATTTGTTTAAGTCTCGATATAGTTTTTACATATTGCATTTACATGATCGTTCGATCTTACCCTTTTAAGTAGGAGTGAGAAACTACGCCTTCGTGAGGTTTTCACCTCCGCATAAGATAGTGAATTGCTTCCGGGATACATCCGTACTTATGTCTTCGTGAGATTTTCATCTCCGCATGGTCATAGGGAAATGTATTCCCCTGAACTGAACTCAGTCCGTATGAGCCTATAATGGGTAAGGATCGATGAATCTGTTGGTTCGGGTACACTTACTTTAGAACCGAACCGCATATAATAAGCTCTAAGAGCTTACCCTAGGTAGAACCACACTGAATCCCTAGAGGTCACCAAAAAACTCGGTAAATGTACGATCATTTTGTTACGTTTTGTCTGTTTTGTTGTTATTACTTCGGTTTATAATCACTCTATTGGTTTGAATTTTTGATATGTTTCTACATATTGCATTACATAACTGCTCGATTATTTCTTTTTAAGTGGAAGTGAGAAGCTATTTCCTTCGTGAGGTCTTCACCTCCGTGCAGGATAGCAGATCGCTTTCGGGATACATTCGTACCTATGTCTTCGTGAGATTTTCATCTCCGTGAAGCCATAGGGAAATGTATTCCCCTGAACTAAACTTGGTCCGTATGAGCCTATAATGGGTGAGGATCGAGGAATTTGCTGGTTCGGGTACCCTAATTGCCCCCCTTAGGAATAATTACACCAAACTCTAGTGATCTCCCGAATAGGTGCTTAAGTTGTTTCTTTCTTGCTTGCTTTTGTACTAACCTGTTTCGCTTTGTTTTGGTTATGATTGCATTGCATTTTCATTATAGAAAAAAAGGTGTTTATTCAAATTTAATTGCTAAATAGAAAAGATTGTCATGGAAAACGAATTCCTTGATAAAGTGGAATATAATGCAACTGCCCGAATATGGACTGATTAAACACAACGAGAGAAGGCTGGAAGCTCATTGAGAAATATACGACTATGCTTCGCTGCCTGAGGATTCAAACCGACAAAGATTATTCGAGAGCTGTCACGAAACTAAAGAGCATTGCGGGGGAGCAACGGGTCGTGGCTCGGATCAAACAAAAAGGAGATAGTAGAGACAGATTTTGGGAAATTTGCAAGATTTGATCCTAACATCCGGATATGAAGAAAAGAGTTATGTCTTCACCTAGAATTTGAGGGCAAAGCCGCATATGTAATCCATTTTATGTGAAGAAATTTGTTCTCTAGAAAAGTTATTCTAATGGAATTGAATTCAGAATCAATGCCTCTCTTTCTTATTGCATTCATTTGCATTACATTACATCATGAGCATTAAAGTCCACCAAAGAGCCTAATTGATTAAAATTATTTCAATTAATATGAAAAACCAACACCCTTGCGGTACCCGAACAGAAACTAAAGGAATGGACCAAAGGTTAGAGTGATTAGAGCAGATGCAAATACAGATGCTAGAGCAATTGACCAAATTTCAACAAGATATGAAGGATCAGATGCTAGAAGTCCAAGGAAATCTGATGAGCCAGTTAACCAAGTTATTGGATAGAGGGTTAGAAAAAAGAAAAAATCCAACGGTCCACTTTAGAGATGATAATGAAGACCCTGCTCATTTTCTAGGCTTTACCCCAACAAACATCCAAGCACAACCGAATACATATCCACAAAGGGTAACTGTTAACATCCGACCACAATACCAGACCAGTACCTCGACACCGGTAAATTTCGCGACAGGCTCAGGTTCCAACATTATGGGCAATCTAACTAATCCCATTGTCCTTGATGATCTAGCGGGAACAAAACAGGCGAGAGTGGAGTTCTCAAAACAATTTGGAGATCGTTACAAATGGAAATGGCAAGAGTGGAGCCCCCAAGTCAATACTTCGAAAGCCCCGAGGAAGAGGAAAAATGAGGTGAATGATGCGGGTAGGTATAATGAGGTTTATTCAAAGCCGATTACCGTAATCCAGCCAAGGACGGTTGCTTCTGGCCATCAGATCCCCTAGAAACAAGAATCCGGCACAAAATAAAACATTGAGAAGTCCCAATTTGCACCAATCCCAATGTCATACCGGGAGTTGTATCAAAGTTTATTTGACGCACACATTATTTCCCGTTTCTACTTGAAACCTTTACAACCTCCGTACCCCAAATGGTACGACACAAATGTGCAATGTGACTATTATGCGGGAATTACGGGGCATTCTATAGAAAATTGAACTGCGTTTAAAAATGTGGTTGAAAGGATCATCAGTATAGGCATTGTCAAGTTCGATACAGAAAATCTACTGCCCAATCATATTGATAGTCGGGGTGAATGCGATGAATGAAGAAATATTGAGAAACGTTCACATCAACGCCGTATACAAAGAAACAACTAAAGAAGAGACCTTGTTAGATATCCACCCTTATAAACTTGGGAGTGTTTTAAATAAATCGGGCTGTATATGAAATCTCTGTAGCATTTAAAGCTTATTTAGAGTAATGTTAAAAACACTTTTGTTGCTTTTGGGCTAGAGGCAGTAAGAATGTCTATGTGAAATAGGCTCATGTTGGAACATTATCATGAAATACATTATTGTGATCATTTTGAGCTAGTATTCTTTCTTTCTTTACAAATAATTATGTTTGATTCTTTCATTCTTTTGGATTTTCTTCCACATCATTCTTTCATTCATGATTATATTGTACAAATAATTATTCATAAATTCATACATTTTTTGTATATTCTTTTGTACCTACAATGGGTCCCTAGATATTGGTGACATGAGTGACGCTGCTACAGACTCGGAATTTCCTTTTGAGCGAGATATGTGTTTAAAGGAATCTCATTACTTTAAAGATGCCATAGATTATAGCCTATCTCCAGACTTGTTGAGGATGGTAGAACAAGATAAAAAAATAGATCCTACCTTACAAAAGTCAGTGGACTGTCAGCTTAGGAGAAGAGAAAAAGGTAAAGATCAGAGCCTATCACAGCAGAGATAAAGCGAGACGTCATTGAGTTACTCTAAGAATTTAAAGATGATTTCGCATGATCAAGATATGCCTAAGCTACTTAGACGTGTGAACGCTGTTAAAGCTAAGAAAATACATGCTAATGGTTTTGCAATGGCCAAACAAATCATAAGATTCGGGTACTGTTGGTCCACTATGGAAGAGGATTGCATTAGTGATACCAAGTGCCATTTATGGAGTCAAGATTTATGTGCTTCCTTCATCTCTTCATTTTATGACTTTTCCATAGAATTTCTCTATGTGGGACATGGAGGTGATGGGGGCAATCTCGTCAAAAGCTTTTAGCCAATATCGATTCATCTTTGTGGTCTTCGATTACTTCACTAAGAGGGAGGAAATAGCTTCATATACCAATGTTACAAAGTCGAAGTCATTAAATTCCAATTACAAAAAAAGGGGTCTTAAGTGGCTATTTCTTAATACAAGGACCGTATTTTAAAATCTTTCAACCTTCGACATTAAAACGTTAATTAATCAATTAGGTACCAGTTTTTGGGCGTTACGAGGGTGCTCATCCTTCCTCGTACGTAACCGACTCCCGAACCTATTTTTTTAAATTTCACAGACCAAAAGCATCGTTTTAATAAATCTAAACCGTTTATTAAAAACAACCGTTTTACGAGGTGACCCGATCACACCTCATCAAAAAAAGATTGGTGGCGACTCCCATATTCGTTTTCATTTTTCAAAACCTAAGTCGACCCCGTTTTGTCAAAAAAATGGTGTCAACAAATAGCATAATGAAAATTCGGCCATGTGCTAGTTTATGTTAAAGGAGTGTTTTATGGCATATCTTAAGTAATGGAATGTTATGAATTTTGAGATTAATTTTCTAGTCAAATAAATGACAAATGAATTGATTGCGTATTCATAATTTTGACATATGCTTGGTATACGAAATGTAATAATATATGCTTGAATAAACTTTAAGTATTCGAATGACATGGATTTGATGGTGATAAGATTCGAACATTGAAGCCATAAAGCACAGTGATGTATTATTGTTGTGTGATAGCTTGGTTCGAGAAATTGGTTAGGTAAATGGTAAGTGAAAGCATTTATGGATATAGAAGAAAATATGGAGTGAATATGAAATTTAGCTCAATTAAATGATTTCATCAATTAAACATTGTGTATACTAGAATGTGTTAGTGAATTACATATTCATAAATTGACATTCGAAGTTCAATTGGTGATATATGAAAATAACATGAAAAGATTTATGATTGTGATTAATATTGATTCTGACTTAAAGTGGATTCTTCAATATTGGATTGATTTAACGAATATATTGAGCATATGAATTGGTATGTATTAGGTCTCGTAATCCCTAATTAGCGACTCGAAGATAATAATTTGAAAGTTTTTAATTTGGATGAAATTTTATAACTCGGTTTAATATGTTTATAAGTGTATTTATTCTGGTAATGCCTCGTACCCTATTCCAGCGTAGAATACGGGTAAGGGGTGTTACACTTTTTGAATCTTCAATCTTTCAATCAAGTACTCGTCTTTGCTTTTTGTTCCAATTTAGCCCCTTTTTGTAAAAGTTTGAATTCGACACACCAACTTTATTCCTGATAAGAAAAATCCAAATTTAATAACATTTTATTCGATAAGTAGCCAAAAATAAATATATTAAAAATACGAATTTATCTTGCTATCAGTGACATGTCATATTTTATGTGTTATAATTTAAAATTAAAAAAATTAAGAAAAAAATAAAACCTTAAAAGTATTTAAAAAGTTGGAAGTAAAAAAACAACAAAAACAAAACATTTCCGCATAAACTAAACTTAAAGAAAAAAAGTAAAAATCAAAAATCAAAATAAAAGTTGAATCTTTAGCGTTGTAGGTTTTTCAAAAGTTTCAAAGGGCTTCAAAGTTGTCATATTTTTCATAGTTTATAGTTTTACTCTACTATGTTTTATTTAAAATTTGAGTTTATTTTACTTTATGTAACAAAGTTTTGCCATTTTGTTTTTTATTTTGCTTTTAACTTTTTTTTAATTAAGGTTTAATTATTCCTTAATTATTTTTTTAATTTTAAATCATGCCACGTTAGATATGATGTGTCATTGGACAGTGAAATTAATAGTTTTAGTAACAGAAAAACTTATTATAATATTGATAGTTTGAAAATATAATTAGAACATTTTAAAGTTTAGGGAACAATTTAAAATGTGAATTTTGGGAATGTTTAATACAATTTACTCTATTATTTAATAATTGAATTTTTTTAAAATTCAATTGTACAAATATATACATATTAATATAAAAATCTCAATTTCTTAATATTAAAAAAATTCATAAAATCTTGATTTGTGACTCAGCAAAAATATATTCCATGTTTTTTGTATTTTTTGCATTTAAAATTTAATTCCTCTATTTTAATTAAAAATTAAATAGAAAATTAAAACTCATGATATTTAAATAAAATAAGTGTTAAATAGAAAATTAAAAATCATGGTTCAGAACTCACCCAGTTCCGGACTTGATAAAAATCTGGTCGAAAAAAAAATCAACAGATTATGCTAAATCATTTTGAACCAATGGTCATTAAATAAAAATATGTATAAATTTATAAAAATAAAAGCCAACAATTGCACTGGCTTGAGTATAATTTAAACTTAATATTATTATTTTAATTTACGTATTTTAAATTTTAAAAATTAAAATTTATGAAATTCAAAACTCTTTTAGTCAAACTTATTAAGATACGAGACTAATATCGGTCCAAACCTCAAAACATTATATTTTAAACTTATTAAAAACAAAATTTACAATATATAGATATAGTAATGCAACAGAAAGATGTATGGAGGAGAGTGTGGCGATTGTTATGGAAGTTAATTCATCCAGTCGAAACGAAGAGTCAGATGTTATAAAGAGTGAAGGAGAGGAGAGTGTTAAGACTAAGAGCTAAAGTTAAGTTGGCAGAATATAGGCTTAGTTTCTTTTTAGAGTCAATCCCTTTGTAGCGACCAAAAAAATTTTAGCACGGGTGCTAGTTGAGGTGATTATTGAAAATTTGGAAACGGAGTCACAAATTTATTTTTTTTTAAAAGAGGAGTCGCTACCGATCCTTTTTCTAGGTGTGATCGAACACCTATTAAATCCTCTTTTTAGAAGAAAAATTATTTTTTTTTCTAAAAAAGAGTCAATTTTAGGTCCACGTCAAAATCTAAAGAAAAATTAGGGTTCGGGAGTCAGTTACGCGCGAGGAAGGTATTAGCACCCTCGCGACGCCCAGAATTGGTATCTTGTTAAACACGTGTTGTCTTAATTTTCAAAAATACGAGTTCAATTTAATATTTAGTCGTGATTCGATTAAAATACGAGAATTTTTTTAAAACACGAAGATTTTTGAAACGATTTTTTTTGAAAACACGAAAAATTTTGAAAATAGAATTTTTTTTGAGAACATGAGAATTTTGAAAAACGGATTCTTTTTATTTTTATTTTGTTAAAACACGAATATTTTTGAAACCACGGAAAGATTTTTTTTTACACAAAATTTTCAATTTTTTATTAAGCACGTATCGTATTTAACACGAACCGGTGATATTCACTCAATATAGCAATGAAATCAACGAATTAGTGTCAAATCGATTCGTTGCCTTATTTTTGAAAACACAAATATTTTTTGAAACATGAGAAATTTTTTTTGAAGACATGAAAATTTCGAAACACGAGAATTTTTTTTGAAAACACGAATTTTTTTGAATATTTTGATTTTTAAAAGGGCGTATCGAGTTTAACGCAAACCGGTGAAATTCATCCAGCATAGCGATGAAATCAACGATTTAATGTTAAATCGATTCGTTGCCTTATTTATTTAAAATTAAATTAAATCGAAATTAAATTAAATTAAAAATATAAATACAAAAATATAAAAATGCATAAAGTGCTAATAATATTAAAACCAAATAGCATAAAAATACGAGTATTAAATTAAAAGCGAAATAAACGAAATTACCGAAAATGTCCAAAACATGAGCTTGGTCGAACGGGTTACGCAAATTGAACCTTTTTTTCTTTTTTTTTCTCCTTTTTTTTGTTGGGTTGGCTTGTGGGACTTGGGCTTGCTGGGCCGCGTCGCTGGGCTTGAGGGGGATGCTGCTATGCTGCTGGGCCTGCGCTGAAATGGCCTGCTGCCTGGGCATGAGCTGCTGGGATTGGATAGGCCTACTTTTTTTTACTACTACTTTTTTTTTGTTGCTGCTGCTATTTTTTTGGGCTGATCTACTATTGTTGGGCTTGCTAACTGCTGCCAGGTCGGGTCAAGAGTCAATCGGGTCGGGTCAGCCCGATTAAAAAAATTATTTTCTTCTTTCTTCTTTCTTCTTCCCCTTTTCTTCTTTCTTTCTTCTTTTTTCTTTCTCCTTTCTTTCTTCCCCGATCAGCCCCCCTTCGTGTTGCTTTCGTCGACGGCGACCTACTTCCCACCGACGGCCGGCGGTGGCGGCCACGGTGGTCTTCCCTTTCCCCATTTTTTCTCTTTTTTCTTCTTTGTTTTTTTTCTTCTTTTTTCTTTTTGCTTGCGGTTTTTTTTCTCTTCTTTGCTTCTTGTTTGTTTTGCTAGGTGTTAGGACGGTGGTGACGGTGATGTCGTGGTGGTGGGCACGATGGCACGCGGTGGGGCTGCTGTTTTTCTTTGATTTTTCTCTCAAAATTTTTTTGCCTTCCTTTTTTTGCTTCTCCTCCTCCTCTTTTATTTTGGGGGGTTTGAAAACCCTTTTTATTTTGATGTTTTCTCTTCTTTTTTTGCAGGTTGCGGGTGGCTAGGGAGAGCTAGGCCGGCCGCCGCTGTTGCAGGCGCAAGTTGTGCTGGTTGCTGTCAGAAAGACCAAAATGTAAATGCAGCAAAAGTTTTAGGGCCGAAACATAATTTTGAGAAAGTTTAGATGTCAAAATGTAATTTAGAGAAAGTTTAGGGTCAAAATGTAATTTTAGAAAAGTTTAAGGGTCAAAATGAATTTTTTTAAAAAATTCTTTTTTTTTTAAATAAACATGAAATTAATCCTGGACAAAATTCAGTGATTACAGCTGCCCCTCTTTGTTCAGCGCTGTGAAACAGGGATAGAGCAAAGACTTAAAAGCACTAAATTTTGTTCGACCATCAAAAATATTCTTTTTATTTGAAAAGCAGAAATCGAGAATAGCTCGGCGTGCGACCCGAGGCTCAACTCACCTCTCGCAATATGAGTTGATTTAAAAAAAACAGAAATTGAAAAATACCTCGGCGTGTGCCCGAGGCTCAACTCACCTTTCGCAATATGAGTTGATTTTTTCAAAAACAGAATTTGAAAAATAATTTGTGAAAGAAACAGGGTTTCAAAAAACACCAGGTAAAACTAAAGGCCTTTTTTTCATTGATTCTGTGCAGCTTTCTCCCGAAATTCATTGCTTTGCTGGGATACCTATATATGTCACGTATGATGTTATCATGATATGTACGTGTTTATCCTAAATGCTTTTATGCCTACATGATCATGTCATGCGCCCTGGGCTGCTTGTCACATGTCCCTTTTTCGTAAAGGACTGCATTTATCGCCTCAATCATTGATTTTTCTCTCCAGTTTTGTACTCATCTTCGAATTTGTCGAGTGGCCCACATTTTAATATTTCCCCTTCTTGCTCCATTGTTGAACTTGGTTCTTGCTTTGGGCCCTTTGTATATGTCAAATTCTCATCTAGGTAATGCTCAACATTCCTTTCGTTTAGAGTATGCCATCTTACCATTTATCATTTAAATGAACCAAACACGAGATGCATGAAAAATGGCAAAGTAGGCATGAAAGAAATACCTCATATTCAAATTTTTCCAAAAGCAACAAAGAAAATTGACAATGAATAGTTCAATAAAGAAAGCATCACAAAGAAAGGAAAGTGAATTCAATGGCTGCAAATGCTTTAGATATCCAACGCATGAACTTCTCCACGTTTCTTCGTCCTGGATCTTTTCCGAGCATAGCTTCTCGTGTAAAAGATTTCGAGCTTCTGAGAATGCTTCAAATATTGTAACCCCGCCATTCGACTTCTCGTTTAGGTCGTTTTGCTCTTTAAGTCTGAATCTACTTTATTAGGACGCCCTTTCGAGTTTTCATCCTAATCTTTTGTTTATCAAGACGCCCTTTTCGGGTTTTCATCTTGATTTTTCCTTCTTTTTTCTTTTTTTTTGTTTTTTTTCTTTTTTTCTTTTTTTCTTTTTTTCTTTTTTCTTTTTTAGGCATAATATTTCTTCACAGCATCCGAGTTCACTGGATTGGGTAATTCTTTCCTATCCATTTCAGTGAGAATCAGAGCTCCTCCCGAGAATGCCTTTTTTACAACATATGGCCCTTCTCAATTTGGTGACCATTTTTCTCAAAAGTCTTTTTGTATTGGGAGGATCTTTCTTAGTATGAGTTCCCCTCCATGAAATTCTCTTGGTCGCACCTTTTTATCATGGGCTGTGATCATTCTCTTCTGGTACATTTGTCCATGACAAATTACCTTCAAGCGTTTCCCTTCGATAAGGTTAAGCTAGTCATATCGAGCTTGAACCCACTCTGATTCTTCTAACTTCGTCTCCATCAAGACGTGTAGGGATGAGATTTCTACTTCAATAGGCAAAACAACTTCGTTTCAACAGCTCCGTTCATTCTACTTCGTCCCAATCTTTATATGTCTTAGTCATTTTCCTGATAATCCTCTTAATATTTTTGTTGGCCGCTTCAACAGCTCCGTTCATTTTCGGGCGATAGGGTGAGGAATTATGATGCTTTATCTGGAATTGCTCACACACTTCTTTCATCATCTTATTGTTTAAATTTAAAGTATTATCTGAAATAATTTTCTTATCTTGTTGTTCAAATTTAAAGTATTATCTGAAATAATTTTCTTAGGCAAACTATATCGACATATGATCTCCTTTTTTAGAAACCTGTAGACTGCGATCTTCGTCACATTAGCAAATGAAGCGGCTTCTACCCATTTTGTGAAGTAATCTATAACCATAAAAATGAATCGATGCCCATTGGAGGCCTTCGGGGAAATTGGTCTGATAACATCCATGCCCCACATAGAAAAAGGCCACGGAGAAGTCATGACATGAAGGGGTGAAGGAGCTGCATGAATTTTATCACCGTAAATTTGACACTTATGGCATTTTCATGCGTAGCTAATACAATCCCTTTCCATCGTCAGCAAAAAATAACCATGTCTCATAATCTACCGAGCCATAGTAAACTCATTGGCGTGCGTTCCACAAATTTCTTCGAGGACATCTTCAAGTATTCTTCTAGCTTCAATAGCGTCTACGCATCTCAAGAGCATTTGGTCCTTTCCTCTTTTGTAAAGGATATCTCCGTCAAGAACAAAACCAGCCGCCATTCTCCTGATTGTTCTCTTGTCATTCTCGTTTGCTTGCTCGGGATACCTCTGATTCTTAATGTACTCCAAGATGTCATGAAACCATGGTTGTCCATCTGACTCCTTCTCAATGCTAAAACAGTGTGCGGGGACCTCATATATGCTCATTTGGAGAGGCATTATTTTTGTTTGTTTGTTTGCTTTGAACATTGAAGCTAGTGTAGCCAGGGCGTCGACCAATTGGTTTTCTTCTCGTAGGAAGTGATAAAAAGTCACTTCTTTAAATTCTTTGACCAATTCCTCCACGAGATCGCGATACTTGACTAATTTCAAATCACTTATTTTCTGATCTCCGCAAATTTGATAAATCACTAACGCTGACTCCCCATACACCTCTAAGGTTTCTATTTTTCGTTCAATAGCTGCATGAAGTCCCATGATGCAAGCTTCATATTTTGCTATGTTATTAGTATAGAAGAAATTCAATTTGACAATGAGCGGGTAATGGTTTCCTTCCGGTGACACTAAAACTGCTCATATCCCATGCCCCAATACATTCAGTGCCCCATCAAAACTCATCTTCCATGATTGATCTTTTGATGATTCACCTTCGAAAATGCACATCAAGTCTTTGTTTGGAAAATCAAATCTCAGCGGTTCATATTCCTCCATCGCTCGACTTGCCAAGAAGTCAGCTATTGCGCTCCCCTTTACCGACTTTTGGCTCACATACACAATGTCACACTCAGATAATAAGATCTGCCATCGTGCCATTCTCCCTGAGAGTGCGAGTGATTCCATCAAGTACTTTAATGGATCTAGCTTTGAAATTAACCACGTTGTATGATACAACATGTATTGTCTGAGCCTACGAACTACCCAGACCAATGCACAACAGAAATTTTCAATTGACGGGTATTTTGTCTCAATTCTGTGAACTTTTTGCTGAGGTAGTAAACCGCTTTTTCTCTTTTCCTTGACTCATCATGTTGCCCCAATACGTACCCCATTGAGTTTTCGAACACAGTCAGGTACAATATTAAGGGTTTTTCAGGGGTCGGCGGTACTAGCACCGGAGGATTAGACAAATACTATTTTATCTTGTCAAAAGCCACTTGGCACTCTTCATTTCACTCTCCTGGATTACGTTTTCGAAGGAGTCGAAAAATTGAATCACATTCGTTGGTAAGTTTAGAAATGAATCGAGTAATGTAGTTCAACCTTCCTAAAAATCCTCTTACTTTTTTTTGTGTATGCGGGGGTGGCAGTTCTTGTATGGCCTTTATCTGGTTTGGATCAACCTCAATACCTCTCTTGCTGACAATGAAACCTAGATGTAGCCCCAAATGTACACCTGGCTGGGTTAAGCTTCAACTGAAACTTTCTTAATCTTTCGAATAGCTTCCTGAGGTTCCCAACATGTTCTTCTTCTCCCCGGGACTTGGCAATCATATCATCGACATAAACTTCTATTTTTTATGCATCATGTCATGGAACATCATTACCATGGTTCCTTGATATGTTACCCCAGCATTTTTCAATCCGAATGACATTACTTTGTAGCAAAACGCTCCCCCACATTGTCACGAATGTGGTTTTCTCCATGTCGTCGGGAGACATCTTTATCTGATTATAACCTGAGAAACCATCCATGAACGAAAATAAAGAATGTTTTGTGGTGTTATCCACCAACATATCGATGTGTGGCAAAGGAAAATTATCCTTAGGGCTTGCTCGATTCAGATCACGATAATCTACGCACATTCGTACCTTACCGTCTTTCTTCGATACCGGGACTATGTTAGCTACCCATTCTGAATATTTAGAGACCTGTAAAAAGTCAGCATCATATTGTTTCTTGACTTCTTCTTTTATCTTTAGTAGCATTTCAGGTCTCATCCTTCTTAACTTCTGTTGAACGGGCTTGCATTCTGATTTCAATGGGACTCTGTGGACCACTACATCCTCATTTAACCCTGGCATGTCCTGATACGACCAGGTAAATACATCTTTGTACTCACGGAACAAGGCGATCAAATTCTGTTTGGTGTTCTCTGAAATAGAAGTCCCAATCTTCACTTCTTGTTTCTTTTCTTCACTCCCCAAGTTGACTGTCTCAATAGATTCTTGATAGGGTAAAATCTGTTTCTCTTCTTGTTCAACCATTCTCAGTAAGTCAGGAGGCGGGTCACAATTTTCAGCATCTTTCTCGGCTTTGAATTCTCCTAAACAAATAGCCTTCTCGAAATCGATTTCAAGACTTGTAAAAGGATTGTTCATGCTATGGATATCTGAGCACCTGAAAGGTGAATGGGAAAGAAAACTATAGAGGACCATCAAAGTACTGGAATCAACACACAAAATGTTATGGAATGATATGAAATACATGTAGGGAGATGATATGAAAAGAAGGGATAATTACGAAGCTAACGGAAATAAAAAGACCATGTCAAAATGCATCTTCATTGATGTTCATTGAAATGATAAAGAGCAAACATAAGCTCTTACAAAAAGAATTCCACTATTTAGGGACACAAAAAATGAAAAATTAACATTGAGCATTACTCTGGAGAGGACTTAGAAACTACAAAAAGGTCGACAGCAGTCCAATTGTTCAAAATATATCTTGGGGGATAAGAGCATATCATTGAAACATCCTCAATTGTATCATTCTCGTTGAGTTCAGCATCCATAGCTTTAGCTCTTAGCCGTATCTTATAAGAATGACGTGATTCCAGACTTGTAGTGTTGCAATTGTGGATTATACGGTTTTGGCCTTAGTGAATTATTAGGGTGATATGCACATGCAATGAATGAACGAATGAATGAATGAATGAATGAATGATAAATGTCAGTCATGCATAAATATGCAAAAAATGGTGTTGATTTCAAGATAGCCCCATATTTTGGCGTTTCATTAATCAAAAGAGTCCATTACAAAATATTTTGCCAATGAAGATGCCCCTAGTGCCTGAGTCTTATTGTTTCCAGATCCTAGTCAAATCTTCGGGGTTACTCTGACGAGCATTTGAAGTCACACGCTCGGGAAGATCAGAGATGTATCCTTCCTTTAAACTGTCCCCTCTTGCTTTTTGGGTCCTTAAAGACCAGTCTCGGATTATAGCATTCTTCTCGGTTACTTGTGTAATTGACCCCTCCATTAGAAACTCATTTTTGGCAACCAATCTCTAATCAACACCTTCCTAATAAAATGACTATGATGCATGATGAGAAATAAAATGGAAACAAATAAACTTAGTTAGCAATCACGACAAATATAAACAGAGAAAAACTGTGAAACACCTAACAAACTGACCTACTTTTTTTTCTTTTTTTTTGCCCCATCATGCTTTACAAAATAAAATTACCCCACATGCTCATCAATTTACCCGACCCAATTTATTAAACAGACCCGATTCCATTGCAAATAAGTGTAAATGTAAAAGAAATACAAGGTAAGAAGCGTTTCTCCCATGTACTTATTTTGGTGACTATTCAACGGATAGAGGTTCGGCATGGCTCTAATTGGGTGGTTTGTACGGTTCACTATATATGGCTTCGGTTCTAGAAAGGTACTCGAATTGTCCATACTGTCACCTACTAAGGTAAGTACGGAGCCTCGGTTATCGCCTGTCATGGGCTTGCGAGCTCAATTCGAGGGATTACATTTACTTATGCCTATACAAAGCGACAAGTTAACTCACGAAAGCATAAGTCATATGTAACCCGGAAGTAATTACTAGCCTGTGCGGAGGGACGAGTTAACTCACGAAAGCGTAGCGTTTACTTCCACTTAAACGGACGGAGCCCGGGTAGAGAGCTCAAGTTATGCAAGAATGCAAGTGCACGGTGTGTGGGGAGAAACTCACAAACCTTTTTATTTTTTATTTACTAAAACAATAAACTAAAAAACGTAAAACTTAGAGCTGAAAAAAAAAAGAAAAAGAAAACACGATAGAAAAATATTAATTTAAAAACCGAATGCAAATGCATGACTTTTAAAAATAAAATTCAAGGATCACGATTAAATATTAATTTGAATAAGAAATTTTGAAAATTTTGACAACACGCGTTTAACATCAAACTTGACTCTCGAAAAAAGTCTCCAGCGGAGTCGCCAGTTGTAGCGACCAAAAAAAATTTAGCACGGGCGCTAGTTGAGGCGATTATTGAAAATTTGGAAATGGAGTCACAAATTTATTATTTTATTTTTTTAAAAGAGAGGAGCCGCCACCGATCCTTTTTCTAGGTGTGATCGGACACCTATTAAATCCTCTTTTTAGAATAAAAATTATTTTTTTCTAAAAAAGAGTCGATTTTAGGTCCATGTCAAAATCTAGAGAAAAATTAGGGTTCGGGAGTCAGTTACACGCGAGGAAGGTATTAGCACCCTCGCGACACCCAAAATTGGTATCTTGTTAAACGCGTGTTGTCTTAATTTTCAAAAATACGAGTTTAATTTAATATTTAGTCGTGATTCGATTAAAATATGAGAATTTTTTTAAACATGAAGATTTTTGAAACGATTTTTTTTGAAAACACGAAAAAATTTTAAAACACTAGAATTTTAGAGACACGAAAATTTTTGAAACACGAGAATTGTTAAAAACACGAAAAATTTTGAAAAATAGAATTTTTTTGAAAACATGAGAATTTTGAAAAACGGATTCTTTTTTATTTTTATTTTGTTAAAGCACGAATATTTTTGAAACCGCGAAAAGATTTTTGTTTTTTACACAAATTTTTCAATTTTTTATTAAGCACGTATCGTATTTAACACGAACCGGTGATATTCACTCAACATAGCAGTGAAATCAACGATTTAGTGTCAAATATTTTTTGAAACACGAGAAATTTTTTTTGAAAACACGAAAATTTCGAAACACGAGAATTTTTTTTGAAAACACAAATTTTTTTTGAATATTTCTATTTTTAAAAGGGCGTATCGAGTTTAAAGCAAACCGGTGAAATTCACCCAGCATAGCGATGAAATCAACGATTTAATGTTAAATCAATTCGTTGCCTTATTTATTAAAATTATTTAAAATAAAATTAAATTGAAATTAAATTAAATTAAAAATATAAATACAAAAATATAAAAATGCATAAAGTACTAATAATATTAAAACGAAATAGCATAAAAATACGAGTATTAAATTAAAAGCGAAATAAACAAAATTACCGAAAATGTCCAAAAAACGAGCTTGGTCGAACGGGTTACGCAAATTGAACCGCTCTTTTTCTTTTTTTTTCTCCCTTTTTTTTTGCTGGGTTGGCCTGTGGGACTTGGGCTTGTTGGGCCGCGTCGCTGGGCCTGATGGGGATGCTGCTATGCTGCTGGGCCTGCGCTGAAATGGCCTGCTGCTTGGGCCTGAGCTGCTGGGCTTGGACAGGCCTTTTTTTTACTGCTGCTTTTTTCTGCTGCTGTTGCTATTTTGTTTGGGCTGATATGCTACTGTTGGGCCTGCTAACTGCTGCCGGGTGGGGTCACGGGTTAGTCGGGTAGGGCCGGATTCGGGTCGGGTTAGCATGATTAAAAAAATTATTTTCTTTTTTCTTCTTTCTTTCTTCTTTCTTCTTCCTTTCTTTCTTCCCCGATCAGCCGCCCCTTCATGTTGCTTTCGTCGACGGCGACCTACTTCCCACCGACGGCCGGCGGTGGCGCGCCCGGTTGTCTTCCCTTTCCTGCAACGTTCTAACAGAAAGATTAAGAACGAGAACAGAAAAGAAGGAATTTCAGAAAAGAAGGAAGAGAGAAATTGAGAGAAGAAACCTATTGAAAACGGTTATTAATTTTTCATAATCTTCCTCAAGCAGTTACATGCAAAATATAACCCTGGACAGGAGCTAAACGCTCCCGTTTCCACTAAACAAAAACTCACCGTTTCATTTAACTCTTACCAGTAAATACGTAGCGTTTAACTAATTCGAAAAACACTTAACTAAATTATGAAAACTATAATATCGTTATTCCTCCCATAACAGTTGCCCACCCTGGAAAGAGAATCCTTGTCCTCAATGATCAAAGGTCGGATAACGACGTTGAAAGTCCAATCATTTTTCCCAAGAAGCATCCTTTGGAAACGTATCTGCCCATTCAACCAATATTTCAACTGCTGGCTGGTTTCCTTGCTTGACCATACGTCTATCCAAAATTATAATTGGTGTTTTAAGCAAGGCTCCATCCGAACCCATTGGAGGAAGAGTAGGTGCACTCACGGATGAACCAATATGTTTCTTCAGCTGGGATACATGAAAGGTAGATGGATCCTAGCTGCTGGAGGCAGAGACAATCGGTAAGCCACATTCCCTATGCGTGCTTCCACCGGAAATGGTCCAAAGTATCGAGGTGATAGCTTCTGATTCTTGAACTTGCGCAAAGAATGCTGTCGATAAGGTTGTAGTTTCAAATAAACTAAATCCCCAACCTGAAATTCCCTTTCCAATCGCCGCTTATCAGCCATTTGTTTCATTCGATCCTGTGCCCGACTCAAATGGAACTTAAGCACCTTACGCATAGCTTCTCGGTTTTGCAATGTACGGTCCACCGAAGCGACCAGAGTTGCCCCTGATATGTAAGGCAAATGCAATGGAGGTGTTTGTCCATACAAAGCCTCATATGGTGTTGTCCGAATGGCAGAATGATAGGTCGTATTATACCACCATTCCGCTAATGGCAACCAAGAACCCCACGTCGACGGTTTCTCACCCACCATGCACCTCAAGTAGCCCTCCAAACATTTGTTCAAAACCTCCGTCTGGCCGTCGATTTGAGGGTGATAGGCGGTAGACTTCTTCAACTTAGTGCCCATGTGTTTGAATAGTTCCTGCTAAAAGTGGCTCATGAATATTTTGTCCTGATCGGTAACAATAGACTCAGGGATGCCGTGTAGTTTATATACATGAGTGAGGTACTCTTGAGCCACTGTAAGAGCAGTATAAGGGTGAGCCAATGCTAAAAAATGGCCATATTTGGTTAAGCGATCAACCACCACAAGGACCGTTGACTTCCCGTGCGAGAGTGGCAGGCCTTCCACAAAATCCATGCTAATATCTGCCCAAGCTCGTTCAGGTAACGGTAATGGTTGCAAGAGACCCGGATAAGCAGCATTATCGTTTTTGCAACGTTGGCAAGTGACACATTCCCTTACCCACTGTTTGACATCTTTAGTGAGCCCTTTCCAATATAACAAGGCAGATATTTGATGAAGCGTGGCATGGACTCCCGAATGACCACTCATGAGAGTATCGTGGAATAGACTGAAGAGGCGCTTCCGCAACAACCCATCATCACCCACTACCACATTTCCTTTCCTGCGCAAACAATTTCCATGCCAGGAATATTTTGGATGTAGTTGGGGTTGAGTTCTTACCTGCTCAATCAGCCGACAAAGCTTCTTGTCCGATGCATATAACGCTATGATTTGTTCCCATACTTTAGACCAATCCCCATCGTTACCTCCTTCGCATTGGAACAACTGACCCTCAGAAGCAATTGGTTTTCTTGATAGTGCGTCTGCCACAGCATTTTGGGTTCCCTTACGATAAACAATCGAATAATCATACCCCAGCATCTTTGCCACCCATTTTTGCTGATAAGGAGTGATAGCTTGTTGTTCCGACAAGAACTTCAGACTTTGATGGTCTGTTTTGATAATAAAATTTCGGCCAACCAAGTAAGAATGCCACTTCTTGACTGCTAAGAATACAGCCATCATTTCTTTGTTATAAATGGACAAAGCCTGATTTTTAACCCCAAGGGCCTTACTAAAAAACGCCACTGGCTTCCCATTTTGCTGAAGCACAGCTCCAATTCCATGGCCACTAGCATCAGTTTCCACGCAAAACAACTCCTAGAAGTTGGGTAAGGTTAATACTGGTGCTTGGCAAACAGCGGATTTGAGCTGCTCAAAAGCTGCTTGCTCTTCATCTGCCCATTTCCAAGGAACATCCTTTCGTAACAAGGCTGTAAGAGGCTTGGCAAACAATCCATAACCACGTATAAACCTCCTATAATACCCTGATAGCCCCAAAAATCCACGTAATTCCTTGATAGATCCAGGAGGAGGCCAATCCAAGACACTTTCCACCTTAGCTCGGTCCATGCAAACAGTACCTTGAGAAATCACGTGTCCCAAATATTCGATATGTGTGGCTCCAAAGACACATTTGGACTGCTTTGCATAAAGCTGATTCGTCCGCAATACTTGTAATACTTCACTCAAATGCATTACATGATCACCCCAACCTCTCGAATAAACAAGAATGTCGTCAAAAAATACAAGGACGAACTTCCTCAACATAGGCCGAAAAATCGAGTTCATGAGGGATTGAAAGCTCGAAGGAGCGTTTGTCAAGCCAAATGGCATGACCAAAAACTCATAATGTCCTTCGTGAGTTTTGAAAGCTGTTTTAAAAATGTCCTATTCGCACATTCGGATTTGATGATACCCCGAACGCAAGTCCAACTTAGAGAAGTACTGAGCTTGCCCCAACTCATCAAGTAGCTATTCAATAATGGGAATGGGAAATCTATCTTTGATCGTGAGTTGATTAAGTTGTCTGTAGTCAATGCAAAGTCGCCAACTTCCATCTTTTTTCTTGACCATGACCACAGGAGAAGCGAAAGGGCTGTTGCTGTCACGAATAACTCCAGCTCGTAACATCTCCTACACCAGTTTTTCTATTTCGGTTTTCTGAACCGTAGGATATCTGTATGGTCGCATTCGAACCACCTTAGATTCGTCTACTAATGGTATTCGGTGATCATGTAAACGAACAGGAGGTAGACACGTAGGCAACTGAAAGACATCATCAAAATCACTCAAGAGATTTTGCAACTCAAGCGGTAGACTGGTTGACTGCATTGTAAGAAGAGTCTGCTCAAATGAAGCTAGTAGCATCGGACACGGACCATTTCCCACTAAGCTCATGAACTTGGAAAATTCTCCACTATGAACGATATGGATTAAACCAGGTACTGTTCCCCTCAAAACACAAGTCTGATTCCCATTTTTAAACTTCATGGTTAGGTTGGAAAAATCCCACACGATCGGCCCCAACGCTGACAACCACTGGACACCAAGAACCAGATCAAACCCCTTAACGGATAACACTAAAAAATCTGTAGTGCACTGATATCCTTGTGCCTCCCATATAATAGCCTGCACAAACCTTGCGTACACAATTTAACCCCATTAGCTACCAGTACCTTCAAATTTGGCCCTGCCTCGATAGCCAGATTCAACCGTTTAGCTACTTTGAAATCAATGAAATTATGCGTACTTCCCGAATCAACCAAAGCTACCACTTGTGATTGATCAATAACCGTTGGAAAACGCATAGTTGTTGGACCCTGTAACCCCTGTAATGCTTGTAAAGACAACACCGGAGCGGCATTCCCAGGCAACGTCTCTGTCAACTCCAATTGTTCATCACAATCGTGGAAATCATCCGGAGAAGGACTGCGTATTTCATGTTCATTTTCCCAGGAAGGTTCGACAACCAGCTGATACAGTTGTGACTTAGAACATTTATGGCCTGGGGCATATTTCAGTTCGAACCAAAAACAAAGTCCTTTTTTCCACCTGTCCTCCAACTCAGCTTGCGATAAGGACTTGGAAGGAAGTTTAGGAGCAAATTTTCCACTCACTGGCTGATCCAACACTACCACTCCCACGCTGATTCCTGGGCACAGGAAATAATGGCTTCATTATATTAGACCCACCTAGAAGACCGCCTTCTCTTTTGACCGGCCCCGCAACAATTGTTTCCACCTGACGTGCCAACTGATAACCTTCAACCAACGTTTGCGGCTTGAACAACAGAAGATATTAGCCGATTTCTAGTTTGAGGTTGCTAAGGAATATGCTTAATGCATAAGATTCCGGTAAGCCGAGCTGATTCAACAAACTCAAAAAATCATCATGAAATTGGTCCACTGAGCTAAGTTGTTTAAGGGACATTAATTCGGACATAGGATCTAAGAAACAATCAGACCTGAAACGCTCTCGAAGACCCCGTGAATAAACCTCCTAAGACACTTGATGTATCCCTCCATGTCTACGCACAAAAAAATGATGCCAATCAAGTGCTTTGCCTTCCAAATGTAACATGACGATCCTGACTTTTGTATGATCTGCAATTCCTTCAGCCTCGAAATACTGCTCTATTTTGGACCACCAACCTTGGAAGTGCTCACCATTAAAATGTGGACAGTCAACTCGGAAAGAAGAGTGTTCAGACTCCAGCAGCACTCCCTTCTGTAACACATTAGAATGGCCGAGATCTGCTCTTGGAGGCACTATTAAATGTTCTTGGGATGGAAATCCCGGTGGTGTTCCTAATATTCCCTTTCCCTTACTACTAGAGGCATTCCCCATAATCGATGGATTCCCTTGGCCCAAATACTGTTCAAACAAAGAATGAAGCTTAGAGCGAAGTTCTGAACGTACCTCCAACTTAATTTTTGCTTGCAGATCTTTCATCTTAGAGTCCATCCGTGCATCCCACTGAGTCAGCTCCATCTGCAATTGAAAATCTCACCTTGGATCTGGCCGATTTCCTTCTGCATACGAGTACTGATTCCATCCCCTGTCATGAAGATCGGCTATCTCTGATACCTTTTGCAACGTTCTAACAGAAAGATTAAGAACGAGAACAGAAAAGAAGGAATTCCAGAAAAGAAGGAAGAGAGAAATTGAGAGAAGAAACCTGTTGAAAACGGTTATTAATTTTTCATAATCTTCCTCAAGTAGTTACATGCAAAATATAACCCCGGACAGGAGCTAAACGCTCCCGTTTCCACTAAACAAAAACTCACCGTTTCATTTAACTCTTACCAGCAAATACGCAGCGTTTAACTAATTCGAAAAACACTTAACTAAAATATGAAAACTATAAGATCGTTATTCCTCCCATAACATTTCCCCCTTTTTTCTCTTTTTTCTTCTTTTTTTTTCTTTTTGCTTACGTTTTTTTCTCTTCTTTGCTTCTTGTTTGTTTTGCTAGGTGTTAGGACGGTGGTGATGGTGATGTTGTGGTGGTGGGCATGGTGGCGTGCGGTGGGGCTGCTGTTTTTCTTTGATTTTTCTCTCAATTTTTTTACCTTTCTTTTTTTGCTTCTCCTCCTCCTCTTTTATTTTGGGGGTTTGAAAACCCTTTTTATTTTGATGTTTTCTTTTCTTTTTTTGCAGGTTGCAGGTGGCTAGGGAGAGCTAGGCCGGCCGCCGCCGTTGCAGGCACAAGTTGTGCCGGTTGCTACCAGAAGGACCAAAAATGTAAATGCAGCAAAAGTTTTAGGGTCAAAACATAATTTTGAGAAATTTTAGTGGTCAAAATGTAATTTAGAGAAAGTTTAGGGGTCAAAAATATAATTTAGAAAAGTTTAGGGGTTGAAATGTAATTTTGAAAAAGTTTAGGGGTCAAAAATAATTTTAGAAAAGTTTAGGGGTCAAAATACAATTTTTACAAAAATTATTTTTTAAAAAAAACATGAAATTTATCCTGGCAATATTCAATGATTACACCCTTCTTCATTGTTCGTAAATGTATTTATAAATGGGGGTCCCATGTAGGATAGTGTTAATGTGTTGAACTTACTATCTAGGCATTATTACAGAACACGTGAGGAGGATGTTTTTTATGGGAAGAAAATGTTTGTGATAGGACAGACATTGCCATTCATTCTGACTTGAAGATATAAAGCAGTTGAAGCCACATAACATTTGGTGACCAGCAACATCATGTTTCCAACGAAAGCTTAAAGGTCTAAGTATCAGATGGCTTGCGCTCGTTCGAATGGTTGTGCCAAAAGGTAGGATTTGTGGGTGACTTCCTAGTTTGTTGCCGACTAGCTTGTTGCTCAGGTGCCCTTTCGGTTTGCCACGTGGCCTTGTACGGATGAGGGTTTAACACAATCAAATTTGAATAAAAATTAAGGATAATATAATTTTTAGTCTCTTAACTTGGGAACTAGGTTCATTTCGATACCTATGTTTGAATAAAAAAAAAGTATAGATATCAAAGTGAACCTAGTTGCTAATGTAACCCCCCAACCCGACCTAGACGTTAGACCCAAATTCATTCGGTTACTTGATGGACATACCGAGTTAAAAGTTTGTCTTTATAAATTGATCATCTTTCTACTTATTAGGGTTACATACAAAAAAAACACACATAGAGTTATAGCTACCATCACTTAGGGTTTGTGTAATTAAAAAAAAAGGTCAAGATGGAGAAATCAATTTATCAAGTGTTCTTTTTTGTGTTTTTTGTCAAGTCTAATGGCCAACTGTCTCCAATTCCGCATAAGGTATTTCCTAAACCTATGTAAAATCATATCATTCTAAAGATTCTAAATAATTGATTATGCAATATTAGAGATTTAATTTGCATAATATCTAGATCTAATAGATTTTACAACAATTTAATAAAATGTGCTTCTAGATAACATTACATTTTATCAACCAAATAATAAAATATTATATACTAACCAAATGAACTAAACAAGGTAATGTATCATATCCGATAACGTGCTAAAAACCTTACATTCAATTAATCCTTGTTTTAATGAGTTAAACTAGATAACATATCATATCCGATAATGTGCTAATAAACCTTACATTCTATTAATATTTTTATTTTCTTTTGTATTCTTCATGTATATTTCATGTTCAAAGTTCGTGGCTATCCCTTATAATAATATAGTCTTCAAAATTTGAACTTGTATCTCTCTTTAAAAATAAAATATAATTTAGTTACTCTTATCACTAATATTAATATTATATTCTGTAAATCAAACCTCATCTAAAAAGTATAATTTGATGAATTCATAAATACAGAAAATGAAAACCATAGTTCAGAATTCACCCAGTACTGAAAATGACGCAAATAAGATATTTTGATAAATATTTTTTAATAAAGGTAATTTAATAAATAAATTAATAATAATTTTAAATATAAATAAAAGCTTAAGTATGAATAAATGTGTCACATCATCTCCTCTGTGAGAAGAAAGCAATTGGAAATTTGGCATTGTCTCCAACCATATTCTTGATTTCATATTACTTTTATGAATTAAATCTTATGAACTGACTGGTCATGGTGGAGAAACGTCCAACCAAATTATCTTTTGGAATTTAATTTCATTTATTTATAAAATTTTATTAAAAATCAAATTTTAAATAAAATTTATAAATTCAAGTTTAATAAAATTTATTTGATATTTTAATAATAATTTCAATTTAAACTTAATAAATCACTTTTTTTCCATACCCTAAATTGTGTTTGTTTAACTTAGCCTTAAGGGCGTTGTTTATAGTCCACACAATAGTTCACTGGTTGCAACTGGAAGGACAGCGTGACCAATTTTATAATTTTATTTTATGTATTTAGCTGTCACGATGTCTTCTTATGAGCATTTGCCATGTGATCTCTTGGACCGATTCTATGTTGATATGCTTTCAATAAAGTTTTTATTTGTATTTTTTATTTTTTTTTAAATAGTAATTGGAAATTGTTAAGGGTCTTATCTTCAACATGCTCGCTATTGCGTTTTCGGAGGGTTGATGTTTGATTTTAGTTTTGAGATTTTATTTCTCGTCTTTGAAGATGGCATAGAAATGTCTTTTTTGGTTGGTGAATGGTCTACACAGTTGAACAATCGAATCGAGAGAAATAGATTATATTACTCTGCTACAGAGAAATCTACAAAATGTTGTTTGTGTTTGAACAAATAGGTAAAGTAAGGAAATTGTTTTAGGAGATAAAAAATAAATAGTTTTTTGGAGGATCAGAGTGCAATATTATTATTATACTAATTTGTGGTTTCCTGAAGAATAAATGAACTATATAAGCATTGTTTTAGGGGGGAAGATCACCGTCTGCCCCTCCCTCCGCCCCTGCTTCAACATGTCGTAGAATGGGAGCTTCCCACCCATTATGAACATTGAGAGTTTATACATAGTAATGTTTGAACTCGAGACCTATAATATGTGGATCATTTATGGGTAAGATGGGTATTGCTTGTGTGTCTAAGTGAACCTAAATCCAAACTTAATCCAATTCAATTTAACAATGAAAAGTAAACAAATTTAACTCGTTCAATCGAAAATCGAAGTGATTCAAACTCCAAATGATTTGAACCCAAAATGACCTAATCATGAAATGATCCCACCTAAAAATTTGATGGACAAAATCCGAAGGATTGAAAATAATCCAAAAATTGCTAAAGCCTAAATCAACCCAACTTAGAGTGAACCTTACCTCTCCTATTACTAAATAGGAATGTGAATTCGGATTGCAAAATCGGATACTTGCAAATATTCAATTTGTTCTTTTGCCGATTCGAATAATATTTAAAATTAAATTTTAAAATTACTATTTGGTGTGGATTTAGATTGGATGTGTAAAGGTATCACAAATATACATGATATATATAAATCAACAGTGTAGATTCAAATATCCAAATCCATTACTTACGGAATGTTTATATTTTTTATTTTATACATATAAAAAAATTAATTGATTTAAAAATCTAAATTTAATTCACATGATAATTTACAAATAATAAACAAGTTAAATTAAAAAAAAGTACAGATATCCTACTCACTTACATCCTTATTAACAAACAAGTAAAATGAAGGTTAAAATAGATTTAAATGGTTGCTATCAGAATACCATCTGGTCCTCTCCCTATCTATCTATATATTCATACCCAAAACCTCTCAAAAAACCACCCCACCACCACCAAGAGAAAGGAAAAATAATCCCATCATCATCAACAACAACAATGCTTCACATTTTCCTCCTTTTCTCCCTTATCTTCACTTCCACCAATGTCCTCGCCCAGGACTTTTGTGTTGCGAACACGGCTTCGGGAATTGTTACCCCATCAGGTTACCCTTGCATAATGGAAGCAAATGTAACCTCCGACGACTTCGCTTTTTCGGGTCTTGGTGTCCCAGGTAATACGTCGAACATCATAAGTGCAGCTGTGACACCAGCATTCGTTGGTCAATATCCAGCCGTCAACGGACTAGGCCTGTCCGCCGCAAGGCTGGACTTGGCTCCGGGTGGTGTAATCCCAATGCACACTCACCCTGGTGCCAACGAGCTCCTTTACGTGGTCCATGGTCACATCACTTGTGGGTTCATTTCATCGGCTAATAAAGTTTACTTGAAGACCTTGAAAAGAGGTGATGTCATGGTTTTCCCTCAAGGGTTATTTCATTTTCAGATCAATGCCGCCGGCAAAAGACCGTCGCTCGCCATTGTTACCTTCAGTAGCCCCAATCCCGGACTTCAAATCCTTGATTTCGCGTTGTTTGCTAATGATTTGCCGTCGTCTTTGTTGGAGAAATCAACGTTCCTTGATGACGCTCAAGTTAAGAAGCTTAAGGGTGTTCTTGGTGGAACTGGTTAAGCCATATTTGATTTGTTGTTTATTTAGTTGTGTATTTTTTTTTTTGGTTAAACGATGCCGTTTTGTGATGTACGGTTTTTTTTTACTTTCTCTCTTTCTTTCTGAACGATGTCGTATTAGGGTTTACCTCTTGTGTTTTTCTCTCGATTCAGTGTTTTGTGTTTAACGTTATGTTTTATCAATTCAAAGCTCTCAACTTCTCATTTTAATTGCTCAAATATTTGGAATGCAAAAACACCGAAGAGGTGTAAAAATCTATCACTTCATCAGTTTTTAGTTTCAATACTTTTTTGAATTATCAACTTTAGTCCTTATAATTTTTAGATTTTAAAACATTTATAACACTTTTTGTTTCTTTTATTAAGTAGAACCCATTTATACTACTCTTTAAACTTTTGGTTAAATTGGTATGATTTCAATTAAATTTAAATTTAGTTGTAAATTTATTAAAGGAATTTATTTTTATAAAGGTAAATCACCTTTTAATCATGGTAAAAATGGAGCATTATCATTCCAAAATTGTACAAATTAATCACTCATCCGTTTTTTCCGAACCGGCATTTCACGTCATTCATTCATTTCCACCTAATTATCTTTTTTTTCATGTTCCACATTAAAAGGTTCTCTCTCTCTTTATTTACATAAAATATTACTTTTTACTTTTTCTTTTCTTATTTTCATCTCAACTATAAACCCTAAAAAAACTTCTTCCTGACTCTCACAAAGCCAACGGTGACGTTGCCTCTGACCCAAAAAATGGCACCTGTCCACTCTTCACCTTAATGTACTAAACACTAATCCAGCCTCAAATTTTCCAAAAGCCTTCATGAATACCCCAAAAATGAGCCTTGAACTTTCAGTTCCTTCTCCAATCTTCAACACTGGCGCTCCTATTGGCCTCCATTCAAGAATAGTGATTCCTCACAATCTCCTCTGCAACTCCATTGTTCATATTTGCAAAGGGACTTTCTCTTCTCTTTTGCTTCTAATTTTAAGGTTGGAGTTGACTGAGATGCATGGTTTTTTTTTACAGTTTATTTATTGATTGCTTTTTTTTTACTGTTGGGTTTGGGTTTAGTGGTAAAAGGATGGAGACAGCGATGGTGATTTGGGTCGTGGGTTGTGAGAAAATGGGAGATTTTGGTTCAGGTTAGATGCCAAGTGATGTGAGAGGTGGGCCATGATGAGGCATGGTGACTCGATGATGGAGGATTTTTGGGTTTAAGAATTTAGGGTGAGTTTAAATGTGCGATTGAGATTGGTGTGGTACGGTGCGTTTAATTTACTTTTTCTCTCAAGCTATAGTATCACTACATTGTTTAATTTCACCGTCACCGCTGTTTTTATATTAACTACAGCTAAACGCACCGCCCATCCAAACTCACCGTTAGTGATTGATTCGAATGAGGTTGCAAATTGCAATGGTGATGGGGAAGATGATGAGTACGGTAGTGGAAAAGGGTAGGCCAAGGGGAGAGGAGGCTATTTTTGAGTTTAAAAACAGAGAAGTGACCAGCTTGGGTAAATATTATTTTAAGGGGATATTTTTATATTTTATATTTTTATATAAAATTTAAAAAGTATATATATGTGATTCGAACTCAAAACATCGTTACTTTAATTTTATAAATTTTACTAGCTTAAATAAAGATTTAGTATTTATATAATTTCTTATAAATTTATTAGATAATTTATTATTAAATAATTTATCTCACACAATAATTTAATAAATATGTAAGAATTAACAGTAAACAATTACATTATTATTTAATAAGCTATCAATCATCATATAAATAATAAAAATATTATACAAGTTATTTTATTAATATAATTATAATTTAATATATTTTTATTAATTTTATAAATATCAAATAACTTAAATTTTAATATTATAATTTCTTACTTTAACGTCCTTAATGGTCATTTTAAATTATCACCCTATTGTTATCGTTGCGTTTGAATCCAAACACATATCACACTATTAACTTTGAACTTATTGTTACAATATCCAATCTCACTGTTACAATGACTAATCTCATTGACAACGCGAATTTTATGCTTCACAAGACACCTTAATCATTTATGATGATCTTTCCAAGCAAGCACAGGCTTATCACCAAATGTCTCTTCTATTACGAAGACCGTCAGGTCGTGAAGCTTATCCAGAAGATGTTTTTTATTTGCATTTGCGCCTTTTAGAAAGAGCCGCTAAATCAAGTTCTCAGTTTGTTTAAGTAAGTATGATTGCTTTACCAATAGTTGAGACCTAGTCAGGAGACGTTTCTACGTATATTCCTACTAATGTGATTTCCATTATAGATGGACAAATATTCTTATCCCCCGATCTATTCAATGCTGGAATCAGACATGCTATTAATGTGGGGATTTCCGTCTCCAGAGTAGGATCAGCGGCTCAAATTACAGCTATGAAGCAAGTCGCTGGTAAATCAAAATTGGAATTGGCCCAATTCGCCTAATTAGAAGCCTTTGCACAATTTGCTTCTGATCTCGATAAAGCTACTCAGAATCAATTGGCACGATGTCAACGATTTTTGTTTCATTTCTTCTGGAATAATCACAAAGACTTTTTTTATCATAGACGTCCTACCAGAAATTCAATGCGTACATTCAATGTGAATTCCTTAATAATCTCATTATTTAATTATTCAACCATTTCATTTTACCAAGTTCAATGTTAGCCAGATTAGTCAACATCTATATGTTTGTAACAAGTAGTTTTGTTGGTTGGTTAATTGATCATATTTTATTGATGAAATGGGTTGGGTTGGTATTAGTCTGGATACAACAAAATAATTTAATTAGGTCTAATGTACTTATTCGATCTAATAAGTGTCTTGTATCAGAATTTAGAAATTCTATGGCTCAAATCTTTAGTATTCTATTATTTATTACATGTGTTTACTATTTAGGCAGAATACTGTCACCCATTGTAACTAAGAAACTGAAAGGAATTTCTGAAACGGAAGAAGTGGGGGAAAGTGAGGAAGAAAGAAACATAGAAATAGAAACTATTTCCGAAGGAGAGGGGCTAAGCAGAAACAGGGGACCGAAGAAAATACTTCTTCTTCCATTTTTCGGAGGAAAAGGTGGATCTGAGCAAAATCGACGAAACAGAAAAGCTACGACTGACTGGAAAGAAAAAAAAGGGCAAACTCCACTTTTGTTTTAAAGAGACATACTATAAAAATAGACCAGTTTTATGAAACTTTTTATCTAGATGGGAATCAAGAAAGTTTGAAGTTAGAAGTATTTTTTTTAAAAAAGATAAATATTTATTATGGATTGAAAAACCTCTTGTGACACTTCGTTTTTATTCTAAACGTTGGAACCAACCTTTGCGATACATAAAAAATGACTGGGTTGAAAATGCTATAAAAAATGAAATGTCACAATATTTTTTTTATACATGTCAAAGTGATGGAAAAGAAAAAAAAATATCTTTTACGTATCCACCCAGTTTAGCAACTTTTGGGAAAATGATACAAAAAATATTTTTTTTTCACACCATAAAAATTGTTTTTTGATGAATTGTATACTGATTGGAGTTTTATCAATGAACTAAAAAGAAGAAATTTTAGTAAGGAGTTTATAAAAAGAGTTGAAGCTTTCGATAAGGAATCTTTTGATATGGGCATACTTAAAAAAAGGACTCGATTCTCTAATAATGAAACTAAAAGAGAATACTTGCCTAAACTATATGATCTTTTCTTGCATGGACCCTATCGCAGAAGAATAAAAAAATGGGGTTCTCCTTTAAACATAAATCAAAAGTATAAAAAAAACACAGATCCGTTTTGGATAAATAAGATTCATGCTCTACTTGTTACTATTGATTATCATGAACTTGAACAGACATTAGATACACTCAATAAAAAATCATTAGCAACAAAAAAACAACTCTCTTTATTGACATTGATAGAAGATGAACAGGGAAATATCGATTCCGAAGATCAAGTCAAAATTTTGAATTTTTTTTTTCAATATAGTTATAACTAATCCCAACAATCAAACAATTAGAAAAAAATTTGTTGGAATAAAAGAAATAAGTAAAAAAGTTTCTCGATGGTCATACAAATTATTTGACGATTTAGAACAACAGGAGGGAGAAAAGGAGGAAAATGTAACAATAGAGCATGGAATTCTTTCAAGAAAATCCAAGCGCGTCGTGATTTTTACTAATAATTAGGCAAATGCCGATACTTATACTAATACCAAGGATGCTAATGATCCTAATCAAACAGATGAAGTGGCTTTGATACACTATTCGCAACAATTGGATTTTCAGCACGACATAATAAAACGTTCCATGCGTGCCCAAAGGCGTAAAACAATTTCTTGGGAGTTGTTTCAAGCAAATGTACATTCCCCCCTTTTTTTAGACAGAGTAGACAAACCACTCTTTTTTCTTTTGATATTTTTGGACCGCTAAAATGAATATCTCGAAATTAGATATGTAAAAACAAAGAATAAAAAATATATGATTATACAGACAAAAAGACCGAGAAAAAAGACGAGGCCAAAAGAGAAAATACAAAAGAGAAGAGAAAATGAGGATAGAAATAGCAAAAGCTTGGTATAGTCTTTTACTTGCTCAAGTAATAAGGGGCTCCGTGTTAATAACCCAATCAATTCTTAGAAAATATATTATATTACCTTCACTGATAATAGTTAAAAATATTGCCCGTATGTTATTATTTCAATTTCCTGAGTGGTTTGAGGATTTAACGTATTGGAATCGAAAAATGCATGTTAAATGCACTTATAATGATGTTCAATTATCCGAAACATAATTTCCAAAAAATTAGTTAACAGACGGTATTCAGATAAAGATCTTATTTCCTTTTTACTCGAAACCTTGGCACAGATTTAAACTACAACCCTCTCATAAAGATCCAATGAAAAAAAAAGAAATGTCAAAAGAATGATTTTTGCTTTTTAACAGTTTGAGGAATGAAAACTGAACTACCTTTCGGCTCTCCTCGAAAACGGTGTTCGTTTTTTGAGCCTATTTTTAAAGAACTAATAAATAAATAAATAAATGAAAAACGAAATATTTTATAGCTTTAACAATTTTAAAAGAAAAAACTAAATTGTTTCGAAAAGCTTCAAAAGAAAAAAAAAAAAGACCACTCAAAACATTCTATTTCTAAAGGGAATAATAAAAGAACTTTCAAAAATAAATCCAATTCCATTTTTTGGGTTGAGAGAACCATATGAATTGAGCGAAACTAGAAAGGATTCAATAATTAGTAATAAAATGATTCACAAATCATCCCTTCAAATTCAATCTATGGCGTGGACAAAATATTCATTAATAAAAAAAAATTAAAGATCTGACTAAGAGAACAAACACAATAAAAAATCAAATACAAAAAAAATCTAATTATAAAAGAGAAGAAAAATGAATTTCTAACTCAAGAAATAAATAGTAGTTCTAACAAAATAAGTTATCGGGATAAAATAGTAGAATCAACAAAAAAAATTTGGCAAATAGTAAAAAGAAGAAATATTCGATTAATCCGGAAATTCTATTTTTTTATAAAATTTTTCATTTAAAAGATATACATGGATATTCTTCTATATATCATTAATATTCCAAGAACCAATACCCAACTTTTTCTTGAATCAACAAAAAAAATGATTGAGAACTTCATTCACAATAATGAACCAAATCAAGAAAGAATTAATAAAACAACTAAAAATATAACTCATTTTATTTCAACTATAAAAACCTCACTTTCTTCACTTTCTAATGTTAGTATTAGAAATAAAAATGAAAAAGCTTTTTATGACTTATCCTCCCTCTCACAAGCCTATGTATTTTACAAATTATCACAAACCCAAGTTATTAGTTTTTATAAATTCAAACCTATCCTTCAATATCATGGAACATCTCTTTTTCTTAAAAATGAAATAAAAGACTATTTTGAAGAACATGGAGTATCTCATTCCAAATTAAGGCATCATTATGGGTTAAGATAGAAAATCATTTGGCATTCTGGAATGAATGAATGGAAAAACTGGTTAATGAGTCGTTATCAATACGATTTAGTTCAAAATAGATGGCTAAAATTAGTACCAAGACAATGGCGAAATAGAGTCAATCAACACTATCTGGCTCAAAATAAAGATTAACAAAATGGGATTCAGATGAAAAAGAAAGATTAATTCATTACGAAAAAAAATGATTTTCTAACGAACTCATTACTAACTCAAGAATATAAACTGAATCAAGAACAAAAATATAAAAAATCTAATTTTAAAAAACACTACGGATATGATTTTTTATCATATAAATCTATTAATTATCAAGATAAGAGGGACCCGTATGCTTATGGATCACCATTCCAAGTAAATAAGAAGGAAGAGAGTTCTTATCATTACAACATGGATAAACAAAATTTTTTTTGATACATTGAGGGATATCCCTATCCATAATTATCTAGGAGAAGGCGATATCCTAGATGCTATTGGGAATTTTTCGCACAGAAAGTTTTTTAATTGGAGAATTCTTCATTTTTGTCTTAAAAATAAGGTCAATATTGAGTCCTGGGTTGATACCAATACCAAGAGTAAAAAAAAAAATTAAGACTGGTTAAGACTTATAAAAATATTGATAAAATGGATCTTTTTTATTTCACAATTTATCAAGATCAAGAAAGTAACCCATCCAATAAAAAAGAAAGCCATTTTGATTGGATGAGACTGAATGAAGAAATACTAAGTCATCCTATACCAAATCTAGAACTTTGGTTCCTCCTAGAATTTGTGCTGCTATATAATGCATATAAGGTTAAACCATGGATCATACCAATAAAATTACTTCTTTTCAATTTTAATGGAAATAGGAACATTAATAAAAATATTATTGAAAATAAAAAAGGGACTCCCTTATAGCACCGAACGAAAAACAAAAGAAGAAAAAGAACCCATAGGTGAAGGGGGTTCTGTATCATAAGCACAAAAACAATGAAATTTTAAATCCGTTCTCTCAAACCAAGAAAAAAATGTTGAAGAAGATTATGATAAATCAAACAAAAAAAACATAGAAAGAAAAAGCAATACAAGAGCAACACGGAAGCAGAGCTTGATTTCTTCCTAAAAAGGTATTTGCATTTTCAATTGAGATGGGATGATTCTTTAAATCAAAGAATAATTAATAATATCAAAGTATATTGCCTCCTACTTAGATTGATAAATCCAAACGAAATTGTTATATCCTCTATTCAATAGGGAGAAATGAATCTAGATATTTTAATGATTCAGAAAGATTTAACTATTAGAGAACTAATGAAAAAAGGAATATTGATTACCGATCCAATTCTTCTGTCGATAAAAAATGATGGACAATTTATTCTATATCAAACTGTAAGTATTTTGTTGGTTCATAAAAATAAACATCAAATTAATCAAAGATACCAAGAAAAAAACTATATTGATAAAAATCATTTTTATGAATTTATTGCAAGACATCAAAAATGACTGAAAATAAAGACAAAAATCATTCTGATTTGTTTGTTCCTGATAATATTTTATCCCCTAACCACCGGCGAGAATTGCAAATTCGAATTTCTTTCAATTCAAGGGATAAAAATGGTATGCATAGAAATACAATATTTTTAAATAATGTAAAAAACTGTGGTCAAATTTTGACTAAAAACAAACATATTGATAGTGATAAAAAGAAACTAATTAAATTAAAGTTCTTTTTTTGGCCCAATTATCGATCAGAAGATTTAGCTTGTATGAATCGATATTGGTTTAATACTAATAACGGCAGTCGTTTCAGTATGATAAGGATCCTTATGTATCCGCGTCTGAAAATTCATTAATGGTCCATTTTAATGGTACATTTTCCCCTATATTATGTATGTATCGTGCCGAGTATATGAAAACAAATAGATGGTCACAAGGATTGTCTTACATTTTATTCTGATACACGATACTAATTTAATGACATACATATCAATTAGATTGACAAATGAATCAACAAAATCTTCTTATTTGAACTCTCAAATTTTCTCTTTTGTAGAAATATCTCTCTTTTGTATCCCTATACGAATCAAACCGAAACTCGGATTGATTAATTTTATTTGAAAAAAATGATAAAGTTCATAACGAGCTTAAAATCATCGTGTTTATCAAAATGACTGGTATTATTATTACTAATCAGTAAAATTCACATTAAAAAAAAAGGGAAATTTTTTGGTTTTATGGTAAAAAATTCATTCATCTCAGTTATTTTTCAAGAAAAAAAAAACAATGGGTCTGTTCAATTTTAAATAGTTAGTTTCACCAATAAGATCTTCGTGCTTCACATTTGGAATTGCACAAAAAAGACTATTTATCTAAGAGAGGTCTACGTAAAATTCTAGGAAAACATCAACGACTGCTATCTTATTTATCAAAGACAAATAAAATATGTTATAAAGAATTAATTGGTGAGTTGGATATTTGGGAATAAAAAATTTGTTAATTTGCAAATTTTGAATTAGTTAATTTATTAGATTTTCATTTTGATGTACTTTTTTTCGTTTTCAACAATTCATGTAAGAATGAATCGAGGAAAAACTTATGAATCTATTAGCTATAGAAAAAGACCTTATGATTGTAATGGCCCAAATTCAAGGTTATCGGAATAGTGGTTTCGTAACCACAAATCCGATTTAAAGAGAAATTTATTTTAATATTTTTGCATGAATATTGGTATGATAGGAAAATCGTATGAAAATATTGATAGAAAAATTTTACCGATTTAGTGGTTAGTTAGAAAAAGAAAGTATTGAAGAAATTGGGTAAAAATAAGGTATCGAGACCTCGATCTCGTAAAATCGAGTCAAAAATATTTTTATAAATATTTATGAAGTGTTAGTAAAATGGTATAAAAATTTCGTTAGAAAATTTTAATGTTTGGATAGTCAATTACGTAAAAAGGACTAAATTGAAAAGGTGTAAAAGTTAATAGAAGGATTAAATAGCTCAATTGTTAAATGAGGAGGGACATAAATTGAAAATAACCCCAAAATGAGATATTTTGGGCGGCAATAGCTGAGAAAAATCAGGAGAATTGAAGAATTAAGGGTAAAATTGGAATATTGCAAAAATTTGCTTTAAAAGTTAGGACTAAAGTGGAATATCTAGAATTCTCTTCATATTTTCTACACTCTCATCAGCCAAAAACGTCCTAAGGGTTTCTTCAAGCTGGTTCTTCATAATTTTTGCACCAAGTGAGTTAATCCTTTCCTTTTTCTTATAATTTTTGTGTTTCTAAGACTTTTACAACTAGGTCCTATTACTAAATTCATTAGTTTTTGATTTCATGGATGAAATTGAAAGTCACTATGGTTGAGTGATGTAAGTTAATGATGGAATAGGATGAAATTGAAGCTTTAATTTGTTTATGATATGATTTTATTAGGTGATTTCAATAGAAATTGATATGTAGGACCTAATTGTGAAAAAGCTTGGAATTAAAGTCTAATGCTAAAATTCTGATTTCCAAATGTTATAAAGTAGTTTAAAGTGATGGAATAATGTGTTAATTTAGGAAAAATCAGCTCAATTGAGAGGTTAATTGAGCAAGGATGAAATTATTATTTATTGAAAGTTTAGGGAAAAATGGTAATTAACCTCATGCACTAAAACAGTTTGGACAGCAGCAGTAGGTTAACTTTGAAAAATCACCAAAAATTGTAGAAATTGAATTAGAGGATGAATAAAATATGAAATTAAAGCTTATTAAGTCTAGTTTCTCATAGAAGAAATGATTTAATCCATGGAATTTTAAATCATGAGATATAATAGATTTTGTGATACAAGGTCAGAATGAATTCGGGTTCCCCTGTTCTGACTTTGGAAAAATCATTAAAAATTGTAAAAAAAATGATTATGAGTTATACTTTATATGGTTATAATCCTTAATGAGTCTATTTTCAGAAGAAACAAATAGAAACATCATCCGAATTCTGTACAATTAGATAATTAATTTTTAGTGAAGAGGGGTCGGAACTGTCAACAAGTGAAACAGGGGAAACTTTAAAGAATAAACTGTACTTATTGGATAGGCCAAAAATTCTGAAAATTTTATGGTAAGAAGATATGCGAGTCTAGTTTTAGTGAAAATTAACGGATCTTAATTTGGAGTTCCGTAGCTCAAGATATAAATAATTTAGTGACTGTGACTCAGTAAGACAGCTTTGAATGCACTATAAATAATAATGGAATTTTAGAGAATGTTACATATGAACATGAAATGTATTAGATTAATGATTAAATTTATTTATTTAGATCCGGAAAATTCAAATACGAAGCAAGATCGAGGGAAAGAAAAAGTTTGGGATTAGTAGATTTTTTGTTACGAACAAGTATCGAGGTAAGTTCGTGTAACTTGAATTATATTCTTAAATGCTTGAAATGTTTGTTATTGATGTGAAAATGAGTTGGATGTTTATTGTATGATAATTGATGAAGTATTGATATTCTTGATGAAAAGAGAAAATAAATCCCGGTTGAATGAAAGGAAAATTCGATGGATCTCTGAAAAGGAATTGACGGTAAAAAGGATCTAGCCCGGACGGGTGATCCTATCCTGATATAGCCCTCCCGAAGAATATGTGGAAAATGGATTTAGCCTGGACGGGTAATCCAAATTAGGGTCTGAATTTAGCCTGGACTGGTAATTCAGATCCAAGCTCATTAGAGTAATTGTCGTTGCAGGGGATTTAGCCTGGACTGGTAATCCCGCTGTAAGGATGAGGTTCGCGGGAGTGTGCTCTCTGAAATGGAAATGTGCGCACATGAATATGAATTGACGGACCCGGATTTGTACACTTAGGTGTACCTCTGAAAATCCATCGAAATTTCGAGAAATTCAACTGGATAAATATGGAAAAATAACAAGAAAATGGAAATCATGGAATTGATGAGCTCATCAATCATGGTATAAATTATTGATACATGGAAATTATTGGACTAATTTGAATGTTGAGTTTGTGCATGATAGGGGAATAATGTATGGAATGGGTGTATGAATGTTTATTACATTGTATGGAAAATATTAGGTAAGTATAATTCTTGTTACATGAGCTTACTAAGCACAAAGTGCTTACCCTGTTTCTTTTTCCCCTGTTTGTAGAGTTAAGAGCTCGGAGGTCGGATTTGGTCGGAGGCGCATCACACTATCAACCTCAAGATCTCGGTACATAAAGAAACTTATTTTGGAAACCAATGGCATGTATAAGCTAGTAAAGTAGATGCTAATGTGGAATGAATGTATGGTTAGCCATTGGTATGGCTAACAAATTTTGGTTTTGGCATGTGATGAGATTATCTTATGAATACAATAAATCTATCTTGAAAATATGTTGAAATGGATTGGTTGTGTTGGCTTGGTCTCAGTTTAAAATTTGCAGGGAGGATTAGATATTTATAAAGGGGTTATATTGAGTTTTAAAAAAATCAGTAAAATCTGGTAACACCTCGTATCCTATTTCGGCGACGGATACGGGTAAGGGGTGTTACAATGATAGTCAATATGGGGCCTCAATGCATGGTGTTCTTCGTCTCATCATTACTCTAGATGGTGAAGATGTTGTTGACTGTGAACCAATATTAGGTTATTTACAAAGAGGAATGGAAAAAATTATGGAAAACTGAACAATTATACAATATTTTCCTTATGTAACGCGTTGGGATTATTTAGCCACTATGTTCACGGAAGCAATAACCGTAAATGGACCAAAATAGTTAGGGAATATTCAAGTCCCTAAAAGGGCCAGCTATATCAGAGTAATTATGTTGGAGTTGAGTCGTATAGTTTCTCATCTGTTATGGCTTGGACCTTTTATGGCAGATATTGGTGCACAGACCCCCTTTTTTATATTTTCAGAGAAAGAGAATTAGTATATGATCTATTCGAAGCTACCACTGGTATGAGAATGATGCATAATTATTTTCGTATCAGAGGAGTGGCAGCCGATCAACCTTATGGCTAGACAGATAAATGTTTGGATTTCTGTGATTATTTTTTAACAGGAATTGTTGAATATCAAAAACTTATTATGCAGAATCCTATTTTTTTTAGAATGAGTTGAAGGGGTAGGCGTTATTGGTGGAGAAGAAGCAATAAATTGGGGTTTATCTGGCCCAATGCTACGAGCATTTGGAATCAAATGGGATCTTCAGAAAGTTGATCATTATGAGTGTTACGACAAATTTGATCGGGAAATCCAGTGGCAAAAAGAAGGAGATTTATTAGTTCATTATTTCGTCCGAATCAATGAAATGACGGAATCTATAAAAATAATTCAACAGGCCCTAGAAGGAATTCTGAGTGGTCCTTATGAGAATTTAGAAATTTGATGCTTTAATTGAGAAATGGATCCAGAATAGAATGATTTTGAATATCGATTCATTGGTAAAAAACCTTCTCCCACATTTGAATTACCGAAACAAGAACTATATGCGAGAATAGAAGCCCCAAAGGGAAAATTAAGAATTTTTCTAATAGGGGATCAAAGCGGTTTTCCTTGGAGATGGAAAATTCGCCCGTTGAGTTTTATCAATTTGCAAATTCTTCCTCAGTTAGTTAAAAGAATGAAATTGGTTGATATTATGACGATACTAGGTAGCATAGATATCATTATGGGAGAAGTGGATCGTTGAAATGATAATTTATACGACAAAAGTAGAAGATATCAATTACTTTTACACATTGCTATCTTTAAAAGAGGTCTATGGGATCATATGGATGTTGGTCCCTATTTTGACTCTTGTATTAGGAATCACAATAGGGGTACTAGTAATTGTATGGTAAGAAAGAGAAATATCTGCAGGAATACAACAACGTATTGGGCCTGAATACACCGATCCTTTGGGCATTCTTCAAGCGCTAGCAGATGGAACAAAACTACTTTTCAAAGAAAATATTCTTCCATCTAGAGGCAATACTCATTTTTTTAGTATTGGACTGGCTATAACAGTCATATCAATTTTACTAAGTTTTTCAGTAATTCATTTTAGCTCTCGCCTTATTTTAGCCAATCTCAATATCGGTATTTTTTTTTATGGATTGTCATTTCAAGTATTGCTCCCGTTGGACTTCTTATGTCAGGATACGGATTAAATAATAAATATTCCTTTTTAGGTGGTCTTCGAGCTGCTGTTCAATCGACTAGTTACGAAATACCATTAACTCTATGTGTTTTATCAATATCTCTACGTGCGATTTGTTGAATTAGAAACTTTTATTTTACCTATTCCTTTCGTTCTAGAAAATAAGTTGAGTTGATAAACTAAATTAGATAGTTATATATGAGTGAAAGAAAGCAGCTTATAAATTTGCAGTAAATTAAATAATAAAATAGAATCTCATTTCCTATGTACAAGAGTTAAGTGGAAGAAAACGTAAGCGGAAGAAGTCTTTACCCCAAGACGGGTTTATTAGTCAATCTAGCTTGAAGTGGGATCCAAAGATCAACCATATAGAGTTTTCACTATCCTTTGTATGGATTCCCATACATGTATTGCTAAACAAACGGGGGATTGAACAAAAAACGAGTGGATGGTTAGGAACACCAAAATACATAAAGGATTGGTAATGGAGATTATGTAAATTATATAAAAAGAGACTTCTGGATAACATAAAAAGAATACTAATTGAGGCTTTAAATTCGTAGAAATGACTAGGCAGTACTCTCCATGATTCCGGTCTAGAGTATCCTCCTATTTGTCTATTAAAATAATGACTATCAGGAACGAAATAATCCTTCACTATTTTTTAGTTTAAGCCTCATTCGTGGTTTTAAAAGATCCGAAAGCAGAATAGGAATGAAAAAGAAACAATAAAGAATAAAAAAGAAATCTTTTTCTTTATTCTTTATTCTTTCTTTCATAGATATAGAGAGATCTAATCCGTGCCATGATTTATGAGCTAATGGAATGTTTCATTTTTTTTTTGTAATAGAAAATAATGGGTTGAAATATCTATTGATATTCTAAAAGAAGTATTTTATTGAAGGCTTAAGTTATTACTCAACAAATAAAAATTGAAATTATGAACGGGCGAGATCAATTTAGAAGCACTTATTTTTTATTCTTCAAAATATAGCAGACAGAATTCCGTTGGTATAATTTTGGACCTTCTAATCTATTTTTTTCTCTATGTATTCCACAACCATACGAAGATAAATAATACTGATTCGGTCCTAAAATTTATTTATGACCCACGAGGAGCCATATGAGGTAAAAATCTCATGTACGGTTTTGGACTAGCGATGTAAACAATGATGTTATCATCGACTATAATTATCTAACAGTTCAATTGCAATGGCCTAGTATTTCCGGCAATTGCAATGGCTTCTTTATCTTTGTATGTTCAAAAAACTAAGATTTTTTAGATTCGATGGGGCCAAGACCAAATCTTATCTTTTTTTTTCAAGATTTAGATGTCATGGATACCTATTTAGTAGAATATTGTATAACATCCGACTTACCCGAACCGAACATAAATGAAAAATCCCCTCTTATGCATGCGTAAACATGGTATAGGGTTAAATGAATTATAGCAAGTGGATCGGTACCGAACGGACGTATGAAATTAAATTATATATATCTAGTAGATCCGTATAAGCGATCATATAAAGGGGATGATTTTAGATCGAAGAAATTTGATGAATTCCTTCTAAAAGTTCATATCAAAATAGTCCTAGTTGATGAGAGTTACTTCGAAAACAAACAAAAAAAGTAAAGTCGAATTTTTTTGGTTATTCTCTCAATTTGAATCAAATGCAACTGGATCTAGTATGTATGAGTTGGCGATCAGAATCTATATGAATAGAATTTATAGTGGGATCTCGAAAAACAAGCAATTTCTACTGGGCCTTTATCCTTTTTTTTGGTTCATTAGGGTTTTTATTAATTGGAACTTCTAGTTATCTTGGTAAGAATTTGATATCTTTATTTCGGTCTCAGCAAATAGTTTTTTTTCCTCAAGAAATCGTGATGTCTTTCTATGGGATCGCAGGCCTCTTTATTAGTTCCTATTTGTGGTGCACAATTTTTTGGAATATAGGCAGTGGTTATGATCGATTCGATAAAAAGGAGGGAATAGTATGTATTTTTCGTTGGGGTTTTTCTGGAAAAAATCTATGCATCAATGGAATCTCATCATCTATACATAACGAATTGGTGTGGTATATTCATATCATAACATATGAACAGTAAGAACTAGCATTCTTATTGAGACTCGAACTCATAGGGAATAAAATAGATTTATGGATAGAACCAAATATGTAGTAGTTATAGACAAAAGTATTCGGTTATTGGTAAAAAATCAATATACTTCTAATGTCGAATCAAGATCAACTAGGACAGAAATAAAGCATTAGGTCGAACTCTTCTTTGGTGTCAAGGTAATATCTATGAATAGTCATCGACTCCCGAAAAAGGGTAAAAGAATGGGACCTATTATGGGACATACAATGCATTACAAGCGTATAATCATTATGCTTCAACCGGATTATTCTATTCCACCTCCTAGAATGAAAAGAACTTAAATCAAAATACTTAATAGCATGGCGATATATTTATACAAAACTTCTACCCCGGGCACACGCAATGGAGCCGTAAACATTCAAGTGAAATCCAATCCACGAAATAATTTGATCTATGGACAGCGTCATTGTGGTAAAGGTCGTAATACCAGAGGAATCATTACCGTAAGGCATAGAGGGGGAGGTCATAAGCGTCTATACCGTAAAATTGATTTTCGACGAAATGAAAAAGACATATATGGTAGAATTGTAACCATAGAATACGACCCTAATCGAAATGCATACATTTGTCTCATACACTATGGGGATGGTGAGAAGAGATATATTTTACATCCCATAGGGGCTATAATTGGAGATACTATTGTTTCTGGTACAGAAGTTCCTATAAAAATGGGAAATGCCGTACCTTTGAGTGTGGTTTGAACTATTGATTTACGTTGGAAGGAACCAGTTAGGTTTATGACGAAACCTAAAAATAGATAACTGATCCAATTTGAGTACCTCTACAAGATAGACCTCAACAGAAGACTGAAGAGCAACAGTAGCAAGTGATTGAGTTCAATAGTTCCTCATATAAATTATTGACTCTAGAGATATAGTAATATGGAGAAGACAAAATTGTTTCAAGCATCGACTGAACCAAAATCACTTGTTTCAAAGAGAGGAGGACGGGTTATTCACATTTCATTTGATGGTCAAATGCGAATTGAAAGCTAAGCAGTGGTAATTCGAAAGATTCCCCAAGGAAAAAATAGATATGTCTCCTACGTTACCCATAATATGTGGAAGTATCGACTTAGTCCAATTTAGATTGAAAAAAGGAAAAAAAAAAGAGGTAAAGACAAATAGTCTTCTTCACAATATACATATTTTGTTTTGAATGTGGTAAAAGCAATTCCTAGAGAAAGAATAGAAACAAGCAAAAGATTTTTCATCCTTTTTTTCATTATACCTAACCTAATTGCCAGCAAGAATTTGTTCTTTTTTACAAATTTGATGTTGATAAATCCATAGATCTAGAAATTCATTTTGGACACTTGAACCTTCTCAAACTGTTTCTTTTTAAGAACCAAAAAGATTTGTGCAAAAACAATAGATGCCAAGAAGAACAAAATACCTTGGACGCGTAGTGCATCCCCCTGACCAAATCCACCCACATTAGGATTAATTGTTAATGGTTGATCGAGTTTGATAGATTCACCCTCTGAAACAAGAAGTTTTGGTCTTGAGGGGATAATATCAACCACTTGATGTCCATCCAAGGCATCCGTTATGGTTATTTTGTACCCTCCTTTTTCTTTTCGTATGATTTTGCATCTCGTTAAATAATCTCATTTTAGGTTTCAATTATATTTACTCTTTTTGATACATAGTCTTTCCCTAACCCTGTATTGGCACTTGAACTCACATTCTCTTGTATTGGCAACAATGCCCATGCCAATCGAACTTTTTCAAACAAAAAAATAAATATTTTGTTAAATTTCACTTATAGAATTAAAATACTCTATAATCACAGTATCAATATATGGTGTAATAATCATTTTATAAAATAACTTAATTTTAATTCTTTAAATGGATACTTTTACTATTAAATCAAATACTCTCTTTTGTTCGTCCTGAAATACATATTATTTTAATGCCACTAAAAAAAGATTTATCTTATCTCTTTTTCTATGGTTTGGGCCACTTTGCATGTCAACATAAAGCTTAGCTATATATACATTCTCTTTTACACTTTTTGCAACTATTTTTATTCCATTTTTTATTTTTTATAGATGGTCCCAAATATATATATAGACATAATTTAGTACTTGGTCCCAAGAGCTATAAATACAAAGATATATATATTTGGCACTTGATCCCAAAAGTTATAAGGATGTGGTTTAATGATAAGGTCGAGATCTTACAAATTTAGAAATCATATGTTCGAGTTTCATTTGTATAAATTATATATGATAGATTGAATTGAATTAGTTTATTCAGTTTATTAATTTTAATGATAACTGTTGATATAGTTATAAATTGTAATTTTAAAATTTTATAATAATAAAAAAATGGATGAAACTCGTATGCCAACATTCTATTGTAACTTACACTAAAGCAGAAGAATAAGGTATCTTTTCTCTTCGGCACTTATTCTTGTTTTCTGCAATTTGGTCCCTCGCCTTTAGCTATTAGCTAAGCAATTAAGCATCACTTTTATTCTTCTTTTTATTCACTGAAAAGTTCAGAGTTGACATACCATAGATGTAGATATTAAAATTCATCACATGATTTTTGTAGGTCAAAAAAATTTTTCTAAATAATATTTATTAAAAATAATTAATTTTTTGAAAAACTAAATTAAATTTTTTTTAAAGTGAATGGTTATTTTTAACTTTAATTATTCATTTGTATGGAACAAATGAAAATAATAACTAAGTAGTTCTAATGATAACATTGTGGATATGTTTTTTTTCATAGTAAATGACACTATAATCAAATTCCCATTTTGTTTTGGCATTTCACTATTAAATTTGTGTCGTCGAATAACGTGATACTAAAATCAGGCAAATACTTTATGATATGTATATAAGCAAGGGTTGATTTATACCAATTTAAAAGTATTTTAGTTTTTCTTTTTTTAATATATTTTAATAGTTTAACAATTCAGTAGTTGAATTTAATTTACATCAAATTTAACATGTTGATCTAAAATAATGATTTTTGTCATGCACAGAGACGAATTTAGGAGGTTGGCAGGGCTCGGTCCCCTTTAAAATGGAAAGTTTTTCATTTTGGCCTTTTAATATTTTTAAAATTTTAAATTAGTAAAAGTGAAATTGCACTTTACCCCCTAAAAATAATAAAATTTTGATTTAATCCTTTAATATCTATATTTTTAATATCGTAAAAATTACAATTTAATTTTGGCCCCCATGAAAAAATTTTCTGGCTTCGCCCCTGGTCATGCATGTAATTTTTTGAACCTATCTGATATTTCTGTCATATTGATCTATAATGTTGTATATATTAATATTTATTAAACGGTTAAAAATTTTACAAAAAAAAAAGTTAAAAATGTTAATTTACATCAAATTTGATATACATATTTTATATGAATAATATATGATGATTGTATGATCAAAATATTAATTGTACAAAGAAAGAGGAAAAAGTAATTAAAGACTTCCGAAAAAAATCATGAATTTAAATTGAGTGGTGTAGAAAAACCAAAAAAAAATTATTACGTAATTTGAAAAACCAAATTAATTGTATGTAATTTATTATTATATTAGATTAATTTAAAAATATTCTTTACATTTATTTATTTTAATAAAATACTATCATTAAAAAACTATGAACAATAAAAATATAATGACATGTCACATAGTAAAAACGTTAATTAAGACAACATAAATCGATGTACAAATGCCATGTTTGCAAAATAATCCTAAAAGAGGAGAAAGACAAACTGATAGTGACCTCAATGGAAGAATTCAAAAACAAACTGGAGATGTATCACCTTGATCAAATCACTGAAAATTGTATCTTAGTCCCGTCATCATCAAACCAACCTAACCATTATCAAGTGTCTCAAGAAACCCACCATATCAGTGATTGACAAAAGACCAAGTTTTAGATAGCCTATCCTCCTCCTCATTATTTCGGATTCCAATCTTATAAACATCAATATTGTGCTTAATCATAATAAAACCTTCGAAAACGATTTTTAATTTGACAAAATCTTTTACTTGACCAATCTTATATATACCCAAAATATATATATATAAAAACTAAAATCACTACTATTTTCAGAGATATCAGAGTGAGAAAGTTAAACATATGGAGTTTTTGTTCTTAAAGAGAAAAAGTTCACACGAAACATATTCTTTACATTTATAAATAAATTGCATCTTACAAATCTTATATCATATATGTTACAATTAGACTATTATTAAAGTTTCTGACTGAATTGGTTCACTCTGAATCATATCATCAATTCAGTTAAGAAATTTAAGAAAATATCCTTTCGTAATTAAAATAAGTTATATTGTTTGAGAATATTTTAGTCTTTTTGTTTTTTTTTTTAAATTCAATAAAAATATACGTATAATAAAATTTGAACCTGAACCAATTATATTGGTAAAATATTTAATTTACCACAAAGCTAAAACTTTGTTTTAATATTTTTATACATTTTAATTTATTATGTATGCTTTGTTACGTTCATCAATTGTATATCTATGCTATTTATTAAGTATTTTATTGAGTTGGTGTCACCCTCAATGAAATTGGTTTAAGAAATTATAGAAATTCTCTTCCATAGTTAACATAAGTTAATACTATTTAATGGTATTTTAGCATTTTTATTTTAACAAAAAAAACCAATTAAATTATGCGTATAATGAGATTTGAATCCACACCAATTGAATTAATAAAACTTTAAATTTACCACTCAACCAAAACTTCATTTTAATATATTTTATATATTTTTATTTTAATACGAATAAGTTATTATATCCATTAGCTGTATATATATATTAATAATGTTGTTAATTGAGTTGGTGTCACAAGTTAACTCGACACTAACTCACAATTGTTAACAAAATCATGATAAATAATTGTAGTGCATTTAGTATTGTTTATTTGATGTATTCATGTGTTTAAATTTAGTTTTACTCACAATTTAATCTATATTTTATTTTAATATCATACATATTTCATGTGCTATTATGATTAATTAGTTTCAAACCATGCATTTCATTATTTATTGTATGTTTTTTTAAACACACATTTGAGTTCTAAATTCGTGGTTTCTACACGCATACGCATGTAATAGGATTTCTAGGATTAATAATTTATTTGATTGAGTTGCTGTCATAAGTTAACTCAACACCGACTCAAGATTGATAACAATATAATAATAAACAATTTAATCTATTTTTGTTAGTTTTAATACCATGCATATTTCATGTACTACTATTAATTAGTTTCAAATCATATGTTTCGTTCTTTATTATATGTTATTTTTAAACACATATTGATTTTTTAAATTATAGTTTTCACACGCATACATGTGTGTGATAGGATTTTATTTTTAGTAAATTTAATATATGTTTTATTTGAAGGTCAACCTTTTTTTTTAACTTTGTCAAATAATTAAATGTTACTTTTTTTAACATGTAGTGATATTATATAAATTTTAATGTTTTTTTAGAATTTGACAAATATTATATCTTTTTCTCATTTTTTTGTGTTTTTTAATGCAAAATTTTTATTCAATTATACAATGTTAGAGTTATGTGACCCAAATTCATGTTAAAGAAATAAAATACAGTGGGAAAATAAGGGGATCTATAGGGGCAAAACAAGACACAAGTAGAATCCGTATAGAACTACTCTCATTTTATTTGACATTGATTAGAATAAAGTTTTTCAATCTATAAATAAGGGCAAAATTGTAAAATATAAAAATATATAGGCAAAATTGTAAAATCTTAAAATAGGGGCAAAACTGTAAAATCTAAAGAACAAAGGTAAAATTGTATAATCTAAAAACTAGGGGAAAATTGTAAAATCTGAAGAACAAAAGCAAAACTATAAAATTTAAAGAACGTGAGCAATACTATAAAATATGAAAGATAGGGGACACACGGTCGTGTGACCGGGCTGTGTGGAAAGCCCTAGACCGTGTGGAGGGGGTACACGACCGTGTGGCTAGGTCGTGTGACAAACTGTGGTCATGTGCGACATGCAAAGCTTCAAGGGTGACACGACCATGTGGGAGGCCGTGTGAGAATCGAACATCCTAGGGTTTCAGGGGAACGTAGTCGTGTGAGGGGTCGTGTGGTCCACACTGATGGTCTACACGCCCGTGTAGAAGACTATGTGGCCCTATTCCTAAACACGGTTTACCCCGATTCGCTTGTAAAAAAACACACACCTTTCACCGGAAGCCCAAACGACATCCCTTGTGATAAAATTTGGCTTGGGTGCCTAAATTGAGTCCTTCAAAAGACATTTACATAAGAATTAATGATGAATTCAAGGTAAATCAAGGTTTTCGAGATATGTGACAAGAACCGGTAAAGATTAATTAGATCGAATTAAGGATTAGTTTTGATTAGAAGTATTATGAAAATTTAGGATCTAAACTTTGAATCGAGATGTACTTACCGAACTTGATGGAAATACGGAGGCTATTAATGAAGAGTTCAAAAATCGGTAGAGAATCAATTTATCAGGGATTGATTTGATATCAAAAGAAAAAAATAATTTCAGTATTGGAATGACAAATTTGATGAAAAGAAAATAGGGAGAAAAGAGAAGAAGAATATAAGGGAAAAGAGGGAGAATTCAAATTGAATTAGAAAAGAAGTCAAAATTCTAGGGTAATTAGGATAAGAATGACTAAATAACTAGGTTTTCAAACTTTTAACCACATTTGTGACTAAATTACTTAACCAAATTTTAATTCATCAATATAATAACTCTGTAAACATCTCTAATTACTATTTATGGACTTGGTTTACGAAAACAGGATCTCAAAACTGTATTTTCTGACACCACTAGAAACTGGGACGTTATACACACATTAACCACTCGGCCAAAGCATCAATTTTGATAATAATTCTATAAACTTTACATATTTTTACAGTTTCTGAAACATTGTATTATTTATTAATTTTCCAATTTTGAGATTCAAATGTTTGGAAAGATGGATTTTAATTATAAATATGGATTTTGTTAGGTTATATAAATCATAACAATGAAACGCATACATTATAAATAAATTAGTTTGTGTGCATTGACAAATTTGTTGAAAAATTTATGGTTTGAGGTAATCAAATGAGTGCACTAGTCAATTCGCAATGATAAATTGGTGAAATTTTAAGATGACAATTGCTCTAAGGCATTGGTGTATAGGTAGTGGTATGCTTAGTGAAAATGTGTGTGGGGCGAACATGATGGGTCCAGATAGGGAGTGAATGTGCCAATGATTAGAATCATGCCTACCCAATACCATCATTCACTAAATTATCAATATGCTATTATTAGAAGTGGAAAGGGTTGATGCTGTCCTTATCAGAAACAGTCAAAACATGGAGGTTTCTCTTCTTCTGACATATACAAGGCCATTGCAAATGCTATTCGAGGAGCAGAGGATTCAACATGGGTTGTAGTTTGGAAATGTGAGGCACCTCAATGAGTGAGATAATTTCTATAGCTTATTTTTAATGAACAATTGTTGACTAACCGCGTCCCGACATGCATACATCAGGGCTATGAATCAAACAATTATCTCTAAATATCTAGCGGTATATTGCAAGTGTGACAAGTTTAGTTGTAATATTTACAGTGTTACAATGAAACATCCTAGTATTCCGAGTGTTGAACACAAGAAAGTTCGGGGACAAAGCTTAAGGATTTCTTTAATGGTTGCTTGGGGAAGATGATGACAGCAATAATAGAGGTGAAATACTAGTAAAGTTTATTTTAATGCTTTGAAAAGGAAATGCAACTGAGATATTTTAACAAACTTGGATGATAATGAAAATACAAAGACAGCTTTGAGTACCAAAGTGCAATTAATACAAGAGCTACAGAAAAACTAACTAAACTACCAACTAAACCAACTAAAAACCAAAAAAAAAAAAAGCTAAGAACTAAACCCTAAAAGATGAAGAATTCTAACTACTTAGCTAAAAAGATTATAGAAAGTAAATAAAGTTGGCTCATTTTCAATGTTTAGCCAAAGGGTGTTTTTATCAGCTGATTGCAATCCCAAAATTTGGAAAGAAAAAAATGCCCCTAGAAGTTGTGTTTTGATTGGAAATGGTGTTGGACAAAAGACTACCCCTGCAACAATTTTATCCTTGTCAAGCAATGGTGTCACGACACCTAGGCCTCGATGTTACAACACCCTAGACAGTACCAAACTCATGGTTGTGGGGGGTCTCAGTGTCGCGCAATCCTACCCCTGGTGTCATGACATCACTAGTGTTAGCTCCAATTTCTTCATTTTAACACCTCCAAGTATATCATGACTTCCGAGGCTCGGTATCACGACATCCTACCCTCAGTCATCGATGCTGTGACCCTCTTGACAATAGGCTCTAAACAAATTCCGTGTTGAAGTTTTGCATCCTCAAGGTGAAAGGGTTCGGTGTCACGACATCCATATCATCAGTATTGCAACACCCACTCTGAATAATGTTTTCCTCGAGGTTGGGCAATTATCGTCGTCCTACACCAACTCGAACACCTTGTTAAGTTCCCCATGGCACCGTGTTGCCAATTTGGGTCTTATTAGGGACAAAAACTCAACTAAAAACGTTTATTAATGGTGAAAGTTAAAACTCGAAAAAAGTAAAAAAAATACACTTAAATTGCTTGAGAATAAGTTTCTCAAATGTATTGGAGAGTCTAATTTGATGTATCAAATTACGAAATATCATTGACCAATTAGGAAAGGTTGCGATAGCATATGACTACCGTGGGATGGTGTCCTCGAGGTAAATTAGAATTGGGATTGTGTCCTCATGTCCTTAAAGACTATGAATTCTCAAAAAGTACTTGGAGATCTTTAGTGACACACTACCTGCAGATGATGTTTTTCTCAATGTCGTTGTGACAATGGCTGCTTTGGAACCTTAATATAATACATATTTGAAAAGTATAAAGAAAAATTTGTTTGCCTTTGATCTTTGATCTTTACTACTTTTTTCTAACATTCATTTTGGTGGGTAATTTGTTAAATTACTTTTTATTACTATTCTAGGGAGAATATTTACACACTTTGGCATTTGAACTACTAGTACATTTGAATTTGTACTTTATGTTAATATTTGAATTTTGGAATATTTCATTTTTTGTTGTTCAAGGTTGTTAGGGTTGATTTAAACAATCTTATGTTGTTATTTTTTTTCTTTAAATTTTAGTTTCAAAATATAAATTATTGCACACTAAACTAATAAAAATTAGGGAAGAAACTAATAATAAAAATACAAAAAAAATCTACAAATTTGCGACGTTTGTTGTAATAAATGCCAAAAAACTTTGAAAATTATATTTGTCATATAGTGGCTTCTAAAAGACATCGCAAAATATAGAAACACTAGTGGCGTTTGTACAAAAAAGCCGCTAAAAGCATTACTACAATCTGACGCCTCTACAGGTACCACATGTAATGGTGCTAGGTATAAAAACGCCGCAAAAAGTATAGAATTTAGTGGTGTTTTTTCGTACAAATGTCGCTAAATACGTTGTACTTTTGCAACATTTGTGTTTATAGCAGGCAACAATTACTTTTACAAGCATTTTTTTGTGACACTTTCATTTTTGCCGCTATTTTTTTAACATTTATCAACTCCATTATAAGATTTTGTTATAGTTTTAATAGATTGAATGACTACCATTGATTAAATGCTAAAATTACATATTTTATGTAATTAAATTGGTTAATTTATGAGAGTGCACCACTGATTTTTCTATGTTGATATTGAATTTTGTGCAGGGGTGCAATTTGGGGCTAAATAGAAGAAAAATGAAACAATTGGGCTAGATTGAACTAAGGAGCAAAGAAGGCGGGCCAAAGAAGAATTTTTCCAAGATGCAATTAGCTGAAATTCTATGTTGACTTAGTGGGAGATTATGTAGGGATTTTTTGTATCATGGAATATTTTATTTCCTTGATTTTCTATGGTTAGTGGCTCTTAATTTGGCAAAGCCACTAGTATAAATAGGGGCTACTATGTTCATTCATTCATCAAGTTTTCAATCAAGCCATAAACCAAGCTTTCATCTTTGAATGCAATCTCTTCTTCATTCTCACGAAGCTATTTTTTTTGTTTTTGGTTACTTTTTCTTTCAATTTATTAATTTCTAGTTTGTCACCAACTTAAATCATTTACAATTTCTTTTTCAAACTTCCTTTTCTTTTCCAGTAGCTAAACCATCCCACTCTAATACACTACCAAAATTCCAGTCCCCATACTTAATCACGCCACCCATTATTTTTACCGATTTTAACCTTATTTAATTTATCTAACTCCAATATGCCCCAAACCTTAGTTAACTAAATTCATTTTCAGCTTTAGGTCGGAATTAGCCTAGTCAAGACCCATGAGTTATGAACCCGAGCAATTAAACTCCTAAACTCCAGTACTTATTATTTATCCGGATTAAGAGTATGATTTTGTCAACTCACAAAGTCAAATCAACACTAAGTCAGAAAAGACGTCGTTTGAGTTAGTGTGGTTAGACGTACAGTTGGAACTCCAAAAGGATCGATTGTCTAATCGGTTTTCTGTGAAAACATTGGCATGCCAAGTGGGGATTGCTGTTTGGTTCCGCCAAGGGAAGTAGTAACCAGATTTAAATGTCCCACACGGTTGAGGGCATTGATTCGAGCTAGAACGCAAAGCTGCCGGAGTTCTAAATCATGAACGTTTCGTTGGTTGTTCGATCGGTAAGAGTTAGTTATAGGACATTCCATAACTAATCTACACAAGGAAGAGTTGGTGTCCGAGGCGTCCTTGGTAGCTATAACTAGCTTATTGGAAAAGAGGAGTTCATCTAATTTCGAGGATCGGTTCAAAAACGAGAAAAACATGTGCCTAAAGCTGAGCTTATTTTAATTAATTTTTCTTCAGATTTATTTAACTTTTTTATTATTTTCAGCTTTTACTTTTCACGCATATTTTCCCTGTTTATTTCAGGTTCCAGGTTTTCAATTTTATCCTCCCCCAAATTTCTTAGGCACGACAACTGCCCAGACACAAATTTGGTCGAGAAAGAGAAACAATTTGCAGTAAACCCAGTCTCTGAGGGATCGACCCTACTCCCTATACTGCTTAAATTGCAAATTAAGCGTAAGTTTATATTGGTGGACTCGGCACCCATCAACCATTTTAACTCATGATTGAAATTCCAAATTACAAAAAGCATAGAGATTAAAAATGATCAACTTAGAGAAGAAAGAATAAATCCACAACTTATATGTAGTATAAAACTAATATCAGTAACTATTTAAATTATGAATAAAATTCCAAGATTCTAAAAATTCAAGAATTAAAATCGTATAATTGATTAAATCTACATCTTCCTTTTCTTTTACACTTGTTTTTAATCAACAATTCTTTTCAAACACTAGTGATTAACGTGGTAATGTATTGTCTTATTTATTATCTTGAAATTCTAATGAAGTTTGCGAGTGGAATTATGAATATAATAATAAATAACTAAAATCAAATCAATATAAATTATTTAAAAAATGATACCTTTGTGATTAAAGCTTCTATTTGCTACCTAAATCAATCAATATTTATGAGGAATTAAATTATATTTTTTTAAAGGTTAATAAAATTTAAAAATAAATATTTATATTTTTTGTGAATAAATAAACATTATATTTAAAACAGTAAAAAATTAAATTTCTATATAAAATTATCTTAAAATTTATTTGTGAAAAAGAGTTTTAAACTTTATGAATGGATGAAAATTAATATAAAACAAAAGTTTAAACCCGAAAATGGGAACAATTTGAATAATAAAATGAGATATTTGATGTAATATATATTATTTACAATCAAACTCTAAAATGAAATATAAAAGACTATCCGATATCTTGAAGTCTTTAATAAATATTAGATTATAACACGTGAGTGAAAATATGATATCAAAATTTATTTATTAAAAGTTTATTAAAAATTTAAATGAAGCTTTTGCTAAAATGGTAAATTCAATGGTTTAAAATTAATGATTCTACACGTTCAGATTTTATTATGTGTTATTTTTAATTATTTTAAATAAAATGAAAAATATAAAAGCATTCTCGTAATAATATAATTCGGTAAAAATCATTATTTTTAATTATTTTTTAACTGCGTTTGTACCTAGTTGACTTGTGACATCAACTTAATTAAAAACTTGAATAATAGGGACAAACCTCAAAATTGTATATGAACTTTGATTCAACGTGCAATTATATACTCGATATTTTTATTTTGATTTAGTTATACGCATTTGAACGAATAAATGCATCTAATTATTTTTCTATTGAATAAATATAAATGTTTGTATATATAATATATAAACATAAAAGATATTATATCAATACTTGTGTTAATAATTTGAGAAAATAGGAGCAAATCAAAATTTCATGTAATATTATGGATATGGATTCATATTTAGTAATTAAAATATTAAATAATTTTTATTTAAATATTAGAATTTCGCATCAACCCAAGGGTACGTAGTAGTAAATTCTCCGAAAGAGTGGGGACATTTTTGGTTTACTACTTGCTGAAAAGTAACAAAACGAGGCAGCAATAAATAAAATTAAAACGACGCCTGAGAGATTCGAACTCTCGCGGGGAAACCCCATGTACTTAGCAGGCACACGCCTTAACCACTCGGCCAAAGCGTCAATTTCTGAAGGCTTTAAATACACAACTTTTAATATTTTTATTTTAATTTCGAGATTCAACTTAAACTGTTTTTCTTCCTTCCCATTTGGGAACATTGATTTCTATAGAGTTGACAAAACAAGCCCAAACTCGAAAGTCCATCGTGCAATCCAATCTTGGAAAAATGCAAGCCTGATAGAACTCGAGTTTGAGATCGATCTAGCCTTAAAAAGCCCAATTTTATAACTGAACAATCATAATAGACATTAATAATTAATATAATTTTATGATATTACTTAAAATATAAATAAATGATAATTCTTTGTTTTTTTTAAATGTATTCATATGCCTTGCGTGTTTATATTAAAATTTTATTAAGAGTAAAAGTAATTAATAATAATTTTTTATGTTAAAGTATAAAGTGAGATAATTTTTTTAAAACACTAATTTAATATAAAATATTTTTAATACTATAATTATATATGTATAATAAATATATAAAATTAATTAATTATTAAAATCTATAAAATTAAACTTTAATGATAATATAATAATATATTATATAACTATTATCGAAACCGATTACCTAACTTGACATTAAACCGTTATACTAAATTAGAATATTACTATTGCATAAAATAATATTATAATATATAACTATTACTAAAAATATTAATACATACATAACTATTATTATAATATAGATCATAATAAATGATATAGTGTTACCTGATATTGTAATGTTTAGTCATCGATGCATATATGTAAACTATTAATATATATTATATGATATGATATAGTAGGAGGGCTAAGTTTTAAATGTACGGAAACTATAGGGACTTAAAGCATATTTCAATTAGTATAATAATAAACAATAATATATAATAAGTAATATATAATGTACTACTATTATTTGTAACTATTATTATAATATAGATTATAATAAATGAGATAGTATTACATGCTATTATAATATTTAATAATTTATGCGTATATATATAAACTATTAATATATGATATGATATAGCATTATATAATATAGTAGGAGGGTTAAATTTCAAATGTTCCAATAGTATAGGGACTTAGAGCATATTTCAACCAGTATAATAATAAACAATAATATATAATATATAATAATATGTAATATGTAATATATAATATATAATGTACTACTATTATATATAACTATTATTATATTATATATTATAATAAAAGATATAATATATTATATACTATATGATATGATATAGCATTATATAATATAGTAGGAGGGTTAACTTTCAAATGTACGAAAAATATAGGGACTTAAAACATATTTCAACTAATATAATAATAATTAATATATAATGTACTACTATTATATATAACTATTATTATATTATAGATTACAATAAAATATATAGTATTACATGATATTATAATGTTAATATTTGATGCATATATAAACTATTAATACATTATATAGCATTATATAATATAGTAGAAGTGCTAACTTTCAAATGTATGAAAAGTATAGGGATTTAGAGCATATTTCAACAAGTATAATAATAATTAATATATAATGTACTACTATTATTATATTATAGTTTATAATAAAAATATATAGTATTATATGATATTGTACGTTTAATCATTGATGCATATATATAAACTATTAATATATTATACATTATGTGATATGCTATAGCATTATATATATTAGGAGGGCTGAGTTTCAAATTTAGGAAAAATATAGGGACTTAGAACATATTTCAACTAGTATAATATATCATAATAATTAATATTTTATGTATTAATCTACTATTATAGTATGTGATATAGTATTAATGAAATAATACATTTTATAAGTATTAATATAATAAGTATTATTATATTATAGATTATAATAAAAGATATAGCATCAATAGTTACGTGTAATTTAGCAAATAAAGAATACATGTTTATAATTATAACCAACAATTCATGAAATATTATTAACACCTCTCCCTTAAACCATGTAGATCGTACCTTTACCCTCCATCAATTGAGACACTTTCGACTTTGTAAAGCAAGCCTCTTTAAATACTAACTCGATAACTTAAATAATAGTTTAATTATAGATTAATTATTTAATAATAAAAATATTTTTAAATAAATTATTAGAAAAATTGTAAATATGAAAATTTAGTGATATTTTACAATATTAGAATTTCGCATCAGCCCAACCCAAACATAAATATAGAAATAAAGAAAATTTAGGCTCAGGCCCAAGGGTACCTCCCCGTTAATTCTCCAAAAGAGCGGGGACATTTTTGGTTTATGATTTCAGGAAAACAAAACGGGGCGGAAATAAAATAAGATAACGACGCCTGAGAGATTCGAACTCTCGCGGGGAAACCCCATGTACTTAGCAGGCACACGCCTTAACCACTCGGCCAAAGCGTCGAATTTAATTTAATTTCAATAAAGTACGTACATATTTCTATTATTTAGGACTGTGTTATTAATTTCCCACTTTTGAGATTTAATTCAATGAATGTATTTGAAAGGTCTCTCTATTATATGGATTGGATCAAATGAGTCCCTCTACTATTAAATGGATCAATTTAGACTTTGTACTTTTTTTGTTGTTGAAACTAAGGTATTCACCTTTGTGTATGCTCTCCAAAGAGGTAATCAGCTGACCCTGAAATGTGCTCCATTCCCATGAGCAGGAATCAAACTCTCAGCCACATGGTTAAGGGATGAGATGAGTAACCACCACATCACACCTCACAGTTAGTCCTTAACTATTAAAAAAACAAATAATGTAAAAATGGAATAGAGTTAACACTTACTGTTTAAAAAAATGTCCTCACGATTTTCATTTATTGTCCAACAAAGTCAATATTTTTAGAGTTTTTTTATTTCTTGAAATGAAATTTTTTGTTTGGAATTGAACTGCAATTGAAGAAAAAAATTCAAGACATTTTTTATGCAGCAAATGTTAACTATGCTACAATTTGGACTTATTTGATCATTTTTAGTAGTATAAGGACTAGATTGGCCCATTTAATAATAGATGGACTAATTTGATCTAGTTCCTACAATATAAGGACCTCCAAGGTACTTTAACCCATCATTTCTTCATTAGCCATTTAACTGTTGATGACCAAAAAAGATAAAATCAAGTAGTTAAGTGATCATTTGTAACTTTTTTATAATTAGGTGACTACCATTATAGTTTACCTTATTTTTTATGTCGTGTCCAATAAAGATTTAAAAATTGGAAATTGGATTCATTTGGATATATAATTTTTATAAATAATTTAGTTGAATTTCAATATAATATATATTTAAAAATTATTAAAAAAATATGAATTTTTAAAATTCTAATGAGTTTACAAAATTGACAAACTCATTGTTGAATAGGCATTATACAAATCTCAAAATTTTAAAAATGATAATGAGTGTTACATTTGTTGGCATTTTGTGATTTAATTCGTATTGTTTTTAAAAGGTTTGTAAGAAAAATAGGTGCTCAAATTCTGCAACTTTTATAGTGTAGGTAAAAGTGTTTTTTTTGTCAAAGCACGTACCTAAAGTTTTATTCCTTACTACTTTAGGTATCAACTCTTAACTCCGATGAAAAAGAAAAACTCTGAACGGGACTTAACATTTTAAATATTTTTAATTGAATTTGATATTTTAAATATTTAATTAAAATTGACATGTGTCACAATTTGATTGGTTCAAAGATTTTTTTAAATTGAAGCTAATGGGTGATAGCTTAAGTGGTAATGAAATAAAATTAGGTACATACTTTGATAAATAAATAAAAAAACTCTAGATACCTAAATGATAAAAGTTGCACAGTTTGAGTATCTATTTTACATATAAACCTTTTTAAAATTAAAATAAGGTCTAATTATGAAATTTCATGGCTTCAAAGTTAGTCGCCCAACTTTAATTTATTAGAATTTGATTATTGTATTTTATGAAAATTTAAGAAATTGCTCTAATTGGTTAATAGTATTAAACAATCCTTCAACCTTATTTTCAGTGCAATGAAATAGCAAAAACCAACAAACCAACACTTTATATGCAACAAATTAACAATAAACAACAATTAAGTGCACGCATTTTACCAGCAACTAAACTAATTTCTTAATTTTCATAAAGTACACAAATCAAATTCTGATAAACTAAAGTAGAGAGACTAACTTTTCAATCATCATAAAATAGAGGGATGGAATTCAGAATTAAAAATTATAAATGTAAGTCGAAATCACCAATTACGCCACTAATTCAATGGTAACACTTATACGAGTTTCAAGTTATTGGCATAAGATCTAAGATTTGATCCTCGTGTTTGTAACCCCCTTTCTTTCTTTTTTCTGATGTAATATAATTGTTTACTTGTATTAACAAATTAACGTGTTTCGACTTTTTAAGAAAAATATATATATATATATAGTTAAAAACTCATAATCCGAAATTGATATATTCTGAATAAAATAAAATAAAAATCAACATATTTTTACAATAATTTTTAAAAAATGATAAATGACAAAACAAATTTTAATATATTTCTATTAAAAGGGCCTACAAAAGAATGTGAACCCACATGATGAAACAAAAGGCAGACAAAAAGCTACCCAACAAAAATCAAATTGAAAAAGTAATGTCTTAAATGGTAGCAATTGAAGGGTCAAAACTATTCATAAATGTGAAAAAGTAATATTTTCTATCATTACATTAATAGAATAAGATTTGTCCAAATTAAATAATAATAATTTGTTTGTTTAATTTTAAATTATCACTAAAAATATTATTTTAATTATGAGTAAACTACTAACATAGTCATTTTTATTTACCTCAGGTTATATTTTAGTCACTTATGTTTGAAATGTTACGTTTTAGTCACTTACGTTATCACATTGTAACATTTTAGTCACTGAGCCGTTAATTGTCGTTAATGGTGTAACGGTAAGCTAACGTGACACGTTAAATCATCATTTCAAACAAAAAATTTAGGTTAATTTATACAATCGGTCCCCATATTTTTTCATTTTGAGCATTTTAATTTTTTTTATGTTCTTTTAACTTTTCTTCTTCTTTTCCTCTCTTTATTTTCCATTCTCTTTCGCTTCTCCCTCTGTTTTCCTCCATTCTCCATTACTTTTAATGTAGTTTTTCTATGTTTTTCATTTGTTAAAACTAGTCCTTATACTTTTATTTTTTTAAAACAATTTAATTTTTTTGAGTGAGGCGAGCTTGTAGACTAGTTTTAACAAATGAAAAACGTAGAAAAACTATGTTAAAATAAATGAAAAATGGAGGAAAACAAAGGGAGAAGCAAAAGATAATTGAAAATAAAGAGAAAAAAAAAAGAAGAATAAAAGTTAAAAGAATATAAAAGAAAAAAATTAAATTGCTCAAAATGAAATAATATAAGGACCAATTGTAGAATTTAACCTAAAATTTTCGTTTGAAATGATGATTTAACGTGCCGCGACAGCATACCGTTACACTGTTAATGGTAATTAACGGCTCGGTGACTAAAATGTTACAATATGATAATGTAAGTGATTAAAATGTAATATTTCAAACATAAGTGACTAAAATGTAACATGGGGCAAACAAAAGTAATTATTTTAATAGTTTACCCTTTAATTATTAAATAATATTTTATGAATATGAAATACAAATAATCCAATCTTTAAACAAATTATATCAAAATCTTGAATAGCTCAAACTCATCCTTTCTATTAAAACCTTATCCCACTTTTTTGTACCCTATATATGTATATGGGTCAAATTGTGTTATTAGTCATTGTATCATGCGTAAATTATTGATTTAATCATTTTACTATGATTTAGTTTTTTTTTTAATTTCAATCTTAACTCAAATAGAAGTAGTTAAATTTGTTAAGCTAAATTTTGATATTTCCAAAATCTTATATGACAAACATATTATCACATGTGTAAAGTTATATATATTCACATAGTACTAAAAAAGTTACGTTATTCTAGTTAACGGATTTAACAACTACCATTTGAATCAAGATTAAACTTCAAAATTTGAAAAGTACAAAGACTGAAAATGATCAAATTGGAGAACATAAAACTAAATCCACAACTTCCACGTAGTACAAAACTAATAACATAAATTGAGTTAAAGTATGCTATTTGTCCTTGTACCATTCCCCAATTCGGAATTTAATCACTATACTTTTATTTTCAATAAATTTGTCCCTTTACTTCCAGATATCAAAATTCAAGTTTAATAGTTAATATAATTAAAATTTTCCGTTAAATTTGTTGGTGTGACATTTTGAAAAAAAAATACTCACTTGGTAGCTATGTAATTAAAAGAATAATGTTGTAATGAACCTAAATTTAACAAAATAATTTTAACTGTATTAACAATTGAACCTAAATTTTGATATATGAAAAGTATAGGAATTAGGGACTGAATTCCTAGAAATAAAAGTATAATGACTAAATTTTAAATTTACGAAGAGTATAGGAACTTATGGCATGTTTTAACCCATAATTTGGCGTAACATATTTAATTTCTCCTATTTGTGTCTGGACTAATTTTTCAAAAATTGAAAAACACTTGAATTAAAATTAATGAAAGTAGAGTATAATGACAAAATCCACAACTTATACATAATATAAAGATTAATAGCAAAATTTGACCATGTCGTTGTGTCAACTTCCTTCTATATTGCACATGTTCTTTTAGGGATAAAGTAATTTTTAATCCCTAAACTTTGTAACTTTTCTCAACTTGGTCCCTATTTTTTTTTGTCCACATTAGCCATGGATCTTGATAATTTTTCCCTATTTGGTTCTTGTGCTTAGATTCCATTGAGGTGTGATGATATAATGCTACGCGATTACACTTTGTGATCACTTAAAATTATAAAACTATATAATCTAAAAAATGCAAAGAGAAAAAAATAAATTCTAAAAATTTTCAAGTGGTGACGTGACACACTCTTAGAGTGTCATATTATCATACTTTAGTGGAAACCAAAATTATAGACCAAATTGGAAAAAGTTGTCAAGTTCAAGGATTAATGTTGACAAAAAAATTAGAGACCAATGTGGGAAAAGTTATCAAGTTCAAAAACTAATGATTGTTTTATCCATTTTCTTTATTCTATAATTATTTTCAATAGTAAACTACATAATCGGTCACTCAACTTTTATAAATTTCTATTTTGGGTATTAAAAATAAAAATTGCAAATTAAGCACTATTGTTAAAAATAGTTTTCATTTTTGTCATCTAACTTCAATAAGTTTTCATTTTGGTCACCCGTTATTAATTCAATGTTATTGTACACTCATTTTAGTCACCCAACTTTAATAAGTTACTATTTTGGTAACTCATTTTATCTTTTCAAAAAATAAATTTACTTTTTTATAATTAATTTTAATTTTTCAAAAAGGAAACTTGAATTTTTATACGAAAACTCATTTTATCTTTTTGATTCCCTTTATATTTTTAGAATTAATTTTTGTTTTTTTAGTAAAAGGGAGAATTTCACATTGAATTATCTGGGTTTTTATAAGAAAAATTAATTTAACTCTTTAATTTCATTTATTTTGTCTTTTCAATATTATTAATTTTAGTTTTTACCAAGGAAAAACATTATGTTTTTCGAGGGAAAAATCAATTTATCCTTTTTAATTTATTTTATTTCTATCATTTTATCCTTTTTAATTTCTTTTATTTTTATCATTTTTAAAATTGCTTTTAGTCTCTTCTAATGATAAGGGGAAACCTTGGGTTTATTCGGGGAAACCTTGGGTTTTCTTGGGGAAAAATTAACTTGGATTTTTACAAAAGTGTTTCATATTTGCATTCATATTTCATTTGACCAATCAGATTTATTGATTCGTTTCGTAACATCATTAACCCAAAAGCCTTGTGATACTCAATTTGCATGGTGTTTCACATGCTATTGTTCATCATGTATACATTTGCATTCAATTAATCAAACCAACATTATTTATCCATTTTCATATCAATTAACATAATCAATCACATATTTAGTGGTTTGTGGCCTTTATTAACTGGACACAAACTCAAGACCAGGTACACAGATTAAAACCCTAACACTCTAATATAGTTGTACTCAGTGCTCATTTGTACATCCGAAGTCATATGTGCTCAACACTCACCAATGTTTCACTGAAGTAGCATGTCATTCGTGCCTCATCGGAACGTGACCGAATTAATATACGTCTGGTTTTTAGTTACAAGAAAAAACTTAGTTTCGTCTCCATAGTTGAATAACTCAATTTCTTGTAAAAATCCATTTATTTTGAAAAAATAATTCTAAAAAGTAAATGAGTGACCAACATAAATACTTATTAAAGATGGATGACAATATTAGTGTGCAATAACATTGAATTTACAGGGTAATTGAAAGAAAATTTACTAAAATTTAGCGACTAAAATGAAAAGGGCTATTAATAACAATGCCAAATTTATAATTTTTTTTATTTTTTGTACCTGAAATGAAAACTTACGAAAAACAAATGACGAATTGAACAATTTACCCTACTTTCAAATACTAATGACGGAAGTGATAAAATATTATTTTAAAATTTTTAAAGAATTTATGAGCACCTACAAACTTTTAAAGAAGGGATTAATCATTACCGTCCACGGTTTCTACTTCGACTTTAAAAATTATTTAAAAACATTAAAATAGGAATATTTTAAAGATTATTTTGGCACTTATACAAATAAGATTCTTGATTCATCAACACTTCTGTAAACATCATGGTTACTGTTTTTTAATTAAATAAATGAGATAATCTACTTTTATTTCACAGTAGAAAACAAAACGTTGATGTCACTCAATTTTATTTTGACATGTTGAAAAAAGTCGTGTCCACATGAATAACTTCACATTAAACACATTTCGTTCCATCCAAAGCAAAACTGATTTCCTCTTTCCGGTTTTGCTTTCAATCCTATCATCAAAGCCAAATCTTAGGATTTTTATTTATTTATATGGTACTTATAATTTTTATAAGTATATTTAAAATATTTTATATTTATTTTAAGTTTTAATATGCTGATATTTATATTATGTAAGATGGTAATAAATTCGGGGATAATTCAGTTTAATTCAATTTTATTTATTTTAATAAAATGGATTTTATATCATGACTTTGGACGGTGTTTGGTAAAGTTTCAAGATTAGGACAGCTGTTAATTTAGTTTATTTTGGAGTTTTGGTTATTTACATTTCATTTTTAAATCAAACTTTATCCTATTTGAATTCATGTTGATTGGATCAAATTTTTTAGTTGGAATAAAAAAAAGGTAATGTATATTTTAGCACTTGAATTTGGGACTTGTATATATTCGATATCTAAACTTAGATTCTATAAGCTAAATTAGTATCTTTTATTGATACTTAACTAACACGGCTAGTTTTTTGCTTAACAACCAACAGAATGTTAGCACGTGCATAACATATTTAAAAATATATATTTTTGAAATTTTAAAATTTAAAATTTTAAAAAAATTGTTTTTTATTTATTAATTTTCCACGCAAAATGAACTTGGACAATCCTTATTAGACCTGTTCATGGGTCAATCCTTGTTAGCCCGTTTAAAAAATGATTTGGGCCTCGGGTAATGTATTTTTGGCCCGAACTAGCCTGAATTCACTAAATGACAAAAAAATCTATTTTTTTAAATATTATTTTCTTGTTGTTTTCTCCATATTTTGCTACCATTTTACTATTATGTTGCTACTATTTTGTTGTTATTGTTTGTATATTGTATAAAACTTGTCGAAACCGTTTTTTGAAAAAAAAACAAAATTTTTAAGTTTTCAACTTTTAAAATTGAAAATTGGGAGTCGCCACCAATCTTTTATTAAGGTGTGATTGGGTCACCTAAAACGACTTTGGTCTACGAATTTTAGAAAAACGGGTCCGGGAGTCGGTTACGTATGAGGAAGGATTAGCACCCCCATTACGCCCGAAAATTGGTACCTAGTTAATTAATTAATGTCTTAAGGTCGAAAATTTTAAAAATTTAATCTTTAAAAACTTAAAACGTTGCATATTAAGACCCTTTTCAATTCAGAGAAACAAAAAATGCCACACCCAATACGTTAGGGCACAACATTCTAATTTCCCCCAAAATGAATTAGGTCAGAATATTTTTGCAATAAAACTTTAAAAGAACATCCACTCATCCAAGATTTAAGAAATCACACCCAATACGTTAGGGCACGATCCCTTTAGAATCCCAAACTCGGAATATTTCCTTTACTTTAAAAGAACATCCACTTATCCAAGATTTAAGAAATCACACCCAATACGTTAGGGCACAATTCCTTTAGAATCTCAAACTCAGAATATTTCCTTTATGATTTTAAAAAATCTTCATTTTGAGAAATCAATGCGCCACATCCAATACGTTAGGATACAACGTGTTGAATTCCCAATAATGAGCTTTTATTTTAATTAAAAGAATGTCCATTTTGAAAAAGTTTGATTTTAAAAATCGAGTAAAAAAATGTAATGTGATGCTACATTAAATATATAATGCAATAATACTACGATAGCATAGAAATAATACAAATATATGAACAAATAAATAAAATAATGGCCTGCAAAATATTAAATAAACGGACAAGATATAAATATGTAAACCTAAATTAATAAACAGATGATTGAAATAAACAAAAAATATACATGTACCCAAGAAAATATATAAATTTAAAATAATTAAATAGTATCAAAATTAATAAAACATGTATTAAAAATATACAAGAAATATTAATTTTTAAGGTATAAATACATACGAAAGAAACATTTATATATATACATATAATAATAACAATAATTTCATAAAAAATATTAGAAATACTGATTTTAAGAAAAATATGAAAAATGACTAAATTGGGTAGTAGGTAAAAAAATAGGGGTGAATCAGCAAATAAATAAAGTCTGGAGGACCAAATTGAACGCGCGGATTACATAGAGGGGCTGGAAGGGCAATTTTCCCTTCTCCTCTAAAACGGTGTCGTTCAAGAAGGGTCAAGTTGAAATTTAAAATAAATTACAGGGCAAATTTAAAAAAAAATAAAAAAACTAATTATAAAGACATTTAAAGGCGGAGGGGCTAAAAGTGCAATTTTCCCTCCGCGCAAAAACACGTGGATCCTGGGTCCGGGTCGGGTCGACGCGCGAATCCTCCCCCTCCAAAACGGCGCCGTTTTCAATTGGCTATTTAAGCCAAAATTAAAGCCCAACTTTCATTTCAAACTCGTTTTTAAAACAAAAAATCTTTCAACAAAAAAACCTCTCAGCCCTTCAGCCCTCCGACCATCGGTCGGTCATCGGACCTCCGCCAGCCACCGCGCCGGCCACCGTTCTTCGGCGTCGGAACCGCCGTATGCGGTGGCCGAAAAATAAAAAAATTTGCAATCGGTCCCTCTGACCCTTTTTAAACCCCGATTTGAGTTTGAAATTTCTTGAAAACCCTCAGAAAACGCGAATGAAACACGAAACCCTTCGGTTTCTGACTGCCGATCCTCGGAGTCAATCCTCCTACGGCGTCGCTTTTAAGCAAACAGGTTGTTTCCTTCCTTTTTACTTTTCATTATTTCATAAATAAAAAAAATAAAATAGATATAGCAGAAAATAAGAATAGAAGTGCAAATATCAACCTTTAATAGACTATACTCTCTGTATTGCGAAAGTGAAAGCCTTGATTTTATTTCAATTTTTCGATCTTGTTACAGTGTATTTGATGTCCTTTTATAGTCGAATGAAAACAAATCAAAGAAAGAATAAATCTGGATATATCTCTGATTCTCAAATTTATGATTTTTTCCATATGTTGTTTGATTTCTTTCCTTGTTTTGCAGGTGAAAATCGGGGAGATTCGGCCTTGGCTCGGTTGCGGCGGGAGGCTCCCTCAGAAACCCTAGGGTTTCTGACATTGCTTTGGGCCTGGGTCTAATTTTGGGCCTCTGTTTGTTTTATTATTTGGGCCATATAGGCTTATCTGTAATGTGGATTTTTTTAAAACCCGGGCAAAATATGGTATGTACAGCTGCCCCTCTTTGTTCATTATCGTGTAACGAGAACGGAGCAAAGACTTTAAAAATGACAAATTTTGCTCGGTCGTGTTGGGTTTTGGTATTCCTTCCTACTGCATCTTCAGAGGTATAGGAACTAGTGTTTCAATCTACTTCTCTGCAACTTCAGGAAGATAAGACTTGTAGCTTCAGCTTGATCTACCAATCTGCTCTACTGCAACTTCAGGGAAATAAGTTTTGAGGTTTTAACCCGCTCCACTGTTGGCTTTAATCTGCTCCACTGCAACTTCAGGGAGATAAGATTTGCCATCTTCAGTCTGCCTCACTGCAACTTCAGGAGGATAGGACTTGCTTTGCTTAGTCTGCTCCACTGCAACTTCAGGGAGATAAGACTAGATGTGTTCTGCTCTCTACAACTTCAGAGAGGTAAGATCCAAGGTTTTAATCCGCTCCACTGCAACTTCAAGGAGATAAGATTATCGGCTTTAACCTGCTCCACTGCAACTTCAGGGAGATAAGACTTGCCAATTTCAAAATCTTGCTTTATAATCTCCAACTCAGAAGGAATGACTCGCAAATGCTCTTCTATTGACTGGCTTTCTTCCTGATTTAACTTAGGTGTATTATCATTAATCCTTCTAGCCCACCATTGATGATACTCAGGAGTTGTCATTAGACCCACAGCTAGCCTCTTCATTCGGCGAGTTTGTTTCCACGCACTAGCCATCTCTTGAATATTCTTTCTATAACTATCATCCTTGTACGAAAATTCACAATCAGCTATCCCTTGGGTCGCAGGTATAAATTGCCTTGACCTATATTGCCTTAGTACCAATAATGGGGCATATCCAGTAGCTCCCCAAACCCCTAGCAAAGGAACCCAATCAAAACTACCACACCTATACAGGATCTCATTTGGAAGTAACTAAGGAGCTCTCCACTCAATGTCCTCTTCTCGAAAATTTTGAAGAATTGCTATCCACTTCTCATTCGAAATGTTGTCTCTCCTGGGCGTAGCGACTATCTCCTTTAGTGGCGAATAATTTTCAGAGAAAACCCGATACGACACTTTATCCACCTTCCAAAAGTGACTGTGAAACCACGCAAGTAGAAGCTGTGCACATCTAATAAATCTACCTTCACCTGCCCTCCGGCATGCACTCAATGACCTGAAAGTTTCTGCCAAAATTGCTGGAATCGGTGTAACTTTCTTATCGAGCCGGTCGAATAAATCGGTGACCGTTTCATCCACATACCCCAAGGCTTTAGGGAAAACAACCAAGCCATATATACTTAAAGCAAAAACATCTAACCTTTTCCTGACATCTGGGTGTGTGAGGATTGCATCTTTCAAGCCTCTCCAAGGAACACACTTACTGTCCCCCTTTTGCTTAATTCGTGCGACAACCCATTGCTCACTCATTCCTGTTACACTCATCAACTTCTTGGAAAAGGTTGGCACATTCACCGCTCTCGAATAGACCCTGTCCCCTTGAAACTTTGAACAACAAAGTAAAGCCATATATTCCTCTATCGTAGGCACTAAATTGACCTTCTCGAACGTAAATCAACTGTAAGCAGGATTTCAGAATTGGGCGAGGACTTGAAACAAATGCTTGTCTACCTTCACATCAAGCAAATAAGGCAAATCCCCGTAATTATCATAAAAGAGTTGTCTAACCTCATCACTCCACTGACCCCAAATTTCCTTCAATTCTTGCAGATTGTTCTGAGTTGCACTGATATGCGTAAAGTCCCATAACTCTGATACATGCCCATCAGCCAAACAATCACCCTTTTCTTGCTGCGTTGTTTCAGACCAAGTTCGAACAGCCGCATTGTCCTCCATTTTATCAAGAAACCCGCTTTCCATGTTAAGCCTTCTATCTAGCAACTGAATTTGAATTGACACCTTTTATGATGAAATGAAATGTCATGTCATGCAAATAAAACACCAAAAGTCAGTATAACATAGAAACACAAGATATAATCAAGAAATAATAAAGATCCCTAATTGGATATCTACTAAGGTTTAATATGATTCTACTTAAGGTGGATTCCTAAGGTTCACTATATGTGGTTTGACTTCTAGAGTAAAGGTACCCGAACCAGCAGATTCCTCAATCATCACCCATTATAGGCTCATATGGACCGAGTTCAGTTCAGGGGAATACATTTCCCTATGGCTGCACGGAGATGAAAAATCTCACGAAGACATAGGTATGGATGTATCCCGAAAGCAACCCACTACCCTACACGGAGGTAAAAACCTCACGAAAGCATAGTTTCTCACTCCCACTTAAAAGGGTAACATTGTTCAACTAATGAAATGTATAATGCAAACAATGTTTGAACAAGAAGATAATGAATGCAAAAGGATGTCATGAGTTTTTTTTTTTTAAAATTTCTCGACCATAAGACAAAAATTAATCAACTTTACGGCTCGACTCTCCTTTTTAAAAAAATGTCCCCAGCGGAGTCGCCAAGCTGTCGAAACAGTTTTTTGAAAAAAAACAAAATTTTTAAGTTTTCGACTTTTAAAATTGAAAATTGGGAGTCGCCACCAATCTTTTATTAAGGTGTGATTGGGTCACCTAAAACGACTTTGGTCTACGAATTTTAGAAAAATGGGTCCGGGAGTCGGTTACGTATGAGGAATGATTAGCACCCCCATTACGCCCGAAAATTGGTACCTAGTTATTAATTAATGTCTTAAGGTCGAAAATTTTAAAAATTTAATCTTTAAAAACTTAAAACGTTGCATATTAAGACCCTTTTCAATTCAGAGAAACAAAAAATGCCATACCCAATACGTTAGGGCACAACATTCTAATTTCCCCCAAAATGAATTAGGTCAGAATATTTTTGCAATAAAACTTTAAAAGAACATCCACTCATCCAAGATTTAAGAAATCACACCCAATACGTTAGGGCACGATCCCTTTAGAATCCCAAACTCGAAATATTTCCTTTACTTTAAAAGAACATCCACTTATCCAAGATTTAAGAAATCACACCCAATACGTTAGGGCACAATTCCTTTAGAATCTCAAACTCGGAATATTTCCTTTATGATTTTAAAAAATCTTCATTTCGATAAATCAATGCGCCACATCCAATACGTTAGGACACAACGTGTTGAATTCCCAATAATGAGCTTTTATTTTAATTAAAAGAATATCCATTTTGAAAAAGTTTGATTTTAAAAATAGAGTAAAAAAATGTAATGTTATGCTACATTAAATATATAATGCAACAATACTACGATAGCATAGAAATAATACAAATATATGAACAAATAAATAAAATAATGGCCTGCAAAATATTAAATAAACGAACAAGATATAAATATGTAAACCTAAATTAATAAACAGATGATTGAAATAAACAAAAAATATACATGTACCCAAGAAAATATATAAATTTAAAATAATTAAATAGTATCAAAATTAATAAAACATGTATTAAAAATATACAAGAAATATTAATTTTTAAGGTATAAATACATACGAAAGAAACATTTATATATATACATATAATAATAACAATAATTTCATAAAAAAATATTAGAAATACTGATTTTAAGAAAAATATGAAAAATGACTAAATTGGGTAGTAGGTAAAAAAAATAGGGGTGAATCAGCAAATAAATAAAGTCTGGAGGACCAAATTGAACGCGCGGGTTACATAGAGGGGCTGGAAGGGCAATTTTCCCTTCTCCTCTAAAACGGTGTCGTTCAAGAAGGGTCAAATTGAAATTTAAAATAAATTACAGGGCGAATTTAAAAAAATAAAAAAACTAATTATAAAGACATTTAAAGGCGGAGGGGCTAAAAGTGCAATTTTCCCTCCACGCAAAACACGCGGATCCTGGGTCCGGGTCGGGTCGGCGCGCGGATCCTCCCCCTCCAAAACGGCACCGTTTTCAATTGGCTATTTAAGCCAAAATTAAAGCCCAACTTTCATTTCAAACTCGTTTAAAAAAAAACAAATCTTTCAACAAAAAAACCTCTCAGCCCTTCAGCCCTTCAGCCCTCCGACCATCGGTCGGTCATCGGACCTCCGCCGGCCACCGCGCCGGCCACCGTTCTCCGGCGCCGGCACCGCCGTATGCGATGGCCGAAAAATAAAAAAATTCGCAATCGGTCCCTCTGACCCTTTTTAAACCCCGATTTGAGTTTGAAATTTCTTGAAAACCCTCAGAAAACGCGAATGAAACACGAAACCCTTCGGTTTCTGACTGCCGATCCTCGGAGTCAATCCTCCTACGGTGTCACTTTTAAGCAAACAGGTTGTTTCCTTCCTTTTTACTTTTCATTATTTCATAAATAAAAAAAATAAAATAGATATAGCAGAAAATAAAAATAGAAGTGCAAATATCAACCTTTAATAGACCATACTCTCTGTATTGCGAAAGTGAAAGCCTTGATTTTATTTCAATCTTTCGATCTTGTTTACAGTGTATTTGATGTCCTTTTATAGTCGAATGAAAACAAATCAAAGAAAGAATAAATCTGGATATATCTCTGATTCTCAAATCTATGATTTTTTCCATATGTTGTTTGATTTCTTTCCTTGTTTTGCAGGTGAAGATCGGGGAGATTCGGCCTTGGCTCGGTTACGGCGGGAGGCTCCCTCAAAAACCCTAGGGTTTCTGACATTGCTTTGGGCCTGGGTCTAATTTTGGGCCTCTGTTTGTTTTATTATTTGGGCCATATAGGCCTATCTGTAATGTGGGTTTTTTTAAAACCCAGGCAAAATATGGCATGTACAAAATTTATTTTATTGTTAATTTTGTTATTATTTTAAAGACATTTGTTAACTTTGTTATTATTTTAGAGACATTTGCTTGTTAAGTTGTATCTATCTTAGTGTTATTTAAGTATACATATTTTTTAAAATTTATTTTCAATTTGTTGGGAAATATTTATTTTGATGTTTTTAGTATTTTTGATGTATTATATATATTTTTAAAATTATATAAAAAATAATATAAAAATTAATATGGGCAGGCCAGGTTAGGCTCGGATTTAAGCATTTTTATCCGGGTTAGGCTTGGGCAAAATTTTAGGCCCATTTTTTGGGCTAGACCCGAGCCTAGCAAACGGGCCTAAATTTTTATTTGAGCCCGACTCGGCCCATGCACACCTCTAAATCATTGTCCATGTTTATTCTAAATGTTCTTTTTAGTAATTTTATATTTTTTACAATTTAAAAAATAAAATATATATTTTTAAAAACAAGAAAAATTCTTAAAATGTAAAAATAAAAATTGAAAATTTCATAAAAATTGAAATTTATTTAAAAATATATTTTAATTTTGAAATTATAAAAAATATAAAATTTCTAAAATTTTAATTTGGACAACTTTTTGTCTAAGTTGATTATGCTAAAAAAATCCTAATCTTTTAATTTTTTTTTTAAATTTCAAAAAATATTTTTTATTTTTATGCCACATGTCAGCATTATATTGGTTGTTAGGCCTAAAACTAATGGTATTGGTCAAGTACCAATAAAAAGTATCAACTTGGCGTATGGAATCCAAGTTTAGGTATCAATCAGGTTCAAAAAAAAGTTTATGTACCATGTAGATACAAGTTGCCAAGTTCAGGGGCTAAAGCATACATTAACCCTAAAAAATGGCATACCCTATCTTCAATATTGTGTAGGGATAAAACAACATTTAGTCCGTTAACTTAGTATTTTTTTTAATTTGAGCCCTAAACTTTGTTGCTTCACATTAATCCCGAATCTTAGCAACTTTTCCTAATTTTTTCTCAAAACTTAGGTTCTTTTTTTTTTGGTACAAAGAGAAGGATTAAACCATAACTTAAACTATTTGTGGCCAAGTCACTCCGGAATAATCATCACGTATTGATTGTAAGACTTCATCGGCAGTTGCATGAAAAAATACTTATCCACCGATTTTAAGAATGTCATTGATGCTAACTTATCAGATATCTTGTTACCCTCTCTGAAGGTATGAGTAACTTCAACCATCTAAAGAAATTGCAACATGTTACTCTAAAATTGTATCACGTTATCATCTGAGAATTTAAAAAGTTTTATATAAAATTTAAAAGGATGAAAAAAAAAGATAAAAATAATATATATTTTAAATTTGTTAAAAAATTCAAGTAAGATAAGACACAATCTCATAGCATAATATTATTGTTCCGTTAACAAAATTTAAATGTAGAGTTCAAATTTAGAAAAATTATAAAAAAAAAATCACATTGCTAATAAGTTCTTATCTGAATATCACTCCTCACTCGATAAAGACTAAGCTCATTGTTTAGACCCTCAATTCAATCAAAGACTAATGATAAGTTTAGATAGACAATTGAGTGCGGTGCAGTGCAGTGTGTTTAGCCTACTTTTTATCTTACTTTACAGTATTGTTACAATATCTAATTTCATCTAAATTCACTCTAAATTTCGTAAAACGAAATGATTATATATATTTCTCGTCCTCTAAAAAAACGACAATAAAAAAGTCAAAACTAATCAATCACGCCGGGGTATTATTTGTGGGGTCCACCCACAGAGTCCTTGTGATTCAAATCACGATGATGATCTGACGGTTGAAATCATGGGTAGTAACATTGGACCACAATTGAAAGTGTTCTGTGGTCCAGCGTGTAGCAGATTTTCTACGTTTGTTGATTTCCTATTTTGCTGTATAATATTTATTAGATTGACCAAAAAAGCTGGGCGGTGCCAGTGATTTTGCTGTTTCACTTTTATGTCATCCTTTCGAAATCATAATTTTATAATTTTATAATAATATTATTAATTAATTCAAATAATTATTAATATTAACTATTTTAATTAAAATATTAAAATATTAAAATAATAAAAAAACACACTTTCAACACAATAAAAGTCATTGATGAGTTGGTAAATAAAAATGTCCATGAGCCAAGTAGCACACTCGATCCGCTAACTTGATTAGGGTTAAGTTTAGATAAAGATTTTTCAAACTTAAATTTGATCTAATTTGATTTTAAATTAAATTAAATTTTAAAATATCTTTATCTTAAATTTAATTATAAGATAGATAAACATTAATGTAAAAAAGTTATTCTTAATATTTATTACTTTTAAATAGCGGTATGAAAATTTTAAATCGGTCGAATCAGGTTTGAAAGTTTTTAAAATTTGAGGCTTAACTCGACTTGACTCGACAAATAGATAGTTTTTGTTTTTAAGAAAATTTTAAGTCAGTATTTAACTGAAATAATTAATTATATTAATTATTTAAACTGACTAATAATATTTTAAAAATAGATTGATTAAATTATGTTAAAATAAGTATATGAATTATGAACTAAATAAAAGATTTAAGCATAATGAAGGGACCAAAACCAAATTTGACTCTTTTAGAACTATGGTGTCAGGCGTCATTCTTGGGAAAAATCTCATGTGTATGATCTCATTCTATTCTCATGGGCCTTTTTTTTATTGAATTTGGATAATAATTGAATATTTTTATTCAATTATTCATTCACCAAAAAAAGAAGAAGCAATTATTCTTTACCAAAAAATGTAATCATTTAAATTGAATTAAATGTGTCAAATTAGTTAAAATTTTAAAATACTCTATAAAAATATTTTTATTAAAATTTTCAAATAAAATTTTTATTAAATTTTTTTATTCCAGAAATAGTTTTAAAAAATTGTCACATGTTTTTTTTTTTAAATATTTATATTTTTAATATTTTACCATACTCCTATAAAACATTAATTACCCTTTGACCTTACTTGTGGAGTCTAAAAGCTCCATTAGCAATATAACAAATATTATTTTTTGTTAAAATAGTTACTCGTATACTTTTACATATTTTTTATCAACAATTATTCTATACATGGTTAGTTTAATAAAGGAAAAATATTTGGTTTACTACTAGTAGAGTTTTTAGACTCTACAAGCAATATTAAGGGATTGACAATTGTTCTATAGGGTATAGTAAAATATTAAAAATAAATAAATATTTTAAGAAAAAGAGACGTGATAATTTTTTAATGTTGCTTGTGGAATAAATATATATATATATTGTCAATATACTAAATATTAACCCTTTAATAAAAAGCATCCACAAATAGATTTAAAATAATGTCACGTATCTTTATAAAAAAAAACATAAGTGATCATGACAATCGTCTAAATCTGAAATTTTTTATTTCTTTTAACTTATATAGAGCAATGGCTAAAACTTTTGTCACACACACGTTTTTACGCATTCGAATTATTACCTCCATCCTTACCCCCAATATGAAAAAAAATGATTTTATATTTTCAACTTATAATCTTTTTTTTATTTCAAAATAAATATAATATATGTTAAAATATACTCCAAATCTCTATACTTCTCATACATTTTGAATTTAATCCTTCTAATTTTATTTCTAGAAATTTAATCCCTATATTTTTTAGATTTCAAATTTTAGGTCTAATTCTTAATATCATAAAAATTCTTCTGTAAAATTTGTGGTTGTGACATTTCGAAATAAAAAAAAATACTTACTTGATAGTCATGTAACAAAAAAAAAACGTTGTAATGAACTTAAATTTAACAGAAGAATTTTAACAATGTTAACAATTAGACTTGTATTTTAAATCTGAAAAGTAGAGGAATTAAAATCGTTGAATAAATATAAATGGACTAAATTCCAAATATATGAAGTGTATAAGGACTTGAAGTATTTTAATGATATAATATATTTGGATAAACTACATTGTTAGTCACCTAACTATTAGTAAATTTCTTTTTTGGTCACCCAACTAATCCAGTTTGCCTTTTTTTTTGTCACCAACCATTAAATGGTTAACACGTAGATGATCTGGTAGTTCTTAAAATTAGCATAATAGCAACTTTAACACTAACAAATTACATATTGTGTCAATTTAATATTGATTTTAAAAATTTTAACCCTCAACATTGACACATTGTGTAATTTATTATTTTTTGCAGTTTTTTTGGTGACCCCTCATTTAAAAAGCTAAAAAAACATAATTATCAATTAATTTCAATCGAAAGTATACCAAAAATAGGAACACCCAAAAATCCTAGATAATAATTTTCATATTTTCTCATTCTTTTAAAAATTAACCCTCAATTTTATATATAAAAAAAGTAAGATTGCAAAAAGATCATATTACACAATGTATAAATATTAAGGGCTAAAGTTGCTATCAAGTCAATTTTAAAAACTGCCAAATTATCTTTCTATTAATAATTTAACGGTTGGTAACTAAAAAAGAAAAAATAAAATAATTAAATAACTATTTTATAACTTTATATAATTGAACGATAAAAAAAACAATAGTTAAGAGACTACCAATATAATTAATCCAATTTATTTAGACCCATTTTTTCCGCAATCATAGGAAAAATAAGAAGTTTAGAGTGGACAAATTAGCTAAGAAAATGAATGAGCAATGCCGCAATGCCCCCCCCCCCCCCCATAAATTATACTTGTACAATAAATTTTTTTCAATATTTTGTCCTTTTATAGCATTAAGAAATATATTGTATATTGTATCAATGTTCATTGGTCATAATGGTAATTCACATAGATTTTAATTACCAATTATCAATAATTTATCATTTAAAATTTTTAAAATATTTTTCATATTATTATTTATATATTTTTATAAAATTAAATAATAATATTTTATTAGTTTAATATTGATTCAATTTTTTATTTTAAAATTTGGTACTGGACAATGTATAATAAGAGATACTCATGAGTCGGGTTGGGATGAGTTTGGGTTGATCTTAAGCATGATATTAATATATTTTATGATTATCTAATCCCGGTTCAGCCCGAATTTTGAGCCTGAAATTTTGTCCAAATTCGTTCATATTTATAAAAAACTAACCCAAATTCATTTTAGGCTCTCCCATATTATTTTTTAAATTTTTAAAAATATTTATATTATATTATTATTAAATAATTGTGTACATTTTTTATTTATTGAAATTTTTTTATATAGTCATCTTAACATTATTTTGATGTTTACATTAGAGTAATATTATGTATATTTAATGTGTTCTAAATTACAAAATATAAAGTATTATAAACTTAAAACAGGTATGGTAGATAAGACTCGGGCCCTGAATGTTCAAGTCTAAGCCTGACTCATATTTTAAATGGGCCTTATTTTTTGCCTAAACTCATTTTTCGTGCTTAATATTTTTGTCCAAACCCTTTTAAAATTTGGGTGGACCTTCGAGCTTAGACAAGTAACCTAACTCATGAACAAATCTAATAATAATATACGGAAAAAATATTTAACGTTAGATTTGATGTAATTTTAATAATTTAATAAGCACGAGCAATTAATAGACCTAAATAATAATTAAATAAAAGGTCAAAGTTAGTAGAAAATAAACAATGGTCAATTAGAATGATTACAATTAATTTAACCCAATCTTTACGCATAGACAGAGCAAATGTAATTATTTGGACCGACTGTTGTATAAACTATGATTAATAAAATTGATTAAATTAAAAGTTGATTATTCTTATTTTTTAAAAATAATTAATTTATCGAATATTAGTTAAATTGTTATCCTTATTGTAAGGATATTTTTTGAAGTTGCGAGTTGAAGCTGATAATGCAGTTTTAATATATATTTTTTAAATTCTAATTAAATAAATTGAAAGATAAGCTTAAGGTTTTTTCGGTTTTTGAATTGCTTAAATAATAGCTATTCTTACTAAGTAATAGAGATGAAACAAAATTTAGTCTTTAAATTTAGTGATTTTTTTAATTTGATCTTTAATTTTTTATTAAAATTAGTCTCGAAATTCGGTAACTTTAATAAAATATTAACTTGAAAAAAATAAAAAAATATTAAAAAAATACAGAAAATATTAATAAAACATTTTTAAAGAAGTTAAAAAATTATAAAGTGATGATGTGGTGCAATATCAAAGTCTTACATCATCATACCTTAACATAATCCAAGTTTAGGGACTAAATTGAGAAAATTTATCAAATTTCAACACTAATGTGAACTAAAAGAATTAAAGGACCAAAGTAGAAAAGATGCCAAATTCAGGGGCTAAAATGTTACTTTATCCCTAGCTAATATTCAATAGATAATGTTTCTGGGATTGAGTTTTAAGAACCAAAAATAAAATTAATCCACCCTTACGTGGCACGACGTTATTGGGTTTTATAAAAACTTAGAGTACTTCTTACTGTAGAGGTGCATTACTACACCTCATAAACAGCCCGCCACTTCCCACGTGGCAATATATACTTAGGTTCCATAAAGCTCCTTCTTCCATCTTCACTTCTTCTATCTTCACTTCTTATAATAAATAACTGCATTTCAAAAAAAAAAAAAATCTGTTACTGAACTAGCATATTCATTTCATTCACTATAATGGCCGAAAAAAGCGCAATCGCCGACGAGTTCTCGTCGTCGGTGTCATGCGGACTTATGCTATCAAAGCGAATATACTACGGCAAAGGAGCTTCGCCGACGCCGGCGTTAATGTCGAGGTCTTTATCGTCGACGGAGAGTTGTTATCTTCCGACAGCGGTTATGGCGTATGCGGTGGTTTCCGAGCCTTCTGTGGTGGACAATCCGGACGTACCTAGCTACCAGCCGTACGTGCACGGTAGGTGCGAACCGCCGGCGTTAATTCCGTTACACATGCACGAGGTTTCCATGGAGGTGGACTGTTGGATGGATACTGCGTTCGTTACAGCTAGCGGCGCGTGGCGCGTGCACTGTATAATGGCCGGTCGGAGATGTGATTGCCGAGTTGCTGTTCCAATGGGAGAGCAGGTAGCTAAGCTAATTAGTACTTTTTTCAAAAAAAAAAGAAAATAAATAATTTAGTTCAATTCAAATAAATTGTCTCCTTCACCGTGACCGGAGTTTTTAAGTTCTTCAGGATCAAAAAAAGAACATATAGTAGCAATTCTTTAAGCCACTTGAATTTTTTTAATTATAAAAAGGAGCTGTTTTCTTTTTGAAGGAAAACGAGCTGATTATTAGTAATATTTTGAATAGTAACAAAAAAAGTTTTTAGCGTGAAATGGTGAGATTAGACAATGATATAAAAGAAGAATTAAAGTTGAACAATGTGATTTTTGCTTTTGAATAGCTTAATATTTATGTTTACAAGTGGAGAGTTTGTTAGGGGAAAAATATTAAAAAAGCAAAAGCAAAAAGTATAATCTTTCATTTTAATTATTTTTATACAAAAAATTATTGTTTCGAATTTGAGATTTATATTAAAGATCGTATTATTTAATTAAATAAGTATTTTATTAAGTATTTAGTTTATTATTTATTTATTATTTAAATGTTTTAGTGCAATTGATCGGTTGAACCCTTTTTAATTTGACATCGGATCCCATTTTTTAAAAATATTTTAATATTTGTTTAGTATTAAAAAATGTTTATTAGTTGTCAATTGTAAAAGGAATGGCAAAACTGAAAATTCAACTATTTTTTAACACTAAATTCAACTTTTTTATTCTTCATGTGGACCGATTTAGGATTTTATTATCTACTTTTAAAGCAATTGCCTTTTTAACTATTCACAGATCTTTCATGTCTACAAATTATATGATGACTGAAGATTCATGCATTTTCTACAGGGGACCATGAGATATTAGATAATGCCAAATTTGGGGTTCTTGCTTTTCTTTTTCTTTTAATTTCTTTTTTAATTTGATATAACATTTCACCGTTTCTTGGTTCTCAAGATAAACATGATGTGGCTAACAGGGTTCGATTCTAGGTGTTGAGGTTGACATCTCGGAGACTGAGAAGTCGTCCTATAATTCAAAATGGGTCACATTAGCTGATTCTAAAGATATGGAAAAAGTTGCCAAATCTGGAGATGGTTTCTTCTTGACCCCTCATATATATACTTTCAGAATTCCACAAGTAATTACTCTCTTTTTTTGTTCTCGTTATTTTTCTTATTAGTATTTATCATGTTAGCTAAAGTTGTTTTTAACATATTCAGGTATAAGAATATGGTATGATCATTTAATTATATGAAAAAATTTGAAAAAGAAAATTATACTCATACAGTATATATTAAGGTTATGCAACACTTTGGATCTTCAATCCAAAAAATAGAAAATCGATTACCAAAGCAAAATTAACTGAGACCGATCTTGGCTTCATAACCAACTATTTCGGTTAATTGGTTGAGTGAGCATGGGTAATTGGGTATTGTGTTGGTCTAGGCTAATGAGCTTATTAAATTTATTGTGTAATGAGTGGGGGTTGGTTTAATTGGGTAGTTAAATAATTGGGTTAGGTTTGGATAGGAATATTTATATATTTATTATAATTATATATTTGAAAATGAGGTGAGAAACACTTTATATAGGTGTAAAATTCAAGTAATTTTATACACCTTGATAAATTTTTTTGTATGATTAATATTTTAACCTTCCAGTTGTCATATTCCATTCATGTAAATCATATATGTCAAGTTTTGAGTAAAATAAAAATGTCTAACTATTTGTTTTTTATATTGTTAAATATATTAATAAAGACATTATTATGGATCGATATGATAAGGATATACATGACATATAATTATATTGATAAATTTAATAGACAGATAACCAATTCGGTTTAACTCATCAACATGAGTTTTGTAAATTAAGTTACAACCTACTGCACGAGCACGGTCCTAGTACATATATATTTGTATGATTGTATCCTATATTCATCTGAATCTGGGTGATATAGCGTATCTATTATCATTATCTTCACAAACAGTTATACGTTTTAAATATGTGTTAGGTTGAGGGAGGATCTTATTTTTCAATTAAAGTCTGTTGGTCACAAAAGTTACCCTACAAGGATGGTCAGTTTTGCCTCACTGTACCTTTTAGTTTTCCGACATATGTCATTCCGGTTGGAAAGAAGATCCCTAAGAGAGAAAAGATTCAATTGAATGTTAATTCTGGCTCTGGAACGGAACTTATGATCCAATGTAGTAGCCACCCTCTGAAGGTATGACAATTTCATAACAATGTCTGGCTTCTGAAATACAAAAGATGACATTTTATTATAACTTTGTAGGAACTAAGTCGGGAGGTTCGTAAACTAAGTTTTGTATATGAAGCAGAAGTGCCAGCATGGTCAACTTCCGACCTTGATTTTGCTTATACTGTAAGATCTTTTGACAACTGATTAGTCTTCAATTGACTGTTAAGTTGAAGTTATTTTGGATTTTTTAGGGTCATATAACATTGCAAGGATGCATATGTGATGTTAATTGCTTCAATTTTTATAGGTTACTTCAAGTGACCTTTATGGTGGGGTTCTCCTGCAATCTCCAGCCTTGCGTGATTTTGATGAAAGGGAGATGTTCTGCCTGTATCTTTTCCCTGGAAATAAGCAGATCAGGAGGGTTAGTTAAAAAAAAATTACTTTCACTTATCAACGGTTTAAAGTTCTTTATTTTCCATTTTCTTAAAGCAGTCATGAAAACATCATTTTCTCGGAGTTTTATCCCCTTTTAGATGGGCCTAGAGATGTGGTTTTTCTGGAGATCCATCTCTGAAGGTTGCATTCTGTTTCAGCCTAACATATATAGAGCAATATTGAAAAAAATTTAATTCAAGCAATACTGATTTTTATTATGGTAGATTCTTTTCCTTTCTCTCTCTTTTGTTTGGAGGTTCGCAGCCTAGGGATAGTGGAAGGAGTTGTAGATGCTGAGATTCGAATCCTAGGCCTACAGGATACCACGTGATTGCATGATCTAACTAAGCTAAACTACGGTTCTTTTCATTTTAATCTCTGAGGTTGCTTTAAACTGGAGTATCCTTAACATACTTGTTTAAGATTCCTTCCTTCTTCTTCTTTTTTATTTTTTTTATTTTTTTATTTTGTATTTTGGATCGTGGCTATTCTTATACCATGAGGTGTATCTGATAGGTATTCAGAAGAGAAGTGGTTTTTGTGGTTGACATAAGTCAAAGCATGCAAGGACTTCCAATTGAGAATGTAAAGAATGCATTGTTGGCATCACTCTCTAAGCTCAATCCACAAGATTCTTTTAACATTATTACTTTTAATAGTGAGAGTAACTTATTCTCACCAACAATGGTGCTGGCTACTCATGGATCAATTTTAAAAGCAACTCAGTGGCTTAGTAGTAATATTTTAACTACAGATGGTGGTACAAATATCATGCAGCCCCTTAAACAGGTATCAATTATCAGCATTTAAGCGACTGATCAATTCTATGAGTTAATGCTTTAAGCTTCTAGCTTTCTGATCACTGGATCATTTACTATTTACTGAAACATGGAAGGGTTTTATCATTTGTTATTGCAGGCAATGAAGTTATTGTCTGATACTAGTGAGTCCATTCCTCTTGTTTTCCTTATAACTGATGGGTCTGTTGAAGATGAAAGGGAGATTTGCAATGTTGTGAAAGGTTGTTTGACAAGTGGAGGGTCAGTTTCTCCTCGTATATTTACTTTTGGCATTGGTGAGGTTTTAGGTGTTTGGGACATATTTCCCTCTTTGTCTTTCTGCTTTCGCTGCAATTGTTTTTATCAGTTGATTTGGTTTCTCATTTACAAATGAATCTTTTCTGAAAACTGGAGTCGTGTTTCTATAAAAATGTACAAGAACACTGTATGTCCTCCTCCAAGCACTGAATATGTCATACATATATATATTTATGTATATTCATGCCCTTTTGATGCATTTCTGCAGCTGTAGTCTGCATCCTTGGTGTGGCCAACATATCGTGTAGTAACCATAGACACCAATGTCATTTTTTTTTCTTCGAAATATTGGTGCCAACCCATATTCAGACATAAGGTGTGACTTTCAAAGAACTTTATAAATACAAGGAAAAAACTCGAAAAAAGAATTGAATATGATAACCCTATCTAACGCCCACAGTTGAGTCTGAGTAATATTGCTCAGTAGTTCCATTCTGCTTGTTTAGTCTACACCAAGTGACACCCTCTTTTATACCTTTGTCAGCCATTGGGCTAAGGTCAATTGGTAAACCTAAAATCTGAACTTTTGATGTCAATACCAGCTGATGATCTTCACTAACTCTTTCATGTTCATCGACCAACACAATCTATCGACACATCTGAGCAACATTTGTTTGTCTGTTTCATTCTTGCGTCATTGCTACTTTTTGTGTTTAAACTTTTCTAGGTTTGTACTGTAACCATTACTTCTTGCAAATGTTGGCTCAAATTGGGAGAGGCCATTATGATTGCACTTACAATGCAGGTTAGGTTTCTTCTAATTCTTCCTTTTCCTTTTTAGATCTTTTATATTTGTACTTATTTTTTCTTTTTCAATGATACCATCCTCAAGAATGACTTTGTGCTGTAATTTTATCATGATTCAAAATATTATTATTCATTGTTTTTGAATAAGCTGCTATGATCTAATTTGTAGTCTATTAGCATGAAACCATGTTTCCCTACTCATCATTTTTCTTGAAACAGGTGTTTGATATGACATATTTTCTGACATGGTCACAAAACCCTCCAAATACATGGAAATACTTTTAAAAACTTGAGTATACCCAGTGCATACCCAAATCTGACACTTACATTTAAGCTTGAGTAACATAGGAAGGAAACATGGGGAAACTCAATGCTAAACTAATACAGTACTAGGTAGTATTGTAAGCTGTTGTTGCTCAGTCCTAATAATATTTATTCTGACTTCACCATTATTGGCCAGATAACATTGAATTGCGAATGGAGAGATTATTTACTACAGCTTCTTCAGTTGTTCTAGCTGATATAACTATGAACATTCCAGAAAATCTTGATTCTCTTGAGGTACACCAGAGCTGTTTATAAAATTTTCTCATCCTTTATGTCAAGTATTTAGACGTGATATATTTGTCTCAGTATGACTGTCGATTTTACTAGGAGGCAATGTTGCTCTGACTTCATTTTTCTTGAAGTATCGATGTCTGTTATCATATCTGATGCATATATGAAAATGGGCACGAGGATATGATCCTCCTTAAACTCTTCAAATACTTGAAAGTTTTGTAAAATAGAATTGAACATATACATATTGGGTACATATGGAGTTCGACTGTTAGAGTAACATAGCTATGTGGTCTATTTTATATGCTTGTCCAAATATTATCCTCCTAGCTATATCTGTAAGAATACCATTTGTGGTATTGCAGTTGTTTCCATCTCGTATTCCAGACCTCTCGTTTGGAAGTCCTTTGATTATGTCGGGCAGATACAAAGGTGATTTTCCAGACACTATTAAAGTTAAAGGAAGGTTAGCAGATATGAGCACATTTATAATGGACTTGAAAGTGCAAAATGCAAAAGACATGTCATTTGATAGGGTAAATTTTCTACTCCTGAAGTTAATACCACTGGAAGTTTCAGAATTTATACTTGACAATTTTATTTCCACAAGGATTCAACTCATAAAGAAACATATGTAACATGTCTGCTTTGATTTCCATTTGCCTCTGCCAGTTCTTACATGTTCTATTGAGGTCTGCATGTAACAATTTTGGGCCTTGCGGTTCATTTTTTTTGATTAAGGCATTGTTTTCCCATAAGCTCTTCACTGCATGTGATTTCCCATGTTACTCCAACTTTTCATCTTTTTGTAGTAATTGTGTCCCTGAGTTTGATGCATATATGCACATAGCTATAGGAATACGGGCCTTAAATGGAAAACTCTACAATGTGAACATGCCTTGTTTAAAACTCGCATCCGAATCTGAATGATATAAGTGGCTCCACTCGTTGTTGTGTAGGGAACCTATGGTGTTAATTTTCTAATGAAAGTCCATGCTTCCCACAAAAGTTTTTATACCCTTTTAGAAAAATACCTTCAAAATTATAAGATCAACCTTTCAATTGAGACCTTATTTAGCCATTGACTTTCATCAATAAATGCAGATATACAAGTTTGGGTGCTGATGCATCTTCTTTTTCTCATTCTTATGTTTGTTAATAGATACTTACAAGGAGGCAAATAGATATCCTTACATGTCATGCATGGTTGTCCGAGAGTAAAGAGCTTGAGGATAAGGTATGCCACTTTCTGAAACTCTGCTTGTCCCTAAATAACTTACTGGCAAACATTGTTCTAACTTTTCATTTTTTAAAAATATGTGTGTTCGGGGCTCAAGTGTCTGACACTCATCTAACCATTAACATGGAGATATGACCTTCCAAGAACTTCCAAATATATGAAAAACAAAAAAACTTAGAAGAAATTGAACATACTTGTATCAGAAACTCCAAATCTGACATTCACACTTGAGTCCAAGTAACATAGCATTGCCTCCAAGTCAGAAATTATTTGGCATGTCTAAGCTTAGTTTGACATCATGGCTGGTCCCTATAACCTTTTGTTTGGACTGCAATTAATGATGAACCTAGATGGATTTTGTTGTTCTGATCTACAGTCACTCCCTGATGAATTCATGTAATTTACTTATTTAAGCTTTATTTAACTCTCATTTCTTGCATTCTGGTTGATATTTTTAGTTATCATCTAATTATTTTCGAGCTTATGTTGTTTTGAATCTTATTTTTCTTAAAGTACCCATGTCTGACATTCCTATCCGTTACATGGGTATAAGGATAACCTCCAAAGATCCTCCAAACATAAGGAATAACTTGAAAAATCTGACTATGTCCTTGAGCAAATACCCATTCCAAGTTCGAGCACCATAATTTGAAGTTATTTCTATTACAGGTCGCCAAAATAAGTCTGCAAACTAGTTTTCCATCTGAGTATACTTGCCTGATTCTGCTTCAGACTGATAGTGAGAAGAAAGTGCCAGAACCGATGCTACTACAGGAGGTATGTATTTATTTTTTAATGCAGTTTCAGCATCCCCTAATCACATGAAAGAACTTGAGAGTTTGTTTGAAACACTTGCCCTGTATCAGAATTCAGTCCGATTTCCATTAACCCGTCTTCCATCAATTATATTCTTTCGTTAAGATTTTCTTTAGATCTTACTTCGATCTCTTTTCCTTTCATTGGAATTTTCTTTTGATCTGACAAGTTAATACTTACTTCTACCATCAATCATTCTAGATGACATAAGATTTTGGAAGTTTTGGCTGTGGGTTTTCAATAATTGAAAACGTTCTAGGTTAAAATATGCGCCCCTTTACTTTTCCCATTTTTTGGAATTTAGTCCCTACTTTTAGAATTTAAAAATTCGGGTTTTATCGGTTAAATTTTTTGTGCGACATTTTGACATAAAAAAATTTCACTCGGTAGTCATGGAACAAAAAAGAGACTTTGTAATCGACCTGAATTTAACAAAAGAATTTTAATAATGTTAACAATTGAACTTGCATTTTAAAATCTTAAACGTAGAGGGACTAAATTCTTAGAAATAAAAAAAGAGGAATTAAATTTCAAATATACAAAAAATAAGGAAGAGCCATACTACTCATGCATAGATATGTTGAATATAGGTATGTGTTTAACAGGGACATTTTCAGTTCTTTTTATTTCCTGTTTCAACGTATTTAGAGGATTCTAGCAAGGTTATAATCTCTATACCATTCCCACGTCTGAATATGACTATATGAGTAAGGTATAGGCAGGATAAATGATAAAGTTGGTATTTCATTTTTTTACGTACATGCATATATATTTGAGGTGAAAAAAATGAATCCAAGTATGTTCATTAACTTAGTTTCTGTAAACTGAACTAGATATTCAACAAAATAAGCCTACTAAAAAAGGGAGATTCAAAAACCCAGAAGCTAGTTTCCCTAGGATGTCTAGGTGTGGGCTTTGGTAACTTGACTGCAACAGCTAAGAACATCCCACCCGGAGCCAATGAACCAAAGTCACCCGAAGGTGCAGAGATTTTGGTTAATGCAGCTACAAACTGTTGCAGCTTAGTGCTTGATCGATGCTGTTGCATGTGCTGCATCCAGACATTATCATACATGAATAATCAATGCTACATCGTTCTTACACAACTCTGCACTGCTCTTGCTTGCTGTGAGTGTATCAATTGCTGTTATGAACTCTGTGAATGTTTCTAGCAAATACTCTCCACTAACGGTTAGTTGAAAATGTCTTGAAAGATGAAAACACTGAGGATATGAAAATATTAATGTTATGATTATCTTATATGTATGTATGCATGTATATGTTGCAAATCATACTGTTAATAGTAAGCTTAATATTATTAGTCTTGCATATTCGACAATGGGACATTTGATACATTATGCACCGTGTTATGGTTCTAGAGAAGAGTTATGAATCCCTTTTCTTTTCAGTCTGTTAAGTACCTTTTCGAATAAAATTGTGAATTGATCGAATTAGACAATATCTAATAAGGTAGTGTGGATTATGACAATTGGTATCAAATCCTATTCTAAGGGTATTAACTAGTAACCATATGTGTGAGTGTATCAATTGCTGTTACGAACTCTGTTCTTGTTTCTAGCAATACTTTCTACTAATTGTTGGTCGAAAATGTCTTGAAAGATGAAAACACTGAGGGTATGAAAATATTAATGTTATGATTATCTTATATGTATGTGTGCATGGTATATGTTGCAAATCATACTGTTAATACTTGATAGTAAGCTTACAAACATAATCTTACATATACGACCATGTGACATTTGGTGCATTATGCTCCTGGTTATGGTTCTAGAGAGTTCTGAATTCCTTGTATTTTTAGTCTGTTAGGTACCCTTTCTGAATAAAATTGTCAACTGATTGATTTAGACGATATCTAATAAGCTTGTGGGGATCATATCCTATTCTAAGGCTAGTAACAAATGGTGTAATATTATATATATGGGTTAAATTCTAATATTATTCTCTATACTTTTGAAAATTTGTAGATTTAGTCTATGTATTTTAGTTTGGTGATTTTTAATTTCTGTGTTTTTAAAATTTAAAAATTATCATTAAAATTATAAAAAAAATTTATAAATAAAGTAATAAAAATTTTATAATTTTAAATTTTTTATTAAAAAATAACAATATCCACTCATTAAAATCTATTGGTTACAATATTTTTTTAAAAAATTGACCCTACTCTTTTACTGGGTCGGCATTATTATTATTTAATAAAAATCTTATAATTTTAAAATTTATATATTTAATAATGTTTAAATTTTAAAAGGTCTTAATTGATTCATTTTTACCCTTTAGCCTTGTTAGTTTCAAACTTTTTTAATTTATTTTCAATAAAAGAGTAGGGATCAAATTGAATAAATGTGTAAAAATTGAGGGTTAAATTTGTTAGTACACCTTATATAACATCAAAATTTAATAGAAGAGTTGTTTTGCTCACTCATCTAACGTATAATAATTTTTGTGGTACTTTTACTGTTGGCTAATGCACTAACTTGTGAGCCCAAACATGGTCTATGGGCCCTAAATTATAAATAAAATTAATAAGTATTATTATAAAATTATATATAAAATAATTATTTAAATTATTTTTATGTAAAATATGGAAACAAAATTAGATTATAAATCAATTAACTAAAATATCAATTAAGAAAATAATTTGAATATTTGTCAATTGAAACCTTAACTTAATTGACATTGTTGCTATTGCAACAACTAGAAAAAAAGTAGATTTCAACGCGCTTAAATATACATTATAAAAAAAAATTAGATATTCAGCTTCAAAAAAAATTGAATTCTCGAACAAAAAAATGAATATATTAGACCAAACAAAAGAAAATATAAGTTGAAGTGGAACAACAAGAAAAAATCTAACAAGAAATAAGATCGTACCCAAAAGTTCATTGGAATAAATAGTACAAATATCAAAACTTAAAATTGCATGAATAAAAGGAGGGTCATCCCAATAAGAATGAAGATAAAACTGCTTGAGCAAAATAATGAGTCGCTTTATTAGTATTTCGTCGTGTCCGATAGAAGTACAAATAATAAAATTGAAATTTAAAACATAAGCAACCATTAACAATATTACCAAAATTTGAAAGATATGCCTCAAGACTACTTCTCTGTAGTTGGTTTCCAAAATGATAATGTCGAGATTCAAAGAGGGTAACTACAATAATGTGATGATTTCAACTAGATGTGGCTCCATAGCAACATCAAAACCACGAACCTTCCAGTATTATCATGCACAACAACACCAATACCTGTCGAGTTTGCCTCTCTTGAAATGGCACAATCCACGTTACATTTGAGCCAATGACCATTTGGCTTCTCTCACCCTGCAAGTGCTGTTTCGGACGAAGGAGGAGCTTGCTGCACTTGGCTGAAGGTGGCTCCAGCATTAGTCTAGTCCTGTGACTTCATATATTTTTCAAATTAGTAATAACAACTTATATTTTATAAAAATATTAAAAATATATAAAATTACTCAATATATTTGGAATGAATTTGGATCCGGATTCAAATGTATTCGGACAACTATTTATTCAGATTCATTTTCTTGATGTGAAAAAAATTATACTTTCTTTTAATTTAAATGTTTTTGAAGATTTTTTATTTTTATTTATGTTTGTCATGTGACAAATTAAGAGATTGTCTCATATCACTATCAGATTGACTATCAGTGTCAAACTGTATAATAAAATATAAATTTTAATGCCAACTAAATTTAAAAAAATTAGATATCAACTAAATACTAATGAATAATATGAGGAGACAAAATATATATTAACCTTATTTTCTTTTCCATAGCTTCATGATTTTCCTCCAGCCTAAACACAACTTCCCTTCTTTCAAAGAAAAAATAAAATCAACTGGCCATTTTGGAAAAAAAATAACATAACTTTTTTTTTTCTATTTGGATCATGTAGAGTTTATAACACTATTTTCAGGATCGGATCAAATCAATTTGTAAGATCAATTGGATAAAAAATAATTAGGATAATATTTTAGAATAAAGAGTTGGATTGATCAACTCATGAAGCAGGCGATTAAACTAGTTGAATTAATTTTCTCTATTTTAAAAAAAATATTTTTATTTTAATATGAATTGGATAAAAAATAATTAGGACAATATTTTAGAATAAAGAGTTGGACTAATTAACTCATGAATCAGACCATTAAACTAGTTGAATTAATTTTCTCTATTTTTAAATATATATTTTTATTTTAATTTATTCAATTGAAGTGGCTAAACTTATTGGATTGAAAACCACATATTGACCTGAATAGTCGTATATATTTAATATTTATATTGTATACATGAAAACCTCAAATAATGATTTTTCAAATATTGTATATTAAATTTTAAATTATGTTTTAATTTTTTGTATTTCCTATTCAAGTAACATTTGAATCATATGTTTAATTATAAACATGTTAACATTCACCTAATTTTTACTATAAATTGGAGTGTAATGCGTAAAAAGTCTTTATTTAAATATTTTTATAAAATTTGATTATTATTTAACTATTTAAAAAGATTTAATATTTATTTGTCCAATTTGTAAAATGTGAGACTCTAATTTGAGTATTTAGCCTATTTTTTTTTAATTCTGCAACTGGATAGATCAATCAGGCACTAAAACATAAAACTTTTAAAATGGAGGATGAAAACGAAAAGATATACAAATTGAGCGAGCCTTTTTTGTATTTTAACATTTTAATCTTAAACCCTTAATTTTTTTTTCCGAGGTTTTGAAGTTGAACAGATTCCGCACTCAAATTATAGCTTCTTCATTAGTGTTATTCCCCCCAAATCCATTGAACTTCCGACGCTTCTTTCGATTTGAAAACCATCTTTTGAAGTTAAACAAAACGCCGCCACTGTAAAAAAAAAAAGCTCAAACCCATTGAAGTTTCAGTGTTTCTTTCGATTTGAAAACTATCTTTTGAAGTTGAATTACGCCCCCATTGTAAAATCCATTATGGACGTCGACATGGAAACGTCTCCCAGCTACTTTGACCCCCAAGATCACTCCGCTAGGGAAAAGTTTCGTCGTTATGGGTAACATTTGAAGAATCCTTTTTTTTTACATTAATATATCTTTAATTTTTGATTGTTTTGGGTTTTCTGGCTGTTATTTTAGAGTTTTTTTAAATTTTTTCGAATTGTGTGAATTTTTAGAAATTGATGGATTCGAGCTTATTCCCTAAAACCAACTTCTGGGAGTAACGTGTTAAGTTTGTTTGATGGTGGTTTTTGTTCGGTTTTTTAATCTTTAGAAGTTGGGTTTTGAGTTTAATTGGCATGTAATGGGTTATTTATTTATTTATTCGAACTTTGGATTAAAGACTTGAGAAGTGGAAAAGAGACTGAAGATGTTTAGTATCACACTGTTTCAGATTGTTCTTTACATTGTTGAATGTGAGTTATGTTACTTGGGCTCGAGTTTGAGTGTGAGTGTCAGATATGGATATGTGTCTGACACGGGTATGCTTAAATTTAAGTTTTAAAGGGTTTTCATGTACTTAGAGGGTCATATTCTACTACAGATGTCCGGATATGTGTTGGACATGGGTACTCAATGAGAAACAAATGGTGGGAACAGCATAGAATATGAATATGGGTATTGCTCCTTCCTTTTAATTCTCACTTTGTGTGAATAATGTAATATGGACTACCTGCAGGAAAAGATACTCAAATTCTAGCATATCTCCAAGGCAAGAAAGTGGCATTTCGAAGTTCAACGAAGCAAAGTTGTTGTACGAGGGACAGATTATCCACAGCCCTACTAACGCAGCACTTCTTCTTGAAAACATCAAACAAGAGGCTGAGAGCTTTGATACTGATTATTTTGAAGAAACACCTTCAAGGGAGCGGTCGGCTTCTAAGAGGAGGCCATCAAGTGATGGTCATAGAACTGCAGAGATTGATAATGGTGTTGATTCAATCCGCAGATTAGGAAGTCATGCACTAAAAGCTTGCAAGATTGAGGATGATTTATTGGCAGATAATGGAGACGCAACCTTCGCTTCGTTTGCATCTCTACTTGATTCTGCTTTTCATGGTGCTTGAAGTACTATCACTTATATTATATGCTACAGCTCAAAGTTGAAACTATTTAACTCACTTCTCTTGTTTCAACCAAACACGGTGTTACTGTGATGATTGTTTTTGATTATTATGTCTTGGGATTGTGGAGAATCCTTGATTCAGTTCAGCTATATTAATTTCTAGGAGTTAAGAAACTGATAATTTGCATACTATTAGCCTTGAATGTGTTAATGCGAGATTGATTGAAGGTCATTACTGTATGCATATCAATGAATAAAGTTTTACTTGTAAGAAGAGAAATATACAAACTCATGAAAACAGAATTAAAGCACTGGGTTAATGATGTGTGTATTGTTATGTGCATCGATTGTAGGTCGACTGATCAATATGTATATATTTCTATATTGGAGCACTAATATTTGGTTGCAATCATAGAAAAGGAAGCTAGTAGCCAGCTGGTGTGGTATTGGGAATATCATACGTTGCCTGTAATTTAGAATTATATTGTTTTTCATTCTTGTTCTCTTGAAATGGCTTCTCCATTCAAGCTACTTACGTTCACAACTTCATATTTTTCAGGGGTAATGCCGATTCCTGACCTGATTTTACAATTTGAGAGAATATGCCGGAATGTTTCAGAGTCAATTAGGTGTGTCTTGTACTAATTATATTTATAAGTTGCATAGGTGTATCTTTCAACATGTAGACACTTGTACATGAAATACTATGGATATGCTTATAATTTCAAATTCCTTTCTGTTTGATCTTCTTTTCTGATCCGGATTATGTCTTGATTTTGAGCATCTTACCATGCCATATGCCTTTATCATTGTTCTTTTTTCTGCCTCCATCCCCTCTTTTTTCTGAAAGAAAGAAGATCCAATGGCACTTATTTAATGTGCTTTACTTATGCATTATTGAGTCTTTTTTATGAGTCAAGGAAGCCAAGATGGGAATTTTTCACTTAAAATTATGAATTAGAGACAGGTTTTTGAATGTTTCTCTCTCTCTCTCTATATTTAATAGAGAACAATTTGTTCGTTTTCCTTTTAAATTAGGTAACATCAATTTCTTGGGTGGCCTTTTAATTCCTTCTTGGTTATTGTGCACAGATATGAATCCAACATACGCCATAGGGTTGTAGAGGATAAATTGAGGAGGCAGAAGGCTCAACTTCTGCTTGATGAGGCTGCTACATGGTCTCTCCTGTGGTACCTTTATGGAAAAGGAAATAAATCGCTAACCATCAAAATATTTTGGCAAAAACTGATATCTTAGAACAAAGAGTGTTTTAATTCTGAAGTTTTCCCAGTTATCCTGCATCTTTTTTTTCAGATCACACTTCTTGCAGTGCTTGCATTATCTTTGGCAATATACTTTTTTTTTTAGTTTTCTTTGTTCTACTGGCTTTAAACTTCATCCTTGAGCTTCGGATGTTTGATGAAAGTTGATGACAGTTTCCATTGTTCTTGCAGTGACCGATGAACCTCCTGAAGAGCTCATTCTGGTATATTTTTTCCTTTCCAATATTTTGCCCTTAGTACTGAGTCTTTTGCTGCAACTGGATGCTAGTATTCCTTTTGACTACCTTCTAATTTAAGTTGAAATGCTTTACTCTCATTTGAATCTATCGATTTTGACAGTCCCCTTCAACATCATATATAGAGGCTTGCCAGTTTGTTGCGAATGATCACACAGCACAATTATGCCTCCGCATTGTTCAATGGCTAGAAGAATTGGCTTCTAAAGCGCTAGATCTGGAGAACAAGGTGATCAATTTTGTTGACTAGTTTATCATTGTTGTTTGATTCATTATGCTGTTTGACGAAGAAGCAGTTAGTGGCATGCCCATACATGTTATGACTTCTTGGAAAAGCGAAGCTTTCGGTCTTTTACTATTCTCCTCCCTTCACTATCTTCTCATGTTTCTTTTCAGTTGCACTTTTAGTAAGTAGATCTGCTGAATAAGGTGAATAGTTGCATCTAAAAAAAAATTTAAGATTCATGGTATAACATGTTTAACTTTGTATGCTTCAACCATTCAAACTATGAGTTTGCTTGGCATCTGTTTGCGGTCACATGCTTGATTGGACATCTGATGTTTGATAAGGTGTCATGTCTGTCGTAAGTGCTTCTGTAACAGCTTAGTTGTGGACAGGAAAACTTGATTCTCAGTTTCTTTGGCTAAAGCATGCGTATTTTTAGTAATTTTTTATGGTTAATTTTTGCTTGTAAGGAAGCTTCATAAAAGTATCCTATATCATTAGATTTTTTTTGACATTAGTGTTTATTATTTTTCTGCAGGTGCGAGGATCTCATGTTGGTACCTATCTTCCCAACTCTGGAATTTGGTACCATACTCAGAGGTTTCTCAAAAAGGGTGCCTCTGCTGCTAACACTATTCACCACTTAGATTTTGATGCTCCAACACGGGAACATGCCCATCAGCTGCCTGATGATAAAGTACTCTCCATGAAATTGTTTTAAAAATTCTAATGACTTCCTTTATTATTTGCTTTTATCTCCCAATATGATATTTGCAGTATTAGTCAGAGGGATAGGGTGCAAAAGTACCCTTCTAATATAGAGAGGGTGAGAGGGAGAATTCTTATGTGTATATGTGAGAATCACATATCTGTATCGTTTTTTTTACCATCATGATCGAATTTCCTTTAGGAGTTTGTGATAGAGGTATATCGATATAAATATATACTGACAGTTTTTCCTTCACAGAAACAAGATGAGTCTCTACTTGAGGATGTCTGGACTCTGTTAAGGGCTGGAAGACTGGAAGAGGCATGTGAGCTTTGCCGGTCTGCTGGACAAGTATTCAGAACTTGACAACGTTAATGAATACAGATTAACTTGCTTGTGTTTTTTGCGTGCTGTCTGATAAATAACTTAATTTTGCAGCCATGGAGATCTGCAACTATTTGCCCATTCGGAGGGTTAGACCTATTTCCTTCTATTGAAGCCCTAATGAAGAATGGAAAAAATAGAAGTCTGCAAGCTATTGAACTTGAGAGTGGCATTGGTCATCAGTGGCGCCTTTGGAAATGGGCTTCCTATTGTGCATCAGAGGTTAATATAACAACCATCTTTTCTGATGATTCTATTACCACTTCGATTTTGGAGTTGGACATGTTTAATACCTAGTTGGCTATTTCATTGGTTGAGTTTATCCTTGCAAGTTTTAACCTTTTGGGTTTTATCTATATTCTCGTCAGGAGAAGAATAGTATTTGTCATGGTTTTCGGATCTTGGTGCTTTTGAAAGTCTTCCATTTCTCTCTCTCTCTCTCTCTCTTAAATGCAAGGATAGTGGTTAATGCATGAGGTCCACTGTATTATGTGGAGTTAATGGAGTATTTCCTCTCTCTTTCCCTAACATTTGCTGCCCTTTCTTTTTCATAGAGGATTTTGAGCAAAATGGTGGGAAATATGAAATAGCTGTATATGCTGCCCAATGTAGCAATTTAAAGCGCATGCTTCCGATCTGTACGGACTGGGAGGTATGCTTTTCTGAATAGATAAACATCTTAGGAGGCATTTCAAATGCTAATATGTTCATTTTACTGATGCTTTATGTTATATACATAATACCCTTGTGAAATGCTCATAATAACTTCACCAAAGATCAAGTCATTAAAATCTGATGTCTGTGTCTGCAGACTGCCTGTTGGGCAATGGCCAAATCATGGCTTGAAATTCAGGTAGATCTAGAATTAGCTCGTTCACAACCTGGCAGGATGGAACAATTAAAAAGCTATGGAGATGGTATTGATGGAAGTCCAGGAGGAATTGATGGTACCTCACAGCCTTCACCTGGACCTGAAAGTTGGCCATTGCAAGTTTTGAACCAGCAACCACGAGACCTTTCCGCTCTTCTTCAGAAACTTCATTCAGGGTATCTTTATAATGTGTCCCCCCCCTTCCTAATACTAAGTTATCTGTTGTCATACTGGTGAATTTGTTATATCCTTTCTTTGTCTTTTGTTCCCATGATTTAGTGAAATGGTGCATGAAGCAGTAACTCGGGGATGCAAGGAACAGCAACGTCAAATCGAGGTTTCTGTCAAGTAGACTTTGCACACTTTGTTTCTCTGATTCTGTTTGCATAAATATAGATCATAATGCTACAATCTTTAACAGTCATTCTGGCCTACCAAAAGAAAAAGAAAAAATAAAGGGTGGGGGTGGGAGATTAATTAACTAAAACAGAAACTAGCTTTTATAGATGAACAGAAAATTAAAAAGCTCACTCTTCAGGCACTTGGAGAAATTGGGGTGTACTCCTTGCTTTTACCTCATTGAACCCCTGATCTTAGCTACATAGGCTTCACCAGTTTCACTTCCTGGATTGAAGTGACATACAGGGAGATAATTTTTGTTTCTTAGAGCATTGGTAATTCATTCTAGATACATATACATTGAAAGTGATTTGTTAGATCTTGTTTCCTTTATTAATGGATTCCATTAAAGTCAATAAACTTTTTGGTGGCTTCTCTAACCACACATTGCTTGGCAGATGAATCTAATGTTAGGGAATATACCACTTCTCCTTGAGCTTATATGGTCGTGGATAGCACCTTCAGAAGATGATCAAAACATCTCCAGGTAGTACTTCTTGAAAGCCACATCAACCAGTATCTAATAAAGGGTCCGGTTAAGGCTGCCTATGGGCACTGGTTAAAGATTATTCTATTCCCATTTTTGGAAAGTCTTTTTTGCCTTTGATACATTTCTTTTACTGAAATCCAACATTGTCAAGGGTACCAGGCGCACTTGAGGCACTAGGACCTCTATATAGCCTGAGGTGCAAGGTGCAAAAAAAGTGCTTGCCCGAGTAAACTGAGGTGCAAGCATATAGATATAAATATATATGTAAAATGTAGATAAAATCATATGTAACTAATACATATAATTAATAAGTATTAATTGCATTGTAAAAGAAAGATAAATTTTAATATAGTTCAATTTATAAATTCAAAACATTGTTCAATAGTTTTAAGTTTAATAATTTACTTAATGTATTGTAAAATAAAACACTATAAGAACGAAACTAAATATCATCATCAGACATTAGCTCTAAATTTCCTTCATCTTCTCTTGAAAAGTTTTAACTTTTAAGAGTTAACTAGGTTTTTATATAATAAAATTAGGTCAATAATTAATTAAAAATCATTTATTATATTTTTCTTTTAAAAGTTATAAAAAAAAACCAGGAGAATGGAATGGCTCTTTAGTGAGGTGCTTTTTTATTTTTTATTTTTTTTTGCGCCTGGTTTTTCAACAAAGGCGCCTGAAAAGTATACCAGGCGCTCGCCTGATTGAAGTCGCCTCGCCTTGAGGTGGCTGAGGCGGTAATGGCCATTTACACTGCACCTTAGCACCTAGGCTCTCGCCTTGACATCACTGCTGAATCAAGAAAAAAACATAATGCATTTGATTAAGCTTTTCTTTCTAGAAATATTACATTAGCCAGTTACACTAGGCTTTGGTTAACATTTTCCCATTTAACAAAATAGAAGCAATTGCGATTGGAAGTAGCCAGTTCTATTTGTTTATTCCTATTTAAGTGAGCTCTTCTAAATGAGCTTTTCAACAAGGGTCGCAGGGCTGCTATTTTTATTGGTATTATGGTGCAGGAGAAGGTAAAATCAATGGGATTTATTCTCAGTTGTATTGAAACATTCTTTCTTATATGTGCATCTTAATTTCTTCCAGGCCTCGTGATCCTCAGATGATTCGGTTCGGCGCGCATGTAGTGCTTGTTCTTAGGTATCTACTTGCTGAAGAAATTAAAGATACCTTCAGGGAAAAGCTTATGACTGTTGGTGATCGTATTCTTCACATGTGAGTAATTTCCAAATTCTTGTTTTATTGTAGCTCTCATAGTTATGGTGTGGAGTGATTTCAACCGATAGTCATTCTGACTCTGAAATATGCAGGCATCAATTTATTCTGCATATGTTATGCTAGTTTTAGTGGATTTTTCTCATTTGTGCATTATGTTGAGACATCATGATTCAGATGAGCAAGTTGGAAGTCTATGAAACCTATGCGAAAAGCATGCATGTTAACTAAAACAACATGGAATTAAGAACATATAATCTGAATTGGTTGGAAACCATGACCTTCAGTTGATGAAATTTTTTATTTGAGGAAGGAATAGAAGTTGCGAACACATAAGTTCAGTTGATAAAAATTTTGATGTAAGAAAGGCATATAAAGGTTGTGAAGACATCAAGCTAAGAAGTGGGTCCTTTTCTTACCCACGTTTGTTTAAGCACCCAAATATTGATATTTACCAAAAAGCTTCAATTAACACTTTTCTTTATATGGAGTTCATATTTTTTCCAATAAAAAGATCCTTTTTTTGGGTAATAATAAAGCAAAAGGAGCTATCTAACATGTTCTAGCTGATTTTATTCTCTTGGGAGAATTTGTTATTGAGCATGCTCTAGTATAGGCATATTATATCTCATAATAGCTTGTTCCTTTAGGTTGTAAATTATGTTGAAAAAGTCCTGCAATATGTGTTCTATAAGAGAGAAAGCACCTTCAATTTATGGATAGGTTCACTTAGTTTGCTTTATATGCTGGATTGGAAAATCAAAATTTCAGGTATTCGTTGTTTCTATTTTCAAAGCATCATGAAGAATTGGTTGGCATTTATGCTTCTCAGCTTGCAAGTCATCGTTGCATTGACCTCTTTGTGCACATGATGGAGCTTAGGCTTAATAGCAGGTAATAGCTATATGTCGTTTTCTATCTGTTTTTCCTCTGCTGTTCTTCATTACTGAGATGGGCTACGTTTTATCATTGGGTACTTTTAATTGCCAGGTTGTTTTGCCCTCATGGACATCAGTGACTTGCATATTTGTTTTTTTTCTATAATCCATGTTAATCAACAACGAAGCATCATAACTATACTTTTTTGAGCTGCTATTCTAGAATTATGCATATTATTTAATCCGTGGAAGACAAAAGAAAGTGTTTTAGAACTTGTTGCATCTTATAAGGTGTTAGAATTATGCATATTGTATTAATCTGTGGAAGGGAAAAGAAAGTATTTTAGAACTTGTTGCATCTTAAGTTCTTATAATGTGTCTGGTGGGGCTATGTTTTGTTGCGTGACCACAGTCTAAAAAGTGTGAATGAGAAGAGATGTTTGAGGCTAATTAAGTTGTCAAAAGTAAGGTGGGGATGGGGGTGATAGGGTTTGAACCTGTCTGCTGTTTTTATTTTTCTATGCCATGTATTTTATTTAATGAAAGTCTCGGCTAGCCCAAAAAAAATAAAGGAAAGAAAGGTAGAACTGTCTTCATTTCTATGTCCGTGTTTCTTTTTCTTCTTCTTCTTCTTTTTTTCCTGATACAATATTAAGGGTGGGGGAAGGGGGTGATAGGGTTTGAACCTGTGTCAAATGGGTGTACGAAAAGAGTTTTAGCCACCGCTTTGTACAAGTCAAGACATATATCCATGTTTCTTGTCTCTTTTGTTTTTCCGCTTTAATTTGCTTTAGTATGGACCCACTGGCTCATGATTTAAATATTTAGAAACCGTACTTTCTGTCATTTATTGTTGATCTTAGTTTGAGTCTTTGAGATATCACTAAGATGATGTCAAAATGAAATGGAAAAACAGAGTTATCTGTTTAAGATATTGCAAAATTATCTGTACTATTCTTTCTCCATTTATCTCTGCTCACCACTGTTTTGTTTCTTCCCTTGGCAACAGTGTGCATGTCAAATATAAAATCTTCCTTTCTGCCATGGAGTATTTGCCATTTTCTCAAGGGGATGATTCGAAAGGAAGCTTTGAGGAAATTATTGAGAGGTATTCCTGTGTTTTCTGAAGCCTATATACTTGGCAGTTATGATCCATTGATTTCAATTAAAGTTGGAATGCTTTGTCATGATAACACAGGCTTTTGTCACGATCACGAGAAACCAAAGCTGGAAAATTTGATGAAACATCTGACGTTGTGGAGCAACATAGGCTTCAGAGTCTTCAAAAAGCTTTGGTTGTCCAATGGCTCTGCTTCACACCTCCCTCCACAATTACCGATGTTAAAGATATTAGTGCCAAACTTCTTATGCGAGCATTAATACACAGGTATTTCTTTCCTTATTATCATTGGAGATTAATTTTGGTTTTTTTTCCCTATTGTACCATTTATAAATTTTAGTTCAACTATGAAAGCTTTTTATGCATTACCCAAATCATATCAATTCTAGTTTAACCTGATTTGAAGGGTTCTCTATCAGGCATTTAACCATCATTTCTTTCCTATAGCAATATATTATTTAGGGAGTTTGCTCTGATTTCTATGTGGAGAGTACCAGCAATGCCAATAGGTGCACATGAATTGCTTAGTTTTCTTGCTGAGCCTTTGAAGCAGCTTTCTGAAACTCCTGATACTTTTGAGGATTATGTTTCTGAGAATCTGAAAGAGTTTCAAGACTGGGTATGCTTTTACTTTCATACATGCATAAATTATTGGCATTGGTAGATTATTCTTTACTTTCTTCTATATGCTTATCCTAATTTTCATTTTAAATAGAGTGAATACTACTCCTGTGATGCAACGTATCGCAACTGGCTCAAAATTGAATTAGCGAATGCAGAAGTTTCTCCCGACGAACTTTCAGTAGAGGAAAAACAAAGAGCAATAATGGCAGCCAAAGAGACATTGGATTTATCTTTTTTATTGCTACTGAGTAAGGCAATTTGGTAGCTTTGCTTCCATGGAGTGTGGATGTTTTCTATTTGTCTTTTGTCTCACCGTATTGATGCCTTTACGGTTTATGATCTTAATGCTTATAACAGGGGAAAGAAACCCATGGCTTATTTCTCGGGTGGAACATATTAGTGAATCGATGGAACCTCTATTTCTTGAATTGCATGCTACTGCAATGCTCCGCCTGCCTTCTGGTGAATCCATGTGTCCAGACGCTACTGTTTGTGCTGCATTAATGAGTGCACTTTACTCTTCTGCCACTGAGGAAGTTGTCTCAGAACGTCAGTTAACGGTATGCTTTTCTATCTTGTTATCCATTAAACGATTTTGTTGTCCATGTGCAGATATTAAATTGTTGGTCTCATGCTACAGTTATTTTGCAATTCCAAGACCTGAATGATCTAGCTGTTTATAAGAATTAGATCTATATTTTCATCATGTTGAACAATTAAATTCCTAGATATGCATCTCTCCAAAAGGAAGCCTCTGAATTTGGATATGTCAAAGCTATATTCTAGATGTCAACTCCTCTTAATCCTTGTGGTAATTTGTTATGGCTGAACCTGTGTTAGGAAGGGCCATTAATTTCAGTTCTAATTAAGGATTAGGTTGCAACATTATTTCTTGATTGTGACTGTATTTCAGTTAATTTATTTCCTTTCTAGAACTGGTTTCCTATTTATGTATGTAATATGACTGGTCATATAAAGCAGCATATGGATTAATAAACCCTAAGCAAAATTTCTAAAGAAAACCCCAAAGAGATCTGGGTCTCTCTCTTATGAGTCCTAAGGGTAGACAATTAACTTCAACTTCCCCATCATCACCCTGGGATTTGAATCTTTTCTTGTGTTCATTACATAAATTGCATATAGATTTTACAAGAGATGGGATGATATCATCAAATGAGGTAATGCTTCTCAAAATCCTTGAGAGAGTATGGGTGACAGTAGGTTTGCTTGTGAGGTTGAGTGAGGAAAATGGTCCTTCTAGTTCTATGTATTGGAAAGGAATAGCAACTCATGAACTGTGGTCTGATAGGCTATTTTACTTGAACTTGGGTTTGAGTGTTAGATATGGACATGTATCTAAATACGGATATGGGTATCTTCAATCTTTTTGTAAGTTTTCTCATGTAATAGTTATATTGCATTATCAGTCTGAAAATGTGTTGAACTCGAGTACTTGAAGATGGGTGGCACCAAGGGGGGGGGGGTACTCCCAATGGTAAGATTGTTGTATGGTTCCTCTAGAAATTTTAAGTTTATAAACTAATACAATGGTAAAATTGCATTTTGGCTCCCCAAAATTTATAATTTAATTCTCTCCCCCACCAAAGAAAATTTTCTGGCTTCACCTCTGCTTAGAAAAAAGTGAAAGAGTGGGAGCAACATTGCTGATAGGAGCCATTCTTAGTAGATAACTAATGATCTTAGTTTTTTATGGGGCAGGTAAATGTTGCCATTTCTTCAAAAGACAGCTACAGCATTGAGGTAATATTGCGCTGCTTGGCAGTGGAGGGTGATGGAATTGGTCCACACATCCTCAATGATGGTGGCCTTCTCAGTGCTGTTATGGCAGCTGGCTTCAAAGGTAAGTAAATAAGAAGATGCCGATCTGCCATGCATGTCCATAGTTGCAGACTCTCATAGTTTCTTCATGCATGTTATGCATTCATGGTACAGTTACATTTATGAAACTAATTCTTTTTGTGTCTTGTATGTTATTGTAATTAGTCAAGGCGGAAACATGCCATTTCAAGTAGTGAGGAACATGATCTGCATGATAAATTTCAGCAGTGTTGATTGAATTTGTTAAATGCAGGTGAGCTTGCGAGATTTCAAGCAGGAGTTACATTGGAGATATCCCGATTAGATGCTTGGTTTTCAAGCAAAGATGGTTCCTTGGAAGGGCCTGCAACGTATATTGTGCAGGGCCTCTGTCGTAGGTGTTGTATTCCAGAAGTCATTCTCCGATGCATGCAGGTTAACTTTCTTATGGAGTGAGGCCCTATATTAAATATAGGCACCATCTTTTAGCAACAGAAAAAGTGTCTTGTCGCTGTTTTGTCCGTTGCACATGGCTGCATTCAATTTTTCTTTGAAGTTTATCCTTTTGGAAGATTGAAATCCCATGCCCGTGCCCTTCATGTACTTATGGAAAATGTTTAGGAGTTCCATTTTCTTGGTCCAGCTGTGCTTCCCTGTTTTCTTTTCTAGTTTGTCACCGTTATTTTGCAAAAATTAAGAGAAATGAGGTCTAGAAACAAGGAACAAAAATTTACGTCATTGTGGAATTCTTATTTTGCAAATTCAATCGAAGCAACGACGAGAAATGAGTGAAAAAGACAGCAGCTGTGGTGGAATTGCATTATTTCATAACTTTTACCTTTTCAATAGATTTTTTCTTACTTCTTACCATATCTCAACTCCTTGGCAGGTTTCTGTTTCACTTATGGAGTCTGGTAATCCTTTTGAAAGCCATGACCAGTTGATTGAGCTAGTCTCGAGTTCGGAGACAGGGTTCATCAATCTCTTCAGTCAGCAACAATTGCAGGTAAGTGGATATCTTTTTATCGGTTAAGTGGTAAAAGAGGCTCATATTGTTCATTCCTTATATGAGCATGTGATATACATGGGTATGCCCTTTATTTTTCCCAAGTATTTTCACGCACTTAGAGGATCCTTGGAGGGTAATGACTCGTACTCATGTCGTGATATGCATTGGACACCGGTACTAAAAGAAAAATGAAGAGTCAGACTAACATAGTCTCTATCTATTGTAGACATGAAGGCTAAATTTAGGTTTTTTTACATTATAATGGACCTTAAAAGGTATACCATAACCTCTGAAAAGAAAATTAATATGTTACTATGAGAATGTTGATGAATTCTTCATTTTTGCTATTATTTTGATGATATAAATGCGGTATAAAACGATTTCTTCATTGTTCAAACTTTTTGTTGCGGACTATCAGAATTTCATTCAAACAACATTTTTTGTCTCATGAGCAGGAATTTTTATTGTTCGAGAGGGAATATTCCATATGCAAAATGGAGCTTCAAGAGGAGCCTTCCTCATGATTTTAGCCAGCTGGGGATGAAATTCGGGTTATATGTCATTGTACTTTATGCGGCAGGAAATCAACAGCGTCAAAAAGGTTTGAGATCTCCCTCCCATCCTTCACCACAGTTTTTACTTATTAAGGGGAAAAACAGAATTAAATGTTGTAAATTAGATTAACATGAAATGGTATTTTGCCTGGATTAGCTGGATCTTCATTACTTGATAATTTGAGGTTCTAAACACACTTAAACTCGATTTTTTTTTCCGTGTATTTGAGAAATCTTTGAATATCATCGTACCAATGTCTGGATATGCAATGAAGAGTCGACATAACGAGTATGTATCATGACTTGGATCTTTAACAAAATTTAAAGTTGCAAGTAGAGAGAAACAGTAGAAGTTTTCCATATGCATGGAACAATCATTTATCATTAGTAATTTATCGTAAAGGAGTTTATACTAAGATGGTCAATATTTTGTAGCAGTGGATGCATTGTTTTGTATTATTTATTTCCGTCTATAGTTTCGGGATTTATAAATATTTTTAAACGATATTTAGTATATTTATAAATATCAAATGGGTAAGCTAAATAAATTTTAAATATGAAATATTCATTAATTATATAAAATACTTCATACATTGAAAAATAAGGATGATTGTTGACTACCTAGGTTTATTTATGCAAGTCACATCTTATATTTTATGGTTTTAACTAATAATAAATAGCTTAAATAAAAAAATTGTTAAGGTAGAATTTGATATTTTTATCTTCATTTTCAATTTTTTTTTGTTCACATTAATTTATTAAAGTATGACTGATCATGATATCTGAAAATCTTAAAATTTTAATATATTTTTGGTTTTTTGTAGTTTTTTAAAATTTATATAATTTTGTAAAAGTGAAATGGTATCATTACATTTTAATCGAATTCAAGTTCAGTAATCTAATTGAAGAAAAGTTTCTAAGCTCTAGAATTAATCTGAACAAATAAAAAAATTTCATAGATTAAGTTGAAAAAAATTATTAAGTTCAAAGATTAAATTAAAGATTACTTTATCTTTAAAAAATGGGGTAAACTATTTAGTTAGTTACTCAACTTTTAAGGGGTTTTCATTTTGGTTACTAAAAATGAAATCCTTGTAATTTTGTCATTCAATTTTTAAGGCGTTTTTATTTTAGTCACTTAAGTGTTAAATCTTTAACAGGTTAATTGCACACATTATATCATGTTTACACTTTCATTTTTGTCATTCAACTTCCAAGTCAATTTCATTTTGGTTACCCAAATAATATCATTAGAGAAAAAAAAAACATTTAAAATTTGTCAAATTGTACTTGCTTATCTCCTTACCAAAAGTTCTAAATTTCTTTTTTCAATATTGAAATTTTAAATTTCAAAACATCAAAATTAATAAGGTGAATTATTGAGATTTTTTTTCTTTTGATAGTGTTAGCCGATTTGTTACTATAATATTGGTATTAATTAATTTAATCCCCTTTTAAAATTTAAAATTTTATTTTATGTTTCCAAATTAAAATAAACTTAAATAACTATCTTTAATAATTGTCTACGAAATACAAATTTTTTTTGATTATATAATCTTGAATTTTTCATGCAAAGCTAAAAGTAAAGAAAAATTCTTGCAATTAATTTTATCTTCCATGTCAAACAAATTTCATAATTTTTTTCATCACTTCTTTATCGTTGCAAGGATTTTTCCATTGCTTTTAGCTTAGCATGGAATATTCGAGATTATGTAATCAAAACAAAATTAAGTTTTGTAGGAAATTATTAAATATAAATTATTTGAGTTGATTTTGTTAAACTAGCTTTATTTGATAAATTGTTTTGATATAAAAAACAAAAATATTTTTTAATAAGTTTGTTTTTGAACAAAGAAATTATCAAGTTCAAAATTGTTTTGAACACTTAGAAAAATTTTGGACAAACTTTAAAACGGTTTAAACTTTTTAACTCAATTGAAACATTTTTAAATCGATTAAAAAACGACTCCCTACAAAAAGTATCGATACCTTTCATAAAATATCAATACCCATACAATTTTTATCGATACCTTTTTCAAGATCGATACTAAACTTGCTTGTTGGCTTGAAACAAAAATTGAACAAAAGCAAAAAGTATCAATACTTTTCAAAAAGTATCGATACCTATTGTACTTTTATCGATACCATCTTTGATATCGATACTGTTTTTGCATTCTAACTTGATGATTTTTCAAACAATCACAAAAAGTATCAATACCTTTTACCAAGTATTCATAAATGTCTTTGGTATCATTGCAAACTAAATTTAATGGTCACTGAATTAGACATTAAATGATAATAGTATCGATACTTGTAGAAAAAGTATCGATACCTTTTGTTGCAGGTAAATTTAATGATCTGGTATTTTTATCCCCAACGGCTCTGTTCAATTTCTCAACAACCACAACGGTTGGAAACCAATTAGAGGGTATAAATACCATATTCTAAAGGTTCTACAATAATAAGTAAGGTTACAATAGATAAAGTGCTTCAAGATACATCAAAAATCTACTACCAATCACTTTGTGCTTCAATTCTTTACTTCTTCTTGTAAACACTTGTGAGCATTCATTGTATTTTCTATCAGCTCAAGTGTTTTCTTTGTATTTGTGCTTAATTGGCAAACATCCTAATATTGTGAGGATTATTTCTTTGTTTGCTTATTTGTTTCTCTTTGAGAGGGTTTGTGTCTTAAGATTTGGGTAGAAATCTTAAAGGAGTTGTAAGGTTAAACCTTGTCCTCAAATGTTGATCAAATTAGTGAATTTGAGAACATCCTTAATTGTGGAAAGCTAAGGTAGTGGAGTAGGCAATTGAAACTGAATCACTATAAATTATTGTATTCAATTTTTCTATCATTTCATTCAAGCTTCCACAAAATTTTTAAAAGGCCAATTCACCCTTCTTAGCTATTTTTGGTGACCAATCTAGCTAACACAATGGAAATATGAGAACTTTTAGTCTTGTCCGATCGAACGCAAATAATGGAAGAAATTTGTAATAAAAAGAAATAGAATGAGATGAGAGCTCGGGATTTTGGCAAGCGAAGTACATCCAGACCATTCTCAGCTCCTCCATCAAAGAAGTCAAGGGAAACTTTCAGTCATCAAACCACTCCATCAAGGTTTACAGGAGGAAATAGGGCAAGACTAGGTGATTTGATATTCCAGTCTGTTCCTGCTGCTAGTGTTGGCAATGTTTGCAATGCCAGAAAACTTATTTGTGATCATTGTGGTAATTATCACAATGGTGAATGTCGATTGATAATGAATGCTTGTTTCTGATATGGTTCAACATATCCTTTTCTAAAGGATTGCTCGATGATACCTGATGTTTCAGTAGATCAAAATGTTGGACCTGATGTAACTCTGCAGAGAGGAAGACGACTCAAAAATTGGTAAAGTTGTTGATGCTTCAGCGCAATCAGAAGCTAGGGCACCTGCCAGGACTTATGCTATTTGAGCTTGTAAAGAGGGTTCTACTCTTGACGTTATTGCTAGTACTTTCTCCCTTTTTAATGTTAATGTATATGTATTAATTGACCTTGGGTCAACCCACTCTTATATATGCACTGCATTAATAAACAAGAAGAATATATTGGTAGAATCCACTGATTACACAATTAGAGCAACAAATCCATTGGGTCAGTGTGGTTTAATTAACTGGATATGTAATCAATGTCCACTAAAAATTCGAGGTTGTGATTTTCTCGTTGATTTAATGTTGTTACCGTTTGATGAGTTTGATCTTATTCTGGATTCTGGGTATGGATTGGTTAACTATTGGAAAAATGAGTTTGGAAAACGCAACGAAAAATAAGTTTAAGGGAAAAACCCGAGTTTTAAATTTTTTTTCAAAATAAGAACTTGGTTGTGATATCTAAAGTAATAAACACTTAATCAAAATTGTACATTTTCGATTCTTATAGGATGAACACTTCGATCGAGTAGTGTTCTCCGCTATCGTCAAGCTCATGTCTGTCGAGTGTGGGCTTGCTTCGAATTAGAAAATTTCCACAAAATTACCAGTGGGGTAATTTCGTAATTTTTATAAACTTCCGGGTCAAGTTGTAAATAAGAAAATATCTCTAGAAATCTTCTGAAATAAGTTCTTCAAAAAAATTTCTCTCTACAACTTTCTCTTATGTGAAAAAAAATGACCCAAGACTCTTTTTATATAGGGAGAGATTAGAGAGTTCAATTATGATTAAACTTAATCAATTTAATATTAAATTAATATAATACTTATCAAGATAAATATTAGATTTAATATTAAATCTATTAAATTAATAGAATACTTATCTACAAGATAATCACTTTAATATTAAATTAATAAAATACTATCAAGATAAGTATTAATTTTAATTTAATATTAAATCTATTAAAATAATATTATTTTTGAAATAGTTAATCTGAAATCAAATTATCTGATAGAATCCTAGTAGGAGTATAATTTTTCCACTGCTCAATCATCGAAGGACCACCTGTTGGCCACTAGAATGCTGTCATCGTCGTCGCCGGCACCGTTGTGTCCAGTGGTGCCATCGCAGGTGCGACACCCTCACGACACCCTGAGTTGGTTCGACTATTGCCGATTCGATCCGATCCTAGTGACGGCCCGACCGGTTTGGTCCAACCGCATTGGCCTAGTTTCACATACTAGACTTGATTCGACTAGTTTTTAGGTCTCAATGTCAGTTTTGGGTTCTTGGGCCCAAATTTCGATATCAGGTCCAATTTTCAAGGTCAATTACCCATTGGGCCTATTGTTTGACTTGAAAATTAATTTCCAAAATATCATATTAATTTTAATTAATTTGATTGATTTAATTTTACTTGATCAATATTAATTTCCCCAAAAATTACTTAGATTTTCCAAATTAATTTTTCAAGAAAGTTCTTTAATCAAATTCTCTAGTTGAACAATTCTCACGACCGCCTAATTTAATTCCACATCAAATAAATCAGCTTAATTAAATTATTTCCAAAGTAGTAGAATTTTCTTTTGATTCAAATGCAATCTAATCGAGCTTTTGTTGAACTAGCAGAGGGACCAATCAGACATATACAATTAGACTCGGGTAATTACAATTATGTCCAGAAGCATTGTTTTGATAATTTGCAATTTACTTAATTATGGAGTCAGTACACAAGAAGTACCATAATTGAAAACTCCTTATTTATACTCTTTACCAAAACAATTCATTCAACCGCTCTGTCCAATGACCTCGTCATATGTGTGTTATCCTTGATTCCTTTGAGTTAAATCTGTTCACTCAATACAATTCTATTTTATCTCGTTGTCACCAATATGTTTTCTTAATGATTAATATGATCACTGTTAACAAATGATTGTGATAAATTGCTTGTTCAAGAACAAGCGACCCGTGGCCACGTTTTGTAATAGCCCATCCGGTGAAATCCTAGTGTCTAGTTACTGTTCATTGAAATTTGGTGTTTAGAGTATAGTCTGAATGGGTAAGGCATTAGTTTTGATTAAGTATAAGATTCTGTGAATGCGCCAATGGAGAATCTTGTGTTTGGCGAGCTCGGTAGTTTGGCGGACTCTCTTTTGGGGTATAAATCACCGCAGTTGTTTAGGTGTTTAAGTTAAGTTTGTAATTTGATAGAATTATATATTATTCTGGTAGGACGATTTAGTTAGTCTAATGTGAACTGGTTAGAATGGAACTAAGTTATTGTAGTTGATAAGACTAAAATTATGGTGAGAGTATTTAGTCACGATTATCGAGGGAGGGTTAGTAAGATAATTTGACTTTTCCACTAAACCTTGCTTCCGTGTTTAGTTGCATAAAGTTAGTAGTGATTTCTTGGGCAAGTTTTATGTCTTCTTCCTTCTAGATTTTTCTTTGCTCTCACTCTTTGAAATTTACGACCAGAAACCTGCTTGAAGTTGAGTTCGCTGTACTCAGCCAACTCCTTCATTGTTTTAGCACCTGGTAAATATCGATGGACCTTAGGTTATTTTCATGGTTATTTATGTGATCTTAGCGTTGCATGTTTTAGTGTCAGATTTGTATGTAAGGAAGGAAATTTCCTAATTCTGGGTTTTATGATAATGCTTCTTGCAAGCATGTTTAGTTTTTGATATAACGATCTAATAAGTTTAACTATCTATATTATAGCTCAAGACACTCTTGAAGGTTCCCATGATAACGAAAAATGCCCTGTTGTTTAAACTTGCTGCACTTTCTGGTGAGTTCCTTCTTACTTCCATATGTGTACTATATTTGTTTATATTTTGCTTAAGGTAAGTATTCATACCTGTAAAGATGAAATGTCTGTATATGAATGATGGTTGTTTAGAGTTTTTAGTCTAGTTTTGGTTTGTCTGTGTTAAAGAGTAAGAACTATTTTTCATGTTTAAACCACTACATTCTACTCTGGAAAGAACAACATGAACTGAATCATGGAAATGATGATTAAGGAATATATATTCATGATGTTTCCTTCAGTGCAATGTATATTGAACTGGTAGATCGTGAGACATGAAAATGCTTGTGTAGCCTCTAGTAGGGAAATTATACGTTGCAAACTAGATTGGCAAATCACAATAAAGGAAATGAATGATATGGCTCTGACTAAAGGATCTAGGTACGTGGTTAACATGAAAAAATTTGTCTGTATGGTGTTATGGGCGTACTGTATATGCCAAAGGGAATGTAACAGATGTACAGACTGGCTTTGTGTGGTACTTGCCATCTGGCGTATTGTGTGATTGTTTGACTCTTTAAAATGATCTGTTTGAGTGTAATAGTAAATATTTCATATGTTTTCCGGGAACTCATTAAGTTATTTGACCTTACTTAGTTACCTCTCCATCTCAGGTTTGCTGTAGAAGTTGAAGACGTGTTGTTGGACTACGCTAGAGGAAAATTACTATTGTGAGATTTCTAGTGGTTTGTATTATGCATGACATGGGGGTGATGTCGAGATGTTTAATTTTTAAGAATGAATCTTGTATTTAACTTATGTTCTTGAAAGTGTGATTCTAATGAATTTACAGTGAAGTATTTATGGTAATACAACGTGTAACACTATAGCTTAAGTTAGTTGCGCTAGAAATAATTTTAAAGAGTATGGTTTTAAAGTAGTGACACGACATTCTTGGATCATCCTTAAGGATCATGTTTGGAGTGTTACACGTTCCATAATTATTAATCCACACAATGCAAATGAGAGGATATCGTTAACTCTTTAATCGAGCTATGAATTTTATTATTGCTAGTAAAGTCATGCCATACACAAGTCATGTACCAAACATACCGGCTATGGGCTCAATCATCTTTAGAGCATAAACCTTCATTTATATCAAAGAACATGAGTTACATACGCATGGTCAGTGACTAACTTCATTGAAATGTCTGAAAGGTGAAGTAGTTACTGTTGAATCTGATAGATTTAATTGTTCTGTTACTATTATATCAACAATCTCTGCTTAGAAATTAGTTAGAAATGGTTGTGAGACATTTTTGGCATACATTCTCGTATGAAAAAAAATCTAAGATTGACCGGGTACCAATAGTTAATAAGTTTACTTATTGTATTCCCGAAAAAATTGCCAAGATTGCCGCTAGATGGAGAAGATGAATTTGTAATTGAAGTTATTCCTGGAACAACTCTGATTTTGATTGCTCCATGTAGAATGACTCCTACTGAGTTGAAAGAGTTGAAAGTACACTTGCAAGAACTACTAGATCGCGATTTTATTCAGCCGAGTATACCATTGTGGGGTGCACCAGTGTTATTCGTGAGAAAGAAAGATGGCTCAATGAGATTGTGTATAGATTATCGGTTGTTGAACATAATTACTGTAAAGAATAAATATCTGTTGCCCTGAATTGACGATTTGTTCGATCAGTTGAAAGGAGCCACCATGTTCTCGAAGATATACTTGAGATCAAGTTGCTATTAGTTGAAAGTCAAAGAGCCTAATGTACCGAAAACATCTATCAAAATTTGATATGGTTATTATGAGTTTCTTGCGATGCTATTTGGTTTGACCAATGCCCCTGTTGCGTTTATGGATTTGATTAATCGAATATTCCAGTCGTATTTAGATAAGTTTGTTGTTGTGTTTATCGATGATATGTTGATATATCCAATGAAAGAGTCCGAACATGCTAAACATCTGAAAACTGTGTTATAGAATTTGCGCAAAAAATAGTTATACATGAAGTTTAGTAAATGTGAGTTTTGGCTTCGAAAAGTCGATTTTCTTGGACATGTGATTTCTACCGATGGAATTCGAGTTGATCCTGATAAAATATTTGCAATCGTGAATTGAAAAGCTCCGAGAAATGTTTATGAGATACGTAGTTTTCTGGGTTTAGTGGTTATTACTGATGTTCTGTTAAAAACTTCTCAATGATTACACTGCCATTGACTAAGTTATTGTGGAAAATGTTGAATGTCTGGTTAGAAAAGTGTCAACAAATATTTGGTCAGCTGAAAGTTTTGTTGATAGAAGCTCTAGTTTTGACACAGCCTGAGTCTAGAAAAGAGTTTATTGTATACAACGATGCTTCACTATGTGGTTTAGGTTGTGTGCTAATGCAAGAGGGTAAAGTCATAGCTTATACCTTAAAAAAGAATTATTTGACTCACGATCTTGAGTTAGCAATTGTTGTGTTTGCCTTGAAAATTTGGCGTTACTATTTGTACGGTGAGAAATTTTATGTTTATATTGATTATAAAAGTTTGAAATACTTGGTGACTAAAAAATATTGAATTTACGACAATGAAGATGGTTCAAGTTGCTAAAAGATTACGATCCAGTAATTGACTACCATCCGAGGAAAGCTAACGTAGTTGCTGATGCTTTAAGTTGAAAATCTCTATTTGCTTTGAAACCTATGAATGCGAATTTGACTTTAGAACGGGATGGTTCTATTTTGGCGAAACTAAAAGTTAAACCGTTATTTCTACAAAGAATTCGTGATATGATTCAATGTTTTAATGAAAACGAAGTCCAGTTGAGAATTCACAAACTATTGAGTTAGTATTGATGATGATGACAACTTGTGTTTTTGTGACCGAATATGTGTACCTGATAATTCAGAGTTGAAACAAGACATTTTGAGTAAAGCTCATAACAGTGTTTATATTATACATCTAGGTAGTAATAAAATGCAGTGTGATTTGAGACAAAATGGGCGATCTGAGATAGTAATTCAGATACTCGAAGACATGTTACACTGTTGTGTAATAGATTTTGAAGGTAGCTGGAAAAATTATTTGTCGTTGGCCAAATTTGCTTACAATAATAGCTACTAGTCGAGTATAAAAACGGCATCGTTTGAGGCTTTGTATGGTCAGAAATGTAAAACTCCATTGTACCGGTTTGAATTAAGTGAAAGAAAACTTGTTAGAACTGATCTGATCCAGGAAGCAGAGGATAAAGTCAGAGTTATTCTAGATTGTTTAAAAGCTACCTTACACCGTAAAAAATCATACACTGATTTAAAAAAGAAAAGATATTAAGTTTAATGTCAGTGAAAAGTATTTCTAAAAGTTTCACATTGGAAAAATGTATTACGGTTTGGCAAAAATGGAAAGCTAAGTCCCAAATTCATTTGGCCGTATGAAATTCTGGAAAGAGAATCGAAACAGTAGCTTATAGATTAGCTTTGCATCCAGAACTTGAGAAAAATCATAATGTTTTCCATGTGTCTATGTTGTGACGTTACCGTTCTGATTCCTCGCATGTGATATCACCTAAAGAGGTTAGATACAACCTGATTTATCATATTCCATGGAGCCGGTTAAGATTTTAGCTTGAGAGGTTATAGAACTTCGTAATAAGTCTATACCGTTACTGAAAAATCGGTGGTACAAACACAATGTACAAGAAGCTACTGGGGAAACGAAAGAATCGATGAAATCTTAATGGTTGAACCTGTTCTCATGTAAGAAATTTCGAGGACGAAATTTTTTTAAGGGGGAAGGTTGTAACAGCTTGTTTTTCAGTGGTGTCGAAAATAGTGATTTCGGGACCACAATTTCGACAAATGAGTTCGTAAATATTATTATTTATGATTTATAAGTCAGTTAGGTGTGTTAGTGAATTTTGATCCGGTAAATGTTACTAATAGAATGATTAATTAAAGTACAAGTGGTTTGCATCGAAAGTCAATGATTTTTGAAAATAAGGTATTGAGACCTCGTTTCTGTAAATCGAGCTTGTAAATATTTTAATTGAATATTTACGAAGCTATTTTATAGGTGAATTGAGGTTTGGTCCAAAAATTTTAGTGTTTAGATAGTTAATTAAGGAAAAATGACTAAATTGTAAAAACTGTAAAAGTTAATGGGTATTGAATTTTATTAACTAAATTGCATGATTAAGGATTGTTTGAGGTTTTAAAAGGTAATTTGATCATCTTTACTTATAATGGACGGTTATAGTGACCATCTTCCTCCTTCCAACCGATTTCTCTATGGATGGAAACTTTTCTTAGGTTTTGAAGCTTTCGGCCATTGCATGGTATATAAATTAAGCCCATTTTTTTTTGTAAATTTTATGTTTTTGAGATCATTGCAACTTAATCTAGCTAAATTATACCTCTTTTTTCAAAACTGTTAAAGAATTTAAATGTTACCATTTCTATTTTTGAAGCTTTTTGAAGGATTAATGGTAGATTTTCAAGCTTAGTAATGAAATATGACTATTTTGTTAAATGATTTTTATTAGTTTTGCATTTAGGGACTAAAATATACTTTTGACAAAAGTGACATTAAATTTTTTTAAATTTGGATTTTAGAGGGTTGTAGTAGGACATAATTGAAATTGGAATGAAAAACGAAATTCAATTGTAAAAGTTATACTTGTTTCAGTTTTAGGGATTAAATTGAATAAAATGTAAAATTTTAAGAAAATTGCATAAAATATAATTAAAAGGTCATATGCATGTATTTTTAATGTTATAATATATTTGGAATTGATATTCTGAATTTTTAACTATTAAATAGATCAAGTTGTTGATAACCGGAAAAAAGGAAAACTGTAGAATAGTCTCTACATTTCTGTTCGTTAGCTGTTTTTCTTAGGTAATTTCAAACAGTTTATAATTATTAAAAATTTTGATTAACTGTGTTATAAATACTTGTATGTACTTAATGAATTTTGGATGAAATGGCATTGTTATGAAAATTGAGTTTGGACTCAATTGAAAGGTATATAGACATGTATGTGATAAATACACTCTGTGTAGAGTAACGGATGATATTGGGATGATTTTAATATATACTTTGGTACATGTAAATGTTTTGATAACAGGAACGTTTTGAATCATGAATAAATGCCTGTTTGAACTTAATAAATGTTTAGGATATGATTGACATGCCAATAGGGTAGATACGTGCTTATCCTGTTAGCACTATAATGCTCCTGATAGTACTTTCGTACTCTTGTTAGCACTACGGTGCTTCTGGTGCATATTCATTCTCTTGTTTGCACTACGATGTCCTGATTACACATTCATGCTCCTGTTAAGCACTCCAGTGCCTTGTTTGCACTTCGGTGTTCCTGTATGCACATTTGTGCCTTATTTAGCACCTCGGTGCTCCCTAATACTGTAACCCGTATATTTGAATCCTTTTACTATTGTTCATCGGGTTGTCTTGATTAAATAAATGAAATGAATGATTTGTTGACTTGGAAAGTATTAAATCCTTGGATTGGAATGATTGAAATGTACATTGGTGATCTTGTTACATGTTTATATGAAAGTCTCACCTATTTCGTGTGATATGAAATATTAGGATTGAAAATTCCATGAAAACATAGTTTTATAATTGTATTTTTTGTTGATAAGGTAAGTTAATGTATATGTTTTTGTATGAATTTACTAAGCTTTTGTAAAGCTTATTTGGTCTTGTTTCATGTTTCTTGTTGTTGACATTTTGCGGAACACGACTATTGAATCTCTTCAAGGCTTACACTATCCAGCATCAGACTCGATAGTTCTTTTGAATGATCTTTTACGATTATGTGGCATGTATATAGGTTAAATGTTTAAATATTGTCTTAGAAAGAAAAGATTTGGGACATATGATTTATTGTTTTGTTTTAAGGTTTTGTGAATGTATATGTAACAACTCGGTTTGACTCTAATCGGAATAGTGGTTTTGGGACCACAAATCCGAATTAGAAAAATATTTTAATATTATTTTGTGTGTTTATTTTGTATGCAATTAATTGTGTGAAATTTTCGTGTTTTAATTTCGTCGTTTAAGTGTCCGATTTAATAAAAGGGCTTAATCGCGTAAAATGAAAATTTAGGGGTTAATTATTAAAACACCTAATTGTTGTTGTCTTTATAATTTAGAGGTTTTATTATGCAATTAGCCCACTATGTAAGTTAATGGGTGGCAAAGGACTAATGTAACCTTATTATATATGTTTTATATATATATTAATAAAGGTTAATATAGTAAAATAATAATAAGGTTAATATATGTTTAATATAACAAATCAAAATGCCATGTTCTTCATCTTTTGGCTGAATTGGAGAGAAAATAAAAGGGGTTTAAAGCTTGTTTCATTCGGCACTTTCAAGCTTTGATTAAGGTAGGGATTTTGTTCGGTTTTTGATGATTTTTATGTTTTTGAAATCGTTGCTTCGATTACTCTTTGACCCATGCTTGAATTTTTGATTTTGATGAATATTTTGAGCTATGCCATTGATGAATGCTTGAGTTTTATAATGTTAGTAGGTGAAATATGAAATATATTTGTTAGATTAATATATTTTGTATTGGAATTTTTAGTGAAATTGAGTAAATAGGGCTAAATTGTGAAATTAAATTTTTGGGGGACTAAAGTGTGAAATAAATGCAATGTGTGGACTTGTATGAAAACCATGAATATTCAGCCCTTGTGTGGTATGGGCAAATTTTGTGTAAATTGTGTTTTATGCAATAAGGAGTAAATTGCAAAAAGTGTAAATATTAGGGGCAAAATAGTAATTTGCCAAATTATGTGTTTTTGGATTAAAATTGAATGTGTTAATAAATAAATTATCTTATTTTGAATATATTTAGATCGAGAACCAAAGAAATCGAGTTAGATCGGGGAAAAGCTAAATTAGTCGAGTAATCGTCCGACTTCGATTTTCCATCGTCCGAGGTAAGTCTGTTAGCAATTTAATGTTATTAACTCAACATATATATATGTGTGTATATTTATTATATAATTGATGAGCTATAATTAAAAGTATATAAATTGAATTTAGTTAATATAAGCATTTATATATGTAAATAAGAAGTTCGAATAAGTATGTATATATAATTATAAGTTTTTGGAGTTAAGTGAAAGTACGGATGTCATATTTGTATTTATAATGTTCGAATATATATATGTATATATATATAAATAAGTTTTTGAATTTAGTTGAATTGTGAATGTTAGAAAAATATTAATAGGGTTCGAATAAGCATGTATAAGTTATTGTATTGAAATTAGATATGAAGTTATATATATGAGCAGGAGGTTCGATTGTGTATGAATATATATATATATATAAGTTCATGAGTTGAATTATAAGTATAAACTATATATAAATGTATATGAGGTGCAAATATGTATGTATACATATGTATAATTTTTGTATTGAATTGAAGGTATGAAATTATTAGCTTAGATTATTTATAATATATTTGAATGTATGATATGTTTTCTTTGAAGTGAATTTAATGCCATAAAATGTGTATGTATCCAAGTAATTCAAATGTTAAATGTATATTACTTCGGGTATATTATAAATTTAATAGTATGATATTAGTAGTAGGATTCAAGTTATAAAGTTATATACATAAATTTGTTAGGTTGAATCATGAAGATATTGAGCTGGATTTGGTGTTTGAATTTCATGTACCTATGTGGTTCAAAGATATAGGTTATAAATTTTGAGCTGAATTTTTATGTATGGATTTATATGCATATATAGTTCGAATATGAATTATAGCTTCTTTGAACTGAAATTATTGTTGTGAATTATACAAGTATGTTTTAAGTGCATGATTGTTACGTAGAATTGAATATAATTCAATTCCAACGGAGAAACGACTATCGGATTTATTGTCGGTGAATTGAATCGGACTATACGTCCAGCAGGCTAAGTGCCGGTGAGTTGAATCAGGCTACAAGCCTAGCAGGCTAAGTGCCGGTGAACTGAATCAGGCTATAGGCCTAGCAGGCTAAGTGCCGGTGAACGGAATTAAACTATAAGCCTATCAGGTGAAGTGCCGGTGAATCTGTTTAAATTAAGTGATTCTATGCATTGGGTATAAATATATATGATTTTGTTTATATGAAATGGATAAATTTATGAACATTATTTCAAGGTGGTTGATGAGTATATAATCATTCGAATCCTTGTGAATAGTGAGTATGTATATATATATTGGTTATCATGAATTTGTTGGATATAAATATATGTGTGTATATCTGTATGCATTCGGCATAGGTGGGTATAAGTGTATATGTGCATTCGGCACTTATAGTTGATAAGTATAAAAATTTTGCTCTTGATATATGTAATTGAACAATTATATATAAATGGATCCGATGAAGTACGAACAATAAGTACTCTAGTAATCAGTATATGCAGTTAATGATTATGTTAGTAACTTGATTATATGCATATAATGTATATACCCTTGTCCATTTATGTATATTAGTTAAATATACATTCTTTTAGATTTAAACAAAATGACTTAATATAGCAATGATTGGTTAGTAAATATATTTGATATTTGTGATTTCAATAAATTTATTTAAAGAATTATGTGATTCTTTTATATGTATTTTTAGATATGCTATAGACTTACTAAGCTATAAAAGCTTACTTTGATTGTTTTTGTCCATTTGATTTTATAGATTTTGGAGACGCGTTACGAGCTCGGGGATCATCAGCATAGTCTATCACACTATCGACTTCTTTTGGTATTTTGTTAAATATTTAAACTTGATCTTATGGCATGTATAGGTTTGAGTACGATGTTGGTTAGATTTTGATTGTAAATTATAAATAGCTATGCGAAAATGATTTAATTTTCATGTTTGGGATCAGTTTGGTTTTTAAAATGGTTGTGTTTGTTCGTAATGCCTCGTAACCCTGATTCGGCGACGGATACGGGTTAGGGATGTTACAGTATATATGTGTGTTTTCGACATGTATGAACATGTTTAGATGAAGAATTATTATTGACCACTTGTGTTAGTGTGATTTTGGAAGTTGGTAAGTTTAATCAAGGTTGAGATGAATGTTTTGGAATGTATGCATATTTATAATGAATTTCTTGGATAGAATATGTTATATGTATATCATTTTGTTGTGGAAAGGTGTTATTGAGGCATATCGGTTAGAAGATTAGGGAAATGTATATATGGTACAGTTTGAGTTGAATTAAAAAGCATATAATGAAGTATGTGAATTGTTGTGTAGATATTGATTGTATAAATTGTTAAGCTTAGAAATGGATAAAATTTTATAAGATATGGATGAATGGTCATATGAATGATTTGTTACATGATTTGGTATGTGTATTAGTAGATTCTTGTGCAAGTTTTGGCCATTTAGGTATTATTTGAAGCATGAGCTTGTTTGATTCATGACAACTCTTAAATTGGCACATAATTGTCCCATACGACCTAGCATATTGGCGTGTGCCTTACACAGGATAGGCACATGCCCATATAGGTATTGTAGGTTTTGTAATTATTGGACCACATAGCCACTGTTAGTTACACAGTTTGGGTACACGGCCGTGTGACTTATGCATACACGGGCACAGTTTTTAACACGGCCGTGTGACCCCTGTTTTCATATTTCCCTTCTTTGTTGCAAAAGTTTTAATTTGGTCCTTATTTAATCCCGAACTTATTTTAGAGCTTCCGTAAGCTCGATTAGGGCTCAAATTAGTTTGTTAATTATGTTTTGCATGGATTATGAAATGGAAAACTTATTTATAAGCCAGAATTGTATGTGATAATCTCTGTTTACTATAGTGATATCCCGTGGCTCGGGTCTAGTGACTGGACCGAGTATAGGGCGTTACAATAATGCTAGCTTGTAAGCCACAAGATTAATTCTTTTGATTATTTCATATGGCCAAACAAATCTCGGGATAAGTTTCCCTTTTTTTTGAACTGTAGTACTTTCTTCCACAGGGAGACTTTCAGATATACTCTATTACCAATCTAGAACTCAGTATCTTTTCTTTTTCGATCAACATACAATTTCTGACAATCAGAGACAACTTTCTAACAATCACGGATAATATGAACTTTATCTTTAGTTTCACGAAATAATCAACCCAACTAGCTTCTTTTCACTCAATTTTGACCAGTATAACAGAGTTCTACATTTACATCCGTGCAAATTTTCGAACGGTACCATTTTAATACTGGATTGGTAGTTATTATTATAAGAAAATTCAGTGAACGATAAATATTTCTCTCAATTGCCTTCAAACTCAACAATACAACAACGAAGCATATCTTTCAAAATTGAATAACTTGTTCTAACTGGTTGTCCATCTGCGGATGGAAAGCATTACTGAAATTCAATCTAGTACCTAAGGCTTTGATCACAACCAGGAATAATTATTAATGGCACGTCGTGCAAACTAACAATCTCAGAAACATATAACTCAGCTAATTTCTCAAATGAATAACCTGTTCACTGATTTCATTAATCTGTCAACAATTTCCCAGATTAAATCTTTCTTTTTCGGTGATAGCGATAAGCCTAATACAAAATCCATAATAACATACTGTTATTTTCATCCCGAAATCATCATATGTAGTATTAAATCTGACAGAACTACACATTTCACTATAAACTCTGAGATTTCTCGTTCATTTCAGACTACCGATATAACTGTTTTAAGTCTAATTTTCTCATTACACATCAATAATTTAAAAAATACAAATCCCTGTAGTTATCCACAATGAACATTATTGTAACAACTTGTTTTTCGGTGATGTCAAAAATTGTAGTTTCGGGATCATAATTCTAATGTGTGAGTCCGTAAATATTAATTATTTAATATTTACGAGGTCATCAGTGCCATATTGAAATTTGGTCCAGTAATTTTAAGGTTTATCTAGTTAATTAATGAAAAATGATTAAATCGTAAAAGCTGTAAAAGTTTCTTGCCATTGATTTTTCTTAATTGAATGGCTTAAATAATGAAAGTGGGAGGTTTTATGTTGCAATTCGTCCATAGTTAAATATTATGGATGGTTGGTGTTGTTTATCTTAAATTTTATTAATTAAAATATAAATTTATAAAAATAAAGTAATTAAAAACATAAAAAAAATGAATACCATCATCATCCACTTAGCCATTTTCACGAATTGAGGAAAAAAAAGGCTTGGGGGAAGCCATTTTTAAACCTCTAAGGTTCTTCCAAGTTAAATCCTTTGCATGTAAGTCCATTTTCACACGTTTTTCATGAATTTTGTGTTTCTGAAATCGTTGTAGCTTTATCTAGCTAGTCCAGAGACTATTTTGTGAAACTGTAAAAGTTTTCAAAACTTATCATTGATGTTCTTGAAACTTTCTTGATGTTTATGCTTGATTTTAATACTTGATGTTGAAATTTGATTGTTGTAAAATGATTTTTGTATAGTTTTTAAGTTAAAGGACTAAATTGAAAGTATGTTAAATTTGGCATGATTTTCTAGTAAAATTTCAAAATTAGAGGGATGATTTGGGATGAAATGAATTCGGCACAATGGGTATAGGGGTTAACTATGAAAATAAGCTTGTTTTAGTTTTAGAGACTAAATTGAATAAAATGAAAAAGTTTAGGGCAATTGTAAAAATTTTCAATAAAGAAGTCATGTGCATTAAATAGATTATTATAAACTGTTTAGAATAGATAATTGAAATAAATTACTATTTAGACCAAGAGTCGGTAAATAATTGTGGAAAAGAGAAACTTGTTGTTAGTCCCTGACATTGTAACTTTGTTGTTTAGCCCTGTTAAGTTCATACGGTTTAATTTAGTATAATTTGTAATGATATATTGACTTGTGAATTATGGTTTGTTGAATATGTGTATATATAATTAAATTGTCACAAACTGATAAAAGGTGAGAAATTGATTGAGTTGTAAAGTGTTATATGATTTTGTGTATCGAGCTTGGATAAAAATAGGCATGGATAGGATACAAATGACATGCCAATAGGTTATTTTGCGCACTGTACGGGATTGACTTGTGATGAGATGACGATTCTTGACTTATTATTATACACTGAATATACTGGAGCCTAACATTTGTTACGGATTACTGAGTTATATTTATAGTGATTTTGGCGTATTTCTTGGAGCGGATGTAAAACCTACAAGCTTGGCACTTGGTGCCCAAGCATGTTTCGAGAGGGATGTTAGCCTACGGGATAGGCAGTTAGTGCCTAGGTGTGTTCTTGGTTGGATTGACTCGGTTGAAGATTTTGACATGTTTTTGGTGGATAATCACGTATCATTATCTGTTCATATAGTTCATCGAGCTGAATTTCAATGGTTAAATGACATGATGATATGTATTTGATATTTGGTTATGATGCCATGTGGATGACTTGTATATATGTGATGTCCACGAAACTAACTAAAAGTTTGACAAAGGCAAGTGCACCTATCAATTAATAGTATAGCTATGGTGAGAAAAGATATCGTTCCCACGAAGACTAAAAGTACTAGTAATTACCGTCTCTCTATTATTTAACCGACAAATTGGAGTGATTAATTAAAACTAAAATTAACTAAATTAATTAACTAAAGAACACGAAAAAAAAAACAAATCATGAAACCAATTGATTAACAACCAAGAAGCGAAACAATACCCAGGAAAGCATCCACCTAGATTTCATCTGTCACTATTAATCTAAATTAAACAATTTCTTCACTTAGTATCTTAATCCGTAGAAATCCCTAAATTATGGTAATATATTTTTTGAGAGCAAGAGCAACTGACTCTAGGTTAATTAATTAAAATTTCTTTCTAATTAAACCCCCGTTATCGCGTTAACTCGATCTATGGATCCCCTTATTAGATTTGACTCTAATACGGTAGATTTATGTTGTCCTATTTCTAGTACTGCATGCAACTCCACTCAATTATGCTAAATCTACTCTTAATCAGGGACTTTTCCTCCTCTGATCTAAGCACAACAAACATGGATAAATAATCTAGAAATATTAAACCAAGAATTAAGTACACATAATTAAGAACAAGATTCAAGTATTTATTGCGTAAAACAGAAATCAAAAGATAGAATTCATCATAGGGTTCATCTTCCCTAGGTATTTAGAAAATTAGTTCATAACCGCAAATAAAAACATCTCAAAGACAGTATAGCCACAAGAAATAAAGAAACTCATAATAAATTTCAAAAAAATCAAAAGGAGATATTCAAGCTTGATGGAAATCTACTTCAAAGTTGGCTTCAATGGCATTTTTCGAGTTGTTTTCTTCAATATTCTTTGACGACTTCCTCCCCTCTTCTTATATTTGGTATATATAGGTCTTAAAATGCCCGAAAAACCTAAAAATTATGTTTTTCAGCATTTTTGGAGTGTAGTTCGCGATTTTCACACGGCTTGGTACATAGCCGTGTGGCTTACATGGACGTGTGTCCAACTCGTGTGGAATGACCCATCCCATGTGACTCATAAAATTTGCTCCACTTTTCACTCGTTTTTTGCTCGTTTCATTCCCAAATGCTCTCCTAAGTATAGAAACATGAATTTAAAGGATTAGGAGCATAAAATTCACCATTTTATATCAAATAATCATCCAAAAGCGCATTAAGAATGAAGCTAAAACATGTTATTTTTGGCATTTATCAATGTGTTCATGATTTCCAATATTATATCGTGACTTGATAATGTTTGATATCGTATAGATGAGATGATTAAATGACTCGTATATATGAAACTCACCTATTGAATGCTTGTGGTTGATAGGGTTAATGTTAGTTAACGAGTTTGTTAATTATTAAACTATGTTTCAAGGTAAGTTATATTGTTTTAACCTGTGAACTTACTAAGCTCATTGAAACTTACTCGTGTCATTTTTCTTATTTTCTTGTAGATTTCATTTTACGGAATTGAACAATCGGATCAAGTTGAAGATCATACTATCCAACTATCTTTTGGTAGACTTTGAAAACTTTTATTTTGGAATATATGGCATGTAATTGGAATAACTTGTATTTGTTTGTAAGTGTTCTTATAAGTGGTATATTTGGTGCTTGTGTGTAAGTTGAGTGTTTATGGTAAATAATGTGGTGGATCATAGCTTGGTTTAGAGATTTGAAAGTGATATTTGTTTGATATGTGATGAGATATATATATATATGATGGGATGAAATGCATATATAAGAAATTAATGTGATAAATAATGTTTAAATAGATAATACTTTGATTGGAGTTGTTGTGAATACTACGAATTGGTATATGGATGGTTTTCCTTTAGTAGCTAATATGTGGTACATATGTTTTGGCAAGTAATGGTAGAGATTGAAGTTGAATATTAGACTTGAATGTTGTTTGTGATGATGCCTTATGACATATTGGTTAGAATTAGGTAAATGGCATGTTTTGGTATGTTTTTGATATAATTTGAACAAGTTGAATGATTGATTAATGGCATACTTGTGGTCTAAGTAAGCATAAAATGGTATGACTTGCATTTGAAGGCACACTTAGGTTCACACAGGCTTAAACATGGTTGACACACGGTCGTGTGCCATACACGAGCATATGGCACGACCATGTGGTCTATGTGATTTAGTTATCAGTTGGCACACACAACCGCAGTCTGTTACATGGTTTGAAGACATGGTCGTGTACCTCCACCCACACAGTTTTAGTCCTCACACACGGTTGAACAACATGGCCATGTCCCATAGCATCACAGGATACCAAGCTATCACACAATTGTATGACCCCTACTTTTGGTTTTTACCATACTTTTCTATTTTGTTCTGAACTAGTCCTTACTTATTTTTGAATTGATTCTAGAGTTTCATAGACTCGATTTAAGTCTCGTTTTTGCATTATTAGCATGATATCGAATGATTATTTATTAATGATTGATTAAATTAAATTTTGAGTTGAAATTGCATATTCTTGACTTGTTAATTGGCGTAGTATCCTGTAACCTTAATCTGGTGACGGACACGGGCGAGGGGTGTTACAACTATAGTTTGATCATTTCCAACAAGTTTCTGTTTAATTAAAAATTCCGGAGTATATATTTGCAATTCTTGAATTCTCTGTAGAAATACCAATTTAGTTCTCAGCTCAGTTGAAATAGAATCATCATAATCTTAAGTCAAGTGAGTATTCACAGCTTTTAGAGATTTCTGGCTTAGCAAATAAGTTCTCATATCAGTGTTTACCCAGATGATAATGATACTTGATGATCAATTATAAACTTTCAACTACTCTAGATATATGCACTAGATATATGCACTATCTCCAATTTAATTTTGTAGCTTCTGTTAAAATAGCCTTCAATTGTTTGAAATTTTGTTGGCATTTATTCAATCAAGCAAAACTGACATTTTTCCACAATAACTTCATTAATAGTAGAGTTATCTTTGAGAAGTCTAACAATTCATCTGCAATATTGAATAAATCATAGAAAACTTTGCACTTCTATATTAATTCCCGGAGATTCCCTAGTTCACATTTATTAGAGGTTGATTCGAAGTAATTTAGATATCTTCAGCTATTATCCAAAGGACCTAGAAAAACTTACTTCTCAAAAATCAAAATTCATATTTTCTGGTCTTTATATTTATTTGTTTCTCTCGTAAAATCTGTAACACTATTTTTCTGGTGCTAATCTTGTTCAAATTCATTCATCGCATAATTTGAATATCTTCAATAACATAGCAACAATTCTGTGAAAATACGGCTAGCAAATTCTACCCATTACATTTATAAAGAGATCGAGTGATCAATAATTCAAATGGTGTTACCAGAAACTCACATTGTTTATATCAAGTCTGGAAAGTAATCTTCAACACACCAAACTCATAACTCTTAGCTGACAACAACCTGGTCGAAAATCAACACTTGAAAATATGATAGTTCCCCTTAACTAAACAAATAAATCTTCTCTATAAAGTAATAGGTATTGGTCCTTTATGGTGTCTCACATCTGCTATATGTAATCAATACACGATTATCATAATTTCATCTTTCTTTTTCACAAAACATTATCACTCTCCAAGATTACACGCTCGGTTGAGTAAATCTCCTATCAAATAATTATTTCAACAATGCCTACAATTCTTGTAATTCTGTCAATAACATTCTATACAGAGCAATAGAGATCTAAGCAGTTCCGAGTATCGTATTAGTTACAAACTCATATTCTCTTATGGGTGATAATTCAGATAGTTCTTGTAGAAATATATTAATAAATTCTTTACTCATTTCTATCTAATTATTCCTTGATTCTAACATTCTGATATCTAGGATACAAACAAGGTACGATTCACAACCTTTTTCCAATCATTTCATGGGTCGTTAACATTAACATGCTATTGGTCACACAATTAGTTTTGACAATCTTAACATTGATAGACTTCTCATACTGACACGTAATTAGAATATGTATATAACAATAGTTAACCACAACATTGTTGGAAAAAAAAGGGTTTGAAAAATGCAACGAAAAATAAATTTAGGGAAAACAGAGTTTTAAAATTTTTTTATAACAAGATCTTGGTTATGATATCTAAAATAATAAATACTTAATTAAAATTGTACCTTTTCGATTCGCCTAGGATGAACACTTCATGTAACAGCCCGATTTTTAGTGGTGTCGAAAATAGTGGTTCGAGGCCACTAAATCCGACGAGTAAGTTCGCAAATATTATTATTTAATATTTATGAGTCAAATGTGTTTTTTTAAATGCATTCCCGGGACTCCATTTCGGTAAATCAGATTCGTAAATATTTTTAATAAATATTTACGGAGCTAGTTGTGTCGTTAATTAGGTTTTGATTAGGTTAGTTTGACTTAATTAAGGTTAATTAGATAAAAGGACAAAATTAAATTGATTGTAAAAGTTTAATTATGAAATAGAAAAAAAAATTAAAGGCATCAACGAAGCAATTATGCCATTACTTAAAGTTGAGGCAGCATAAGTAGATATTTATTTAAAAATCTAAAGTTAAAATATATTATAATATAATAATATTACTTAAAATTTAAGTATATATTATATTATATTATATTATATTATATAATGAAAACAAACAAATAGAAAAGAAGGAAAGAAGGAAAGAAAGAAAAGGGAAAATTGGGGTTTTGAAGTTCCAAACTTAATTTGGCAAGTCAAATTAGTCCATTTTCTTATAATTTTGATGTTTTTGAAATCCTAGAACAAAATACTACTCGATTTAAGTTGAAATTTTGAAAGTTAGTAAATTTTTAGATGTTGTTCATGTTGAATTAATTGATGAATTAGGGGTTAAATTGATAGAATTTCAAGTTAGGAGTTAGTAAAGGGTTGATTTGTAAAATAGGGGTTAAATTGATTGAATTTCAAATTTTGAATAGTAGGGACTAAATTGAGAGAATTTCAAAATTAGGGATTTATGGTGAAATTAGAGAGTTAAATTAGTTTAAAGTGGGAATGGAATGAAAATATAAAATTAGATTTGAGAATAAAAGTTAGTCTTGGTTTAGGGACTAAATTGGAATTTAGGCAAATATTGAGTAAAAATTGAAATATTTAACGTGAGATTGAATGGTGTTGTATTGATGATTTTTAATTGTTTTAATTTTGTAGCTAGCGTTGTACCGAAATTCTCGACTAAAAAGGGGAAAAATATAGTTGACGAGGAATAGCTCAGAATTCCTGGTTTGTATTTCTATAATCCGAATATAAGTATTAATTGTTGTATTCTGATTAAATGTTATAGTAAGTGATTGAGGTGAGAATTATTGTGTTTTACAATTGAAATGGATTGTCTTGATATGTGATGAAATTATATTGGTTGAATTGAATTGGAATATATATATGTTATGAATAGATATATGTGTAAACGTGAAATTGTGTAAATATGATAATTGGATTATTTTTTATATGTATAAAATTCAATTCTAATGCCCAAGTAGACGAAATTTAGAACTACTGGGATATTAGTGACATGCTATTAAGAAACTTTAGCGCGCTCTCTGATTATTAGCATGTTGGTGCTCTCTGATTACTAGCACGACAGTGCTCTCCGTTTAGCACATATGTGCTCTCTGTTTAGTACTTTAGTGCTCTTTGTTCATTAGTGCATAATCATGCACCTCTGTATTTGTTTCGTATATCCGGCGTGTTCTATAAAATCTACTTTGGGCTAAGAATATGAGATAGTAAACTGAAAATAGAATGTGAAATATGTTGTAAATACATGGAATACACGAGTTATATATTCATAAATTGATTGTGGAATGGATAGTGTCATTGTTAAAATGATACGTGAATAAATTATGGAAATGTATTATATATAGCAAGTGATGAAAATGGAGTATTGTGTGATTTTAAATGTTCAATTGTGCCTAACATTTTATTATACATATTTTATTGTTTTATTTTTTTAAAAAAATTCGGATTATAGAAATACCACTGAGTTTTTACTCAGCGTACGGTTTTGTTTTTCGTGCTCAGGTTAAGTACTTAAGTTTGATCGTTGATTCAACATCCAGCAACGATCCCGAACTCAAATATGGTGATGTTTATTTCTTTGTGTCAGCATGTACCTAGAGTGTCTAAATATTAGTTATTTTGTGATTTGATTGTAAATGAAGTTATAAGATCTATTTTGGAGAGTTTATAATTTGGATTAAAATGATGCTTTGATGACTTGTTTTGATGATATAAAATGTTTGAGATTTCTGTCTATTTGCTCTGTAATCTTCGGTAATGCTCCGTAACCCAATTTCGACGAGGGATATGGGTTAGAGGTGTTACATTTAATGGTATCAGAGCTTTGCAGGTTTAGTCAATTCTCAGACTAAATCGAGCTCAGAATTGAGTTTAGAGGTACATGCATAATTAAGTCGAATTGAGTTAGGATTTGGATGCTGATATATTTGTTTATGTTTTATAGTTGAAAATATCGAATGATTATAATGATTATGTTAATGATAAATGTTATGTTATACGTGCGTATATATGAAAGTCAAATTTTATGGCTTTATGACCTTCACCCCCTCACCTATACAGTCTTACACAAAGAAATTTACAAAATTTATATTCATTAAGTTTACAAGTGTAAAATTGAAGAGTTTAATAATTGAATGAATAATAATGTGGTCAGAGTTGAGGATGGGATAGCAAGTAAAGAGAGTTCTAGAAAAGATATCAAATTTTTGCTAAAGATTATTCGGGATACGCAATATCGTTATTAAGGAAGAAGTTATTCACGAGTAATCGACTTATTTAGGTATGACATTTAAAGAACGGGTTAATCAGAATTTCTTTTGAATTGATTTCTTTAGTGATTGGGATAATGTGAGATCATTAATGATTGTAGTAGTCAGTGGTATAGTATTGAAATTGCAAAGATATCTAAATGCAACTGTTATAGTCAAGCATCTTATAGTAATCTCTTCCGGGTATTCTATATGTTCATTTATTCTTAGAGGTATATGTAATAATTCATGTTCAGATGTGATTTTTATCATATAGCAAGGTTGGCTAATCATAATGTTAGAAAAAATTATTATTAGTTTGGTTGATTCATGATCGGGATTCCTATATCTTTCTTTGGTTTTCTAATCCATTATGTTCGATAGAAGACTTGATGATAAGACTGATATGAAGTTATTTTCTATTTCTACTGGTTGATGCTCTGAATTACATATAAGCAATTTACATTGTCTTTATCACAACTATTTCTAGTGCATACGAGCGATATTCTTCTTTTGGATTTTTTCTGGGATATCATCGATCGCTTTATCATTCAATGTGATTTTTAATCTAAAAAATTCAGTATAGCTTTACATCTTGGATTTCAGTATCTCAGTTTTCTTATTATTCCTCTGGTCTAATCTTATTTATTAACCATGGTTCGTCTGTAAAATATATTCATTGGCCGGAGATAATTATATTTATTACTATTATAAATCTTGGATCGATCATGGGAGCTCAGTGATATGGATCTCAGATTACAGAAGTTGTATTATTGCACTGGTTGTTATTGGGACTACTTTCGGTTTTCTTCATCTATTTTGGAGTGCACTATTGATGTTGAGATATTGTTTTATCTATAAGATTGAAACATTGGTTCTATTATAGCACTATGATTTTTAATCTATCTAATGGTTGTAAATTTGGTATAGTTCAAAGCTTCAATGATTATAACTGAAATAGCCTTATAACATGTAATCTCTTTCTAGTTCTCGTGACAAGGGTTGACATCGGTTAAAGTGTAGATGGAGGAAGATTGAACTCAAACTTGTATTTTGGTTTTCACTTCTCAGGTAATCTTGAATTATGTCAATAAGTCAATAATGGGATGTCATAATTCGTTTGAATTAATGCAGTTTGTCTCAATCTCATGTCTCAGGCCATGTGGACATTCAAAATGGGGCTACACGCCCGTGTCCTAGCCCCTGTCCAAACTAGTTAGCATATTGACTTGGGTCACATAGCTAGACCCCACGCCATGTATTAGGTCGTGTACCCTTTGAAATGGCCTCATACGCCTGTATGCCAGGCCGTGTGCTAGGCCGTGTGAAAACTGAAGGGTATATTGACTTGTGCCACACGGCCAAGCCACACGCCCGAGTGCTAGGCCGTGTGATGCTACTAACTTGATTTTTAAGTAAGTTACAGGGGACACACGGCCGTGTCACCTGGCCGTGTGGACAGAAATAGACTATTTTTCAAGCTATATTTCTTACTCAAATTGGTACCAACCTACACACATCAATACGCATATAACCATGGCCTAAATAGGCATTCAAAAGTAACCAATGTCAAGTTTATAACATGTAATAATATCACATACCATCATGATACATATAGGCTCCTCAAATGGCCACTCATAATCATGCAAACTATGTCTCTAAATATACCTAATTGGTCAAACACATATATACAATCTTTGTGCCTAAAACTTAACATGTATGCCACTTATAAATCTCTACCAGTTGGTACCCAAAATACCAATTCACAACCAAGTCATTTACATAGTAACCATACATCATATACTATAAGGCTATTTACATATTTATAATTCAAAAGATATGTCCACAAAACAAGCCAAATCAAATGGCTAAAACACAACTAGACATACAAGCCTTCATTAGACAAAAAGACCTATACATGCCATTTAACCCAAAATATAAAGTCAAAAGTACCAAAATAACGTTTGATAGTGTGATGCGATCTTCGACAACTTCCAATCCGAACGAGCTTTCGAAACACTATAAAAATAGGAAAAAATAAATAGAGTAAGCAATTAAGCTTAGTAAGTTCGTATAAAACAGAATTAAACTTACCATTTAACCCCAAATTTAGGTAAGTAACCCAAATCATAACACAATTCAATTTGGCCAAAGCCTATCACATAACCATTTATCAAGTTAGCCATGTATTCATATAAAAACCGAGAATCATGTATGAATTCAACAATTATTAAATTCCATGTACATGTAACATCTATACCGTGTATCCGTATATCATACATAGATCATTTCCATGTAAATACATGTACTAGTTCGTATTGAACTTGTATAATCTCATAATAACACTATGCCCGTTGAACCACTTAGAATATCGTTAGATACGCGAGTGGCACACATGAAGTGTACTGAACTGTAATCCTTCAATTCCTGTACATGTATGCTCATACGAACGATAAACGATAAGCTCCTCCGAGTTGAATAACGGTAAGCTCATACGAGCTGAGTATTAGTAAGCTCATAAGAGCTGGAATCAGTAATCCTATGACATGTCATTTGTATCCTACGAATTCCTATGGTTCAAACGGGGCTCGATATTCTTTGTATGTCGTCGGTTATGCGCTCAATAATTATACATAATAATTAAACCATTCACATACATATATTTCAATTAAATCATATAAATACGCAATTTAATTACACGAACTTACCTTAAATTCGTACGATGGAAATACGATGGTTTAGTCCACGACTTTATCCTTTCCCTGATTTAATTCTGAATGTTGCTTTTCTTGATCTATATAATCAAATTTAACTAATTTAAGCATCATTCTATTCAAATTAACCAACATTCATATTATGGAAAAAATATCATTTTGCCCCTATACTTTTGACTTCTTTACAATTTAGTCCCTAGGCTCGTAAAATGAAATTCATGCAATTTCATACACACCTAAGCCTAGCCAAATTTTATATGTGCTTATAGTAGCCCATATATTCCACAAATTCACACATTTACCACCTAATTTTCATATTTCACAAATTAACCCCTAATTGACAATTTCAACAAAACTCACATAATAAAAGTTGTTTATTTAACAATCAAGATTCATTTTCTTCCATTAAACTTCAAAACCTTAACAAATTCATCAATGGAAAAACTCAAACTATTCAACATTTTTGCAAATTAGCCCTCTAGTTAGCTAGGTTAAGCTATGACGATTCCAAAAACATAAAAATCAACAAAAACGGGACAAAGGATCACCTACATGCAAGGGATTTTGCGGCTGAAAAATTCAAGCTCTCAAATTGGCCATTCTTTGCTGTAATTTTGGTGCATGCAAGAATGAAAGAGATGACCATTTGTGTTTTATTTAATTTTTTTATCTTTAATTACCTAATTACCTTTTTACCATTACCTAACTTTAAAATTTATTCAATTACCAAGCCATGTACATCCACTAACTCATTTAATGGTCTAATTACCATATAAGGACTTCCACTTTAAGGTTCTATTTAACATCTTTAGATAATAGAAATAAACTTTAGTACTTTACGCGATTTAGTCCTTTTTCACAAATTGAGCATACAAACGGTAAAATTTCTTAACGAAAATTTTATACCATAATTCTATCATGCTGTAGATCACAAACTAATATTAAAATAAATTTTTTTGACTTCAAATTTGTGGTCCCAAATCCACTGTTCTGATTTCACTGAAAACGGGTTGTTACAATAATTTCCACATTTCATTTGTATCTTTTGCCAACATCAACTTCATAATTCTACATTTTTCATCTTTGATTTTACCCGATGAAAATTTATAAAAGAACTTAGTACACAGGTGTAAATAATATCAAATGCTCGTCTAAGCTAATCATAAACACTAGTGTCACGGGGCTAGACCTTTCGTCTCGCAATCCGTGCGGCCTTAGGCGATCCGTTTGCTCTAAACTCGCCTAAGTCAGCCTTTACGCCCAAAAATGAGGATTCTTTAGAACTCCTCGAAGGCACCAATTTGTATAGCGAAAGTGATTGTGCCAAAAGAAGCTACAAGTGAACAACAGAAAGCCAAAGAAAGAATGCACACAAAGTGTTTGAGTAAATGCTCAAAGAATTCTATTACTCTTAAGAATTCAGCTTACAATGGACGAGTACAAATGAGAGGGAGCTCTCTATTTATAGTTGAGCTCCCCCAAAACCGACGGTCAAGATACATTTATATCGACGGATGAGATTCACTATATCCATTGATTTTAGGGATTTACAAGATTTACCATATCAAATCTAATCTAATCTTTACAAGATATGATTCTCTCTATCTTCTAAGATTAGTTACTCAAATTAGCCTAAGTTGCCATGTCTTCATCATTGGGCCAACCAGGCTTCAATCTGACAGGCTTCTTCAATAGTTCTCTGAATCGGGCAAGTTCTCGTGGGCTAAATGTTCCCCATCTAATCGATAGACCTTCATGGGGCACTTCTTGTGCCATGGTCACGAGCTTTGCACTTTGGCCCGTGACATTCTCCCCCACCAATTCTCGCAACGCCCTCGTTGTGACTTCTGGATGACACTGACTTGATTCACCTTGAAACTTTCTCGTTGCCTCGGCTTCTTTCCGACTTGTATTGCAATCGGGTTGTCCCTTCCTTCAGAACCTATGCCTCGGCTTCCGTCGCCTCTTATCTTGAACTGTTGCACTCGTTGGTACATTATGTTGGCAAGAAGTCTCCGCTTTAACTTGCCCCAATTTTGACTTGTTCCCACTAGAATCCCCTGGATTTTCACATCTTGGCTTCGTACCACCCATAGTCCTTTTGCCTCCTTGCTTATGAACTTTGAAAGGGCCCCTACGATCTTGCCAAGCTAACAAGTTAGAATTCAAAACACTATCAGAGTGTTTTCAATGTACCTTACTTGTAGCATTTACTCGTCTCGACTCTTTTTGCATTGCTCCTTTTCCCTCGAAGCTTGATGCACAACCCACCTTTCCCAAAGGTGTCGGCTCCACAGTCGAATTCGCAGGCTTCATATCGGTCCCTTGCACCACTAACACTTCCGAAGGGGCTTTCGTAGCATTCCGTTCTGACGAATTAATGTTTCTCCCATACGAAACATCTTCGACTAATTGGATTGACGATAACACCTTGGTCCCAACCTTCATATCCTGATGCACCGGCACAACTGTTTTTGTTGACGAACCGATGACTATATGGATTTGATCGGCCCATGGTTGCAGAGTTGCCTGAATCCGGTCAAGGAAGTTTAAGCCAAGCACATAATCGTCTTCATCCAATTGGATTACCTCGAAATCTTCCTTGCTCTTCCATTTGCCGATTTGTAGTTCCACATCACGAACTACTCTCACAGTTAGGGCTTTCTCGGAAGTTGCTACCTTGATCTTCTTATTCGATTTCCTAATCGACAGACCAATCTTCTTCGCAGCCTTTTCCGACATGAACAAGTTCGATGCTCCCGTATCAATAAAAGCACTCCGCTTCTGACCCGCAATGTTGATGTCCACAAACATCAACCCTTTGCCACCATTCCTCGTCCCAGGAATGAGCACCATCCAATTGACTCTCGTTGTCTTTCCCTCGGTAGGCTTCGCCTCTTCCTTCGGCTCATCTTTTTTTTGATTGCCGAAATCATCATTTTATTCGGACATTTTCGCGCCATGTGTGGTCCTTGACACATGAAGCATTTTATCTTCTTCCTCTTGTCCCTTGGGTTGTCGAATCCCCGATTCGCATCTCATGGTTTCCAATTGCCACTTGTGCTATCGGCACTGTTGCCATTATTGCTATGTCCCTCTTCATCTTCTTCATGGTTTCTATTACCATTGCCCTTTCCATTGGGCTTAGATGCCTCGAGCTTGTCTCTCGCTGGACCAAGCTCAACAAAGGACTCTGCTTCTACCATGGCTATAGTAAGTTCAGTGATTCCTTGCCTTCGCAACTCATGCTTTGCCCACGGCTTTAACCCATCCTCGAACCAATAGAAAGCTTCTTTCTCACTCAAGTCAGAGATTTGAAGCATCAACTCGCTAAATGCCCGAACATACTCCCGAACAGTGCCTTGTTGCGTGAGATGACGCAACTTTGCTCGAGCCACCTTCTCGGCAAACTGAGGGTAAAATTGCTTCTTCAACTCTCTTTGGAACTCCTCCCAAGTCCCAATTGCGTTCCCACCACGTTTCTCATCCGTAGACCTATGACGCCACCACAAGAGAGCTACATCAGTAAAATAGATTGAAATAGTGTTTACCTTAATGGCATCATCCTTGATGCCCATCGCTCGGAAGTATTGCTCCATTTCCCACAAGAAGTTGTCCATATCCCTTGCGGATCGTGCACCCTTAAACTCCTCTGGTTTGGGAACATCCATTGCTTGTTGCTTCAACCTTAAAGTCAACATCCCATTACTCAAAACGGCTTTGTAAATCGTGAGCTCCCCTTTGAGCTCCTCTATTTCTTTCTTCATGGCTAACACCATATCCTCGAGATTCTCATCCCTCTCTGCCAGCTTTTTCGCAGTGGACTCGAGTAATTCCTTCACCTTTTCCCCATTTGCATCAAGAGAATCCAACACAAAATCTCAGGTCTCAATTGGCTCACTCTGACCAATGACTTCTTTTGACATCCCAACGATGCCTTCGAACCAACTCGAATATCACTTAGTTCAAAACTTAGCTCTGATACCACTTGTCACGGGGCTAGACATTTCGTCTCGCAATCCGTGCGGCCTTAAGCGATCCGCTTGCTCCAAACTCGCCTAAGTCAGCCTTTACGCCCAAAAGTGAGGATTCTTTAGAACTCCTCCAAGGCACCAACTTGTATAGCGGAAGCGATAGTGCCAAAAGAAGTTACAAGTGAACAACAGAAAGCCAAAGAAAGAATGCACACAAAGTGTTTGAGTAAATGCTCAAAGAATTCTATTACTCTTAAGAATTCAACTTACAATGGATGAGTACAAATGAGGGGGAGGCTCTCTATTTATAGTTTAACTCCCCCAAAACCGACGGTCAAGATACATTTTATATCGATGAATGAGATTCACTATATCCCTTGATTTTAGGGATTTACAAGATTTGCCATATCAAATCTAATCTAATCTTTACAAGATATGATTCTCTCTATCTTCTAAGATTAGCTACTAAAATTAGCCTAAGTTGCCATGTCTTTGTCATCGGGCAACCAGGCTTCAATCTGACAGGCTTTTTTAATAGTTCTCTGAATCAACCAGTTCTCGTGGGCTAAATGTTCCTCATCTAATCGATAGACCTTCATGGGGTCTTGTGCCATGGTCACGGGCTTTGCAGTTTGGCCCGTGACACTAGTATCAGGTTACCCATCTGGGTTAAACCTTTATCGACACAATAAATAGTCTGACCAAGGCTTTATACATTTAAGGTTACCCGTCCGGGCTAAACCTATAAAACGACATTAGGTTACTTGTCCGAGCTAAACTTGTGTCACATGTATCTTCGAGTCCACAACAAATGATGGAGCTTAGAATCATCGGGCATCAACTTGTAACCTCGTGTATGAGACTTTTACTAAGTTCATTGGGATTAATCTCAACATTTTCATTCAGTACCATTCCATTTCAATTAAGTTAAATCCTCAATTTGAGTACTAACTCATAACCAATTCAAACTTTCAATAAAACATAAATACACATTTAAACATGATACAACAAAAATTAAATCTTATTTATACTGTATGAACTTACTAGGGGAAAACAATAAAAGTAGAAGTGTCAGGGACTAATCTATAAATTTCCCTTTTCCTGATTACCTATCAGTTCTTAATCTATACAATAATTTATTTCCAATTATCAGTTCCAAACACTTTAAATAATCTCATTAATGTATGTCATATTTTATTCAATTTTCACAATTTTCCTAAAGTTTTATCTTTTATTCAATTTAGTCCCTAACACCAAAACAAACATATTGTTCACATTTAAACCCCAAACTTTCAATCCGAATTTAATCTCATCCCAATACAGCCTTCAAGTATCTATATTTATAAGAATTTCATGCTAATTTTAACATATTTTCATTTTAATCCCTAAACTCAAAACTAACAAAAATAATTTTTCATAATAGTCCTATTTCATATTAAAACATCAAACTCAACCATTAGTCATTTAAAAAGCTTTAAAAACAACAATGATAACATTTTAAAACTTTGAAAATTTTAAAATTTAATACCCGAGTTAACTAAACTAAATTACGACCATTTTAAAAACATAAAATTTATTAAAAACACTATATGCGCAAGGGGACTGAAAGCTTCAATTCAAAACAATCGCTTCTTCCTTTATGTTTGTGTATTCGGTGAAGACAACTAAAAACGGGAAAGAAGAGAACCAAGTTTATGTTTTAACTTTATTATATTTATTATTTTAACATTAAAATAACATGTAAAATATAACAAAATATGCACCAACCGTCCCACTATAATAAAATATGGTATTATTGCCATATTAAACTTCAGTCATTTCTTAATTAATCAATTTAACTAATAAAATTAGTAGTGATTAACTTTTAAAACTTTTTACGATTTAGTCTTTATACCTTAATTAGCCATATAATTACTGAAATTTTCAGACCAAATTTTAATTCATCTATATGACAGCTCTGTAAACATTTAATGGAAATATTTATAGGTTCAGTTTACAGAAACAAGATCCTGACACCTTATTTTTTAAAACCATTGACTTAAGGATTAAACCACTTGTACTTTAATTAACAGTTCAATTAACAAAATTTATCAAATCAAAATTCACTATAACACTGTATTTGACTCGTAAATATTATTTAATATTTACGGATTCACTCGTCGAAATTGTGGTTTTGAAACCACTGTTTCTAACACAATTAAAAAACAGGCTGTTACAGTTTAAGCCTGAGTTCGATCCATATTTTAAATGAGCCTAATATTTTTATCCAAATCCTCTCAAAATTTAGGTAACTCGACTCATGAACAAGTTTAAGTGACACCAACTCCGTAAAGTGATTAAATAATAATATAGATTTATAACAAAATTGCGAATACTTTGTATTATTTTTATCATAAATTAAGCGTAAATCACGTATATTTAAAAATTTTGTTAAATACTTATAATAAAAGTCAAAATTTTAAATGCGTAATTAATATCCAAATCTTCGGTTTAATAGATAAATGTAAAAAAGATGGCACTCTATTCCAAGAAACAGCTTTTAACGTAATATAATATATAAAAATATCTCAATTCTCAACTGCTTTGGTATATTCGATTCGAATCGCCTAAAAATTTCTTTTTAGTTTATTTATTAATTTTTAATATTTAATTTATTTATTTTTATAAAAAATAGTATTTTAGTTTTTAAAACCGGATCTAAAATGTTTTTTTTTAAATAAAAGAAAATTTGACTTAATTTAAGAATAAATTTACTTATTGATGATGATAATGATTATAGCAATAATTATAAGCAAAATCCCGGTAGCTACTGCATGGCCTAAAAAGAGGCCTATTGCAGTTGGCCTTTTTCCAATGGCGGAAATGGTTTATGGATAACAAAATCTGTGAAGATGATGAATCCTTATATATCTGATTCTTTGGCGATAGATTTTTCAAAATTTTTCCCTTTGAATTCTCTTGTATTTTAGCCCACACGGACATTTAAGCCCTCCCAAAAATTCCGCGTTATTTGTTGTCAACTTGCTTCACTTACTCGAAAAAAAAATCAATGTCAATTTCATCCCAAGAGATCTGCATTTTGCCTAACAAGAACAATCTGGTGATTTTAAAGGAACCCTTTTTTTCTTCCTTTGTAATTTACTCCTTTTTTTTCTGTTTCTGATTTTCTCATTGTTTTTTTCTTGCTTTTTCGTTTTTAGGCTTTGTTGCAAACTAATGGTATGCCAGGGAACTTATTTAATAACTGTAGTAATCTCCCCGCTACACCAACAAGATTGGAAAGGCTTCTTAGAGAGAGGGAGTTGAGGAAGTACTCCAAGTGTTTGAATGATTGTGAAGCTGAGTTACCATCATCAACCCAAGATTGTTTTTCACCTGATCTTGAGACTTCAACTTGTTGGTTCAACGATGAAGAACTTTTAGAAACTGTTTCAGCATCAAGGTCTTTGAATGATGATGGCGAAAGACTGGATTTTCGAACTTCGAAACAACGGCTTTTGGTGGTTGCTAATAGGTTGCCAGTCTCTGCAGTTAGGCATGGGGAAGATTCTTGGCAACTTGAGATGAGTGTTGGTGGCTTAGTCACTGCACTTCTTGGTAAACTCATCACTTCAATAATTCAATTATGTTTTCTTTTTTCGGGTTTTTTGGTTTTCAGTATGGTGCTTGCAGTGTTTATTGTAATTTTGTTATGAAGGTGTGAAGGAATTTGATACCAGATGGATTGGTTGGGCTGGTGTGAATGTCCCTGATGAAATTGGACAAAAGGCATTAGCTAAAGCTTTAGATGAAAAGGTCATATTAGAAAAGAAAAATGAAGTTCATAATTGTTGTTAAAGAAATGCAAATCCATAATCTTGGAAAAATTTTAGTAGGTTTTATATGCTTAATTTTGTGCTTTAGTTAATGCAGAGGTGCATACCGGTATTTCTTGATGAAGAAGTTGTTCATCAATATTATAATGGATATTGTAACAACATATTGTGGCCACTGTTCCACTATATCGGACTTCCACAAGAAGACCGCCTTGCGACTACTCGGAGCTTTCAATCTCAGTTTGATGCTTATAAGAAAGCGAATCAGTTGTTTGCTGATGTGGTTAATGAACATTATGAGGAAGGGGATGTTGTTTGGTGCCATGATTACCACCTAATGTTCCTCCCAAAATGTCTAAAAGAACGGAACAGTAAAATGAAAGTCGGTTGGTTCCTTCATACTCCATTTCCTTCTTCGGAAATCCATAGGATGCTGCCATCTCGGTTGGAGCTGCTGAGGTCTGTTCTTGCTGCTGATTTAGTAGGGTAAGTTCATTTTGCTTCTGGCATTGTTTATGCAGATTCAGTTATCTTGTTTTTCATTCAGTGTTTATGTAAGGTAGGCTGCTTGGATATATGAATTTTGCTAAGATTGCATGCCGGATGAATGTATTTGAATTTCCACTAAACCTAGTATTAGAAATGTACTTTGGGTTTGACTCTGTATGGAGCTTAAACATTCCTCAGGTTTCATTACCGCCCTTAATGAAAGCTGACATTGAATCACATGTCTTCCGGTTGCCAATCTTTCAATTGTCTTCCATTCTATTTCCTTGCCGCCAATGTGATACAAACTGTTATATTCGTTCTACCTGAACACTGGCAGTTACCTGTAGGCCAGTTTGATTTTTATGTTAGTCTGGTACCTAACAGATAAAATGCACTCCACGTTTTGGAGTGATTATGCTGATTCTTGATTTGATAGGTTGATTCAATTTAACGTTTTGACATGCTTGTAAGTTGAGCAATGTCAAGATTTTTTTGTTTGAACTGCTGCAAAACTGCATTGTTGATTTTAACAGACTCCAGTATTACTCTGTGCATGTTAAAGTTCTCAAGTTCATTACTGTGGCAATATTTTCAATTTTTGGTTTGTTGATTTTCTAGCTTCCATACATACGACTATGCAAGGCATTTTGTTAGTGCTTGTACTCGTATTCTCGGGCTGGAGGGCACACCTGAAGGAGTAGAGGATCAAGGAAAGCTGACTCGCATTGCTGCAGTATGTCTTAGTTGTTCTCATTCTCTGTTTATTATCTAAAAAACTTCTAGTGCATAGGTCTTTTAGCATTTAAAAACATTTATTCCTCATCACATCTACTATTTTTGTTGGACGGGATCTTGAAATAACAGTTTCCAGTAGGGATTGATTCTGAACGATTCATTAAAGCTCTTGAACTCCCTGAGGTACAAGATCACATGAAAGTACTGAAACAGAGGTTTGCAGGTCGAAAGGTAGGAATTGGTCAATTGGATTCTTTGCTTTTCTCCCTTAGTTATCAGTTATGTTTGTGTAACATTCATTAGGCATTTTAAAGTCTCATCTTTTGTTTCAAGGAAGCAACATTCAATCTGTTTTTTGAGTTACTTACAATTAATGTTTAATAATTAAAAGGTAATGTTAGGCGTTGATCGGCTTGATATGATCAAGGGAATACCACAGAAGATTTTGGCATTTGAAAAATTTCTCGAGGAAAATCCCAATTGGCGTAATAAGGTGGTTCTCCTTCAAATTGCTGTCCCTACCAGGACCGATGTTCCTGAGTGTATGTTCCTCTGCATATATGTTTCTTCTTCCCATTTGGTTACCTGAAATATTGCCTTACTTTTTCAATGAGAACCACCACAGCAAATTGATTAACTAGCATCTCAAGACACTCTCATGTTGATTTGCCCTCTTATTGTGCCATGCTGTCTTTTATAACAATAGACTGTTGCATGTATTATGTAAATGGAAGATGCAGTGCCAATCTTATATTCAGCAGATATTTTTTAGTAATGAATCGATTTTGCATGAGTCAGTTATTGCATTTTTTACCAGAATGTCGTCTCATTTAATTTAGCTTTCTGATAATCGAAGGCTTTCTTAGGCCATTTTTGCCCCTCTCCCTCTACCCCATTCTCAAAACCTTACATGTCTTACTTTCTTGATATAGATCAAAAGCTTACAAGCCAGGTTCATGAGATTGTGGGGCGCATTAATGGAAGATTTGGAAGTCTTACTGCTGTACCGATACATCATCTGGTTTGTCTATACCTTATTATCAGTTTCCATATATGATATGACTAAAGAATGAACTAAAGGTTACTGCTGGATTGGAAAGATTCAGACCAAAAAAGAAAGACATCTAAGCTTAATCTTATTTACTTTCTTCAACATATGTCACTTTCCAGAAATTCTAGAGGAAACTATGAAAATTTGAAGTGTGAAGTGGTTAAAAATTCTTATTGATAAATTATCACAGATTGTGTAAGGTACAGATATAGGACATTGGCTTGTGTTTGTAAAACTATAACTTATGCAAGGATGCATATGCAATGTGTGTGTGTTTCAATATTTCTGCATATATAGGTGAATAAATGCAATTTTAAGAATATGATTAATCAACAATGACCTAGCTAGAACGCAATTCAAAATTTGGTAAAAGTACCATGAAGGCCCCTGTACTAGGAGTCGGATTGCATTTTATCTCCTGTATTTTAGATAAAAGAGTAAATTGATCTTTCTGTTAAAAATTTCATCCACTTTTATGGTTAAAAATTGGTCCTTGTACCTTACGGAGGTACATGTGGTACGCCATGTGTTATTGTTTACTTATTCCATTAGCTACGTCAATTTTTAATAGTATAAGTGGATGAAATTTTTAACAAAAATGACCATTCTGCTCTTTGATCTAAAGTAGAAGGACTAATTTGCCCATTTTTTTAGTAGAGGGGGCAAAATACAATCTGACTCCTAGTACAGGGGCCTCCATTGTACTTTTGCCTTCAAAATTCATATGGCATATTCCTTTTTAAAGGATAAGTAAAGCCTTTGTTTGCTTATATGAGCACTGTTTCATGCCAGTACGGCATACTGGATGCTTGTTTAATCAAGTAGAACCGTGAGGCTATACGGTCTTGGGAAGATTTTAGAATACTCCAATAAATATTGAATTGAAAATATGTGTTGGGAAGATATGCATATGACTTTAGTATGTGTCAAATGAATGTGAAATTTTATCAGGTTATATCATTGAATACACTACATGAACTTGTGAATACTGTAGATTTTGTTGCCAAGACAGACTTAAAGGAGGAGTACTAAACTTAAACAAACTCCATTCTGGTAGCCATTGAATATGAAACATTTGCACCCTTTACTATATAACTCTAATATGCCTCAATTTCTAAAGTTTTTTACTTACTGTTTTGCAGGATCGTTCTCTTGATTTTCATGAATTATGTGCACTGTACGCTGTTACAGGTACCGACCTTTGTGCTTTAATACCAATTGGAATCACTGTTTTTGTTTGAAATGATAACTTGATTTTTATTCATGTCTGAACTTTTGGCAATTAACAAATCATGCAGATGTAGCTCTTGTGACATCTTTGAGGGATGGAATGAACCTCGTCAGCTATGAGTACGTTGCCTGCCAAGAGTCCAAGAAAGGGGTCCTTATACTAAGCGAGGTACTTAGATTGGATTTGGATTATACATATGTAAGGGCTTTGCCGGATGTGTGTAATTTTCTTAAGAACGTCCCTGCATATATTCTAGTTTGCTGGGGCTGCTCAGTCTCTGGGTGCCGGAGCCATTTTGGTTAATCCATGGAATGTCACTGAAGTTGCTTCTTCTATTGGTTATGCTTTGAATATGCCAGCTGATGAAAGAGAAAAACGACACCACCATAACTTCAAGCATGTGATTTCACATACAGCTCAAGAATGGGCTTCAACTTTTGTAAGGTGGTGATCATAGCTTAGTGCTCATATTTTCTTTGATGAGAACTTGAGGGAGGGAGTGATTGGTGCTTATAATGTGAGATGAAGATTGAAATAAGACCTTTCAGTTTTATGGTAAACTCTGAAGCTTTGTTTGTGCAGTGAACTTAATGTTACCATTGTTGAAGCTCAACTGAGGACAAGACAAATTCCCCCACCACTCCCAATTGAAGTTGCGGTTGATCGCTATTCATGTTCGAATAACTGTTTGCTCATATTGGTATGCTAATTTTTGTAGTCTCATCTTTCTTTATTTGACAATGTCGAAAGGGGCCCTGCTTCTCTTGCTTTGTATCTCCAAACATTATAGGAAAAGAAAAAAGCCACTTCTAATTTTCATTTTCATAATCTCTCTTCCATGTTACAGGGATTTAATGCAACTTTAACTGAACCAGTGGATACCCTTGGAAGGAAGGACAGTCAAATTAATGAATGGCAGCCCAAGTTACGTCCAGATTTACGAGAACCTTTGAGAAAACTTTGTGATGATCCGAAGACAACAGTTCTTGTCCTCAGTGGAAGCGCTAGAAATGTCCTGGATGATGTATTAAATCCTTAGTTTTGACTTGTTGCATTTTTTTTCTTTAAAATGAAATCTCTGAACTCGTAATTTGCAATGCAGAACTTCAGTGATTACAACTTGTGGTTGGCAGCCGAAAATGGGATGTTTTTACGAGTTACAACAGGAGATTGGATGACGACAATGCCTGAAAACTTAAGTATGGAATGGGTGGATAGTGTTAAGGTACTTAACATTAGCTCAATAAAGCTCATAATATGTATGAAGTTGTGTCTAGACTTTCTGATGCTTACTCTGATTTCAGAATGTATTTGAATATTTTACCGATAGAACTCCTCGATCTCAGTTCGAGGTCCGAGAGACTTCACTCATATGGAACTACAAATATTCAGGTCCTCATCTGAGCCTCTTTCACAGATAATCACTTGATTTTATGTTGGTTTCTTGCGTTTATTAATTTTTCTTCTGAACAACTTAATGAAAAAAATGTCTAGATGTCGAGTTTGGAAGACTCCAAGCGAGAGATCTGTTGCAGCATCTTTGGACTGGTCCGATCTCTAATGCATCTCTCGATGTTGTCCAAGGTAGACGGTCTGTTGAGGTTAGATCAGTCGCTGTTACAAAGGTATGCTTTAGTGGTATTATTCACTCTTGGATCACAAGTTATCTCATTTCATGCTTTAATGTATATATAGAGTGCTGCAATCGATCGAATCCTCGGAGAAATAGTTCATAACAAAGGCATGAAAGAACCTATTGATTACGTCCTATGTATCGGTCACTTTCTCACTAAGGTGCGTTTTCGATCACCGACTTTTAGCTGTTTTCCTTTCTTCCAAAGTTTTCCTATATAAAGGAATATGAACTTGGAGAACCAACTCTCGATAAGATCATGTAATGAAAAACCAATGCGGGATAGGATTTAGCCTCAAACTAGTGAAAAATTGGTTGCATTGATTGATAAACTTCGAAAACTGAAACTAAATGATGATCTGCAATTGGTTCAGGATGAAGACATTTATACATTTTTCGAGCCAGAGCTTCCCTCAGAAGTCCCGGCTTCGGTAAGACCCCAAGTACCAACACAAGTTAGGACATCCATCGTTGGGTCGAGGGCAGCTCTCCTTATGAAACAAAATTCTACGTCGGCTGTAGAACAGAACAAGAGCTATGCCATAGATGGAGATACGTTGCACTCGATGGTGACCGATCGAATATCGCTTCAAGAAGGTTCTTCAGTGCTTGATCTTCAGGCCAACGACTACTTTTCTTGCTCCGTTGCAAGGAAAAGATCAAACTCGCGCTACCGCCTTCAATCATCTGATGAAGTTGTGACACTCTTGAGAGAACTAGCAGATCATCGTTGATGGTAAAATCCCGAGATTTAAAGCATATTCTTCGATCGTATCATATTTATTGTTATTGCAGACATAGTAGTTCTTATCGGTCATCTACAGTATATCATGGGATATATACCTAGATGGATTTTACATTAGACGTAGCAAAGTTCAAAGATTAGTTTTATATATTTAGTAGTAAAAGTTCTTTTTGAAAATAATAAATTTCCTTTTTTTTCATAATAAAATTTTATTCTTTTGCAATAATATATACATATATAATAGCCAATTAAAACTTTGAATTTGATTCCATAACACTCAATTAAATTTGTTTATATGTAAAAAGTTGAATTTAAATATTTAAATTTTACTTGAATTGAAATTCTTTTTTTATTTTTTAGAAGCAATATGTATGCTTAAAATTAAGAATGCTCAATTAAATTCACTAGCCATTATAATAAATATTAAAGGTTAAATTCTGCTGTTAGTCCCTGAACTTGTATAGAATTTGAGAATTGGTCTCTGTACTTTAAAAATTAAATCCTCTTAATTTTTCAATTTAAAAAATCTTAGTCCAATAATTATTATTGTCAGTAGTTTTTGTCAAAATTTGTCAAGTTAACATTTTTTTTTCAATCCTATAACACAATTATATGCTTCAATAGGAATCACGCACACAAAGGTAAATTGATACAATATAAACCTCCGTAAAATGCCCCCATAACCCAGTAGATAAAGTACATTACATAGTTTGTTCTAAGCATTGACAACTTACCCATTTCATGACTTTGGCATTGGACATTCTAAAAATGGGTACTATCGGGTTGGGTGAATTCAATAATAGATGCCTAGCGGCATTCTAGCTTTTCTTCTCCTTCCAGGACCTATCCGAAAGAGAATTCAGATCTTCTCGATCATGAATACCTAAATAGGGCGAATCACTTAGTGGATATCTTTGCTTTGGAACAAAACAATTAGAATAGAATTAGGCTCGGTCAATTAGAATTTGTATTATCCATATATTATCCACTATTTTAATAATTGAATTGGGATTTTTAAATAAAAAATAAGACTATTTTTACCTTTTTTTTAAATATGGACTAAATCTCAAAATTTGTCAAAGTATAGGGGCTAATAGCAAATTTTAACCAATATTAAAATACTTGCTTGAATTTTTAAAAGTAATCGAACGGAATGGAATAGAATTAATTTTTATTTATTAATTGCTCTCTCCCATTGCTGAGTACTCTTTGAAAATTGTTTGCTTTGTTCTTCGGTTTTAGTGACAGTTCTTATGAACAGAAGTACTGTCAAAATCTCGCGCGCTTTTATTCAAAAACCCAAACAATCAAATACCCTTTTTCAGTATCTCAATCTTCCTTCGGAATCTTTCACTACAATTTCTTGTAATGCAAATTCTCATTCCCCCAAATATAAATTTTTACTCTCCGATCACCTAAAGAACCGAAGATTGGATGAAGCTCGTGAGGTTTTAAACAAAATCCCATACCCTGGGGTGCATTTATACACCATGATGATCGACGGGTATGCGTTGAATCATCGGCTTGACGATGCAATTCAACTGTTCGAGAAAATGCCGGTGAGAGATACCGTTTCGTGGAATTCAATGATTAAAGGGTGTTTGAATGGCGGGGATTTAATTACGGCCAAGAAGCTTTTCGATGAAATGCCTGGACGGAATGTTGTTTCTTGGACGACAATGGTAAATGGGTATTTGCAGTTTGGGAAAATCGAGGTGGCTGAGAGGTTGTTTTTTGAGATGCCTGTGAAGGATGTTGCGGCGTGGAATTCAATGATTTATGGGTATTTGAAGTCTGGTAGAGTTGATGAGGCGGTTAATTTGTTTAGAAAGATGCCATCTAGGAATGTAATTTCATGGACTTCAATGATTGATGGGTTGGATTATAATGGAAGAAATGATGAAGCTTTAATTTTTTATAAAAAGATGGTGGGTTTTGGTGTTAAGCTGAGTTCAAACACGGTTTCTTGTGTGTTGAGAGCTTGTGCAAATGTCATGGCTTTGCATTTGGGTGTTCAAACTCATTGCCAAGTAGTTAAATTGGGGTTTTCTTTTGATGAATTTATATGTACTTCGCTTTTAACTTTTTATGCAAACTGCAAGCAAATGGAAAATGCTTGCAAGGTTTTCAATGAGAAACTGCATGGGAATGTGGTAATATGGACAGCTCTCTTGACTGGTTATGGCTTGAACCATAAGCATGAATCTGCATTGATGGTTTTTGGAGACATGATACGAATGGCTGTCCTCCCAAATCAATCATCTTTCACTAGTGCTTTGAATTCGTGCAGTGGATTAGAGGCTCTAGACAAGGGTAAAGAGATCCATGCCGTGTCTGTCAAGCTAGGTCTGGGCTCTGATGTATTTGTTGGTAATTCTCTAATTGTAATGTATACTGTATGTGGGAGTATTAATGATGCTGTAGCTGCATTTAGTAATATTGGTGAGAAAAATGTCGTCTCATGGAACTCCATTATTGTTGGATCTGCAAAGCATGGTCAAGGTAAGTTGGTTCTCACACTCTTTAGCCGGATGATACGTGATGAAGTTGATCCGGATGAGATTTCATTCACGGGGTTGCTTTCTGCTTGCAGCCATTCTGGGATGTTGCAAAAAGCTAGATGCTTTTTCGAGTATATTAGTCGATATAAATCCACTGCGATAAAGCTTCAGCACTATGTTTGTATGGTTGATGTCCTGAGTAGATGTGGTAAATTGGAAGAAGCAGAGGAACTAATTAAAAATATGAAGGTAAAACCGAATTCTATAGTATGGCTAGCTTTGCTTAGTGCTTGTAGGATGCATTCTAACTTAGGAGTGGCTGAAAGGGCTGCAAAATCGATCCTTGATCTTGAACCGAATTGCAGTGCTGCTTACGTTTTGTTGTCAAATATATATGCTTCTGCCGGTAAATGGAGTGATGTCTCAAGAATGAGAGTAAGGATGAAACAAGCAGGGATCGTGAAACAACTAGGTTGCAGCTGGGTTACTTTGAGGGGAGTGCGACATGAGTTTGTTTGTGCAGATAGGTCTCACCCTCTTAGTGAAAAAATATATCAAAAGCTGGACTGGTTGGGAGGGAAGTTGAAGGAGTTTGGGTATGTTCCAGATGAGAGTTTTGCCCTGCATGATGTGGAGGATGAGCAGAAGAAAGAGATGTTGTTGTATCACAGCGAGAGGCTTGCTGTTGCATTCGGATTGGTGACTACCGCAGAGGGCAGCACAATAACAGTGATGAAGAATCTTCGTGCATGTGGCGATTGTCACAGTGCCATTAAGCTCATAGCTAAGATCGTTGGGCGTGAAATCATTGTAAGAGATTCTACACGCTTTCATCACTTCCGAAATGGGATGTGCTCTTGTGGGGATTATTGGTAGCAAATTACAAGGGTTGCCTTGCTAATAACATTTTGATCGTTCACTGAAGTTAAAGCTGTTTTCTTTTCATTTCCAACCCCCTTGGATTTACCTTTCAGTCTACAAAGAAGTAAATCAAGCTAAAAATCCATGTAGAAAGAACTGGAGTGTGAAGGGCTAGAAGTGCAAGGAATTGAAGGTTTGGGTCACAAAAGAGGGGCAAAAGGTTGCAGCAGTAAGGGGCAAAACTGGTCAGTCTCTCTATTAGCATAAATCTGTGATATCATCCATATTAAACTTCACTTCTTTGTACTGACTAGAAAGTCAAGCATGCTATTTAGGAGTAAAGGGATGTTAATTTAAATGAATTGAGATCTGAATTCTTAGGTTAAGCTATGTTAATCTTGGATATGAAAATATGATCATATTTTACTGCTTCTGATAGCATAGGTTGTGGCCTTGATTCTTCCATTGCTATGATTTGTAAATCAATACTAATTTTCCATTCACATTGCTAATCAAGCTTCAATTATTTACTCTCCTTTCAGAAAACTACAAATGTTATGTTAATTGGCTAATACAAACAAAAACTGGTTTGAGATTCTAATTGTAATGGTAATCCACTGAGACAAACAAAATTGTAACCCTAAAACAACAGATTTCAAATTAAATTAATATTAGCAATTTATATGTCTAGATGTTCTTCTTCAAAGCAGATTATTTAGTAATAATAATGATAACAACAATAATAGTAATAAGCAAAATTGTGGTGGCTACTGCATGGCCTAAAAAGAGATAGGAAAAGTTCTGTTGCATTTGGCCCTTTTTCAATGGCGGTATGGAAAACTAAATCTGTCAGAGTGATGAATCTTTATATACACACGCGCGCGCGCGCGATTATTTTGTACATGGCAATAGGTATTCTTTTTATTTTGAATTCTTTTGTATTTTAGCCCACACAGCATTTAAGCCCTCCCAAATATCCAAATCCTTTTTGCCAATTTGCTTGATTCCTCCCTCTCAATCCCCTTCTCATATTCAAAAATAATTTCATCCAAGATTCTTGGCAACTTGAAACTAGTGCTGGCTGATGAAGGATGAAGTTTTGCAAAGATAAAAAATAATAATAAAGAGAAGTAGAATTCTGCAGATGAAGGATAGAAAATTTAAGAAAACATTGCGAGAGGAGAAAATATAGGGGAAATCTCATGGCTAACAACATATATATATCCCTGGTAACCAAATCAGCCAAAATAACTAACAAAATAACAGAATCAACAAAGTATCCTAACAGAATAGCAATGGCGGCCATAACCAACCAAATAACAACCAGATGAAAAGAAAAATGAAGATAAATGGCCTGGAACACTAAAACGCTAACGTTTAAATTGTACTGATTTACCCTGTAACGGTTAGTGCACTTCTTGGTAAACTGATCACTTCAATTCTTTATTGATTCATTTTTCCTTTCCAGTTGTTTTTATACTGTTTGCAATGTTTTTAATTTTGTTATGAAGGTGTGAAGGAATTTGAGACCAGATGAATTGGTTTGGCTGGCGTAAGTGTTCCTGATGAAATTGGACGAAAGGCATTAACTGAAGCTTTAGCTGAAAAGGTCAGACTAGAAAAGACTGAAGATCTTAACTGTTGTTAAAGAAATGCAATTCCATAATCTTGGAAAAGTTAATAGGATTATATGTTTAATTTTGTGCTTAAATTAATGCAGAGGTGCATACCGGTGTTTCTTGATGAAGAAATTCTCCATCTATATTATAATGGAACCTGTAACAACATGTTGTGGCCATTGTTTCACTATCTCAGACTTCTGCAAGACAACTGCCTTGCAACTACTTGAAGCTTCCAATCTCAGTTCGATGCTTATAAGAAAGTGAACAAGTTGTTTGCCGATGTGGTTAACGAGCACTACGAGGAAGGGGATGTGGTTTGGTGCCATGATTACCACCTAATGTTTCTTCCAAAATACCTAAAAGAATGGAACAGTAAAATGAAAGTCGGTTGGTTTCTGCATACCCATTTCCTTCTTCTGAAATCCATCGGACACTGCCATCTCGATTGGAGCTGCTGAGGTCTGCTGCTGATTTAGTAGGGTAAGTTCATTTTACTTCAGGCATTGTTTTATTGGAATGCAGAGTCAATTTTCTTGTCTTTCTTTCAATGTTTATGTATTAGTAGGTTGCTTGGATATATGAATTGAGCTTAGTTTGCATGTTGGATGAAGGTATTTAAATTTCCACCGAATATAGTATTAAAAATGCACTTTGGATTCAACTCTGTAGGGAGCTTAAACATTCCTCAGGTTTTATCACTAAGAGCAGAACGAAAGCTAACATCAAATTACATGTCTTCTTGCTGCTATATGATAACCTTTCAATTTTCTATCATTCTTCTGCCTTGTACCCAATGTGATACAAACTGTTGTAGTCATTCCGCCTAAACACTTGCAATAAACCGTTGGCCATTTATATTCTTTTATGTTAGTCCGATACCTAAAAGAAAAAATGCTGTCTGGATTGGGGAGTGATTATGCTGATTCTTGATTTGATTGGTTGATTCAATTCAATGGTTATGGATATACTGAAATCTCCCTACGTTAGATTGCAAAGCACTTAATTGTGAAATGAGAACAGTTTCAAACAATCTTGTTTCGACATGCTTGTGAGTTGTGCAACATCATGAATTTTTTGTTTGAACTGCTGCAAAACTGCAATGTCAGTTTTAATGCACTCTTGTATCACTTTGAGCATGTTGTTTCTTTCTGTCAAAATCATATTATGTTATAGTTCTCAAGGCCATTACCATGGCATCGTTTTAATTTCCGGTTTGTTGATGTTCCAGCTTCCATGTATATGACTATGCAAGGCATTTTGTTTGTGCTTGTACTCGTATTCTCGGGTGCCCTCGAAGGAGTAGAGGGTTGAGGAAAGTTGACTTGCGTAGCTGTAGTATGTCATAGCTGATCTCTTTCATCTTTTTCCATCGAAGAATCTTTAAATTGCCAATTTAATTTGTTCTTTTGCATGGACCTTTTAGCATTTTAAATACATTCATTCCTTATCACATCTACTCTTTTTGTTGCTTGGGATCTTGAAATTACAGTTTCCAGTAGGGATTGATCCTGATAATTTCATTTGAGCTCTTGAACTCCCTCGAGTACAAAATCTCATGGAAGAACTGAAAGAGAGGTTTGCGGGTCTAAAGGTAGGAATTGAATTCTTTTCTCCCTTAATTGGTATCAGTTATGTTTGTGTAGTTTGATTTAAGGGAAGCAACTTTCAAGCTGTTTTTGAGTTGCTTATGGGTTCATGTTTAATAATGGTAAGGTAATGTTGGGCGTTGATCAGCTTGATATGATCGAGGGAATACCACAAAAGATTTTGGCATTTGAAAAGTTTCTCAAGTAAAATCCTGATTCGGGTGATAAGGTGGTTCTCCTGAAAATTGCTGTCCCTACCAGGACAGATGTTCCCAAGTGTACGTTCAGAAACACTTTTCTTCTTCTTTCTGGTTACCTGAAAGATTGTGTTAACTTTTGCAATGAGAACTGCCATGGGATTAAACTGATTAACATTATCATACTAATACTCTAGCATCTCAAGATGCAGTACTCTTGTGTTGATTTTCCTTCTTATTATGCCATACTGACTTTTTTGACTATCAATTGTTGCATCTATTATTTAAATAGAACATGCAGTGCTATCTTTATCTTCAGCAGACACTTTTTAATAGTGAATCTGATTTCCATGAGTTATTTCTTGCTTTTTTACCATAATATTGTCTCATTTCATTTTGTTTTCCGATAATTTGTGGTTTTCTCAAGGCTATTTCAACCCTCCCCTTGTACTGACTCCTCAAACCTTACATGTTTACTTTCTTGATATCATAGATAAAGAGCTTACAAGCCAAGTCCATGAGATTGTTGGACGCATTAATGGAAGATTTGGTACCCTTACTGATGCACCAATACATCATCTGGTTTTTCTATACCTTATTAACTTTTATCCATCACTATATATGATAAAAGAGTGAACTAAAGGTTACTGCTTGGTTCGAAAGATGCTGCCCCCCCCCCCCCCCCGGTTTTTTTCCCCCAAAAAATAATCAAAGCTTCATATTATTTACTTCAACATTTAGTTGCTTTTCTGAAATTCTAGGTGAAACAATGAATAAGACAGTTTACGGTACAGATATAGGTTCTTAGGTTATGATTGTCAAAGTATTATTTATGAGAGGGTATGCACGTGCATAGACAGTTTGTGTGTTTTTCAATGTTGATGCATATATAGGTGAATAAATGCAATACAAAGAATATGATTAATCAACAATGACCTAGCTAGAAAGCATTTCACAGCTCACATAACATTTTCCTTTTCAAAGGACAAGGAAAGCCTTTTGTTTTCTTATACAGGCACTTTTCCATGCCAGTAAGGCATGCCAGTAGACCATCTAATTTAAGTAGAAATTTCCCATGAGTCTAAACATTCTTAGCAAGATTTTAGCTTACTAAGATATAACTTCACATTTTGTGTGTTGAACAGTCATGCTTATGAGTTTTTTATGTCCCAAATGAATTTCTGAAATTTAATATCTGGTTAAGATTTAAATCATTGAAAACTCCATACTTCTGTAACACATTAATTTGCAGTTTAACTTTCTGTGGTATGTTATTGAGTTGATTTTGTTGCATAATTGATAGAAGAAGAAGTTCCAAACATTACTTTGCTTAACTCAATCTTCTAAGCTGCTGAATATAAAAAACATTGTGGCCCTTTCTACAACTTTTAGCATGTCTCGAGTTCTATAGCATTTTCCTTACTGATTTGCAGGATCACTCGCTTGATTTTCACACCTTATGCACACTATATGCTGTTACCAGTGCTGACTTTTGTGTTATTAACACCGATTGAAATCACTATTTTTGTTTGAAATGATAACTTGATTTTAGGCATGTCTGAACTTTTGGCAATTAACAAATTATGCAGATGTAGCTCTTGTGACATCTTTGCGGGATGGAATGAACCTCGCCAGCTATGAGTTTGTTGCTTGCCAAGCATCCAACAAAGATGTAGCTATCTGATTTGGTTTATACATATGTTTAGGGCTTTTTCCGGATGTGTAAACCCTAAAGCTTAAATTTTCATAAGAACGTCTCTGCATATTTTCCAGTTTGCTGGGGCTGCTCAGTCTCTTGGTGCTGGAGCTATTCTGGTTAATCCGTGGAATGTCACTGGAGTTGCTGATGAAAGAGAAAAGCGTCACCGCCATAACTTCATGCATGTGACTTCACATACATCTCAAGAATGGGCCACATCGTTTGTAAGGTGGTGGTCATAGCTTAGTACTTATATTCTCTTTTATGAAAACTCGAGGGATGGAGAGACTGGTGCTTATAATGTTAGAGAAAGATAGAAATAAGACCTTTCTCGCAACCCTTTCCCTTTGTTTTTTTCTTTTCTTAATTAGAAAAATGGAACACCAAAACTTTTCTTTTCGAAATCTTGGAATTTAAGTTGTCAAATTGGAGAAAGATTGCGTGGTTTCCCCTTTTTTATGCCTATCTCTTGTTTCAATTTTATGGTAAACCCTGAAGCTTTCCCTTTGTAGTGAACTTAATGAAACCATTGCTGAAGCTCAATCGAGGACAAGACGAATTCAACCATCACTCCTGATTGAAGTTGCGGTTGATCGTTACACACGTTTGAATAATCAATTGCACATACTGGTATGCTAACTTTTGTAGTGCTTCTTTATTTGACAATGTTGAAAAGGCCCTGCTTCTCTTGCTCTCTATCTCCGAATATTATAGGAGAAGAGAAAAACTGCTCCTAGCGTGCATTTTCATTTTTGTAATCACCCTGCTATGTTATAGGGATTTAATGCAACTTTAACTGAACCACTGGAGACCCTTGGGAGGAAGGGCAGTCAAATTAATTGGAGCCAAAGTTACATTCGGATTTACGAGAACCAATCAATTATGTGCTGTAAGAGGAAATATGAGTTCGGAAAACGAATGTGTTATAGGGTTTATCCTCAAACTAAAGAAAATTTGGTTATGATTAAATAACTTCGAACATGCCCAGTGTAACAACTCGGTTTTGACCCTAATCAGAATAGTGGTTTCGGGACCACAAATCCGAATAAAAAAAAATTAATATTATTTCATGTGTTTATTATATGTTAATTTACATGTGTGAAAATTTCGTGAATTAATTTTATTGTTTGCGTGCTTAATTTAATAAAAGGACTTAATCGCGTAAAATGTGAAATTGATTAATTAATGTGTAAAGTGCTAACTTGCTAATGTCTTTATAATGTGAAGTCCTTAATAGGAAATTAGGCCATTATTCAAGATAGTGGATGGCATTATGCTTATAAATTATAGTTTTTATATTATGTATAAAGGTTATAATAATATATTATATTATAAAGTTAATATATTAAAAGACAAACAAATTAAAAGCCACATTTTTCATCTTATTTTGACTGAAACTAGAGAAAAAAAAAGAAAGAAACCTAAGCTAGGTTCGGCCATCTTTTGAAGCTTAATTCAAGGTTAGTTTTTGTTCGGTTTTCGATAATTTTTACGTTTTTGAGATCGTTGCTTTGAATACTACTCGACCCATGCTTGAATTTCTGATTTTAATGAATATTTTGAGTTATGCCATTGATGAATATTTGTGTTTTGTGATGTTTGATGATGAATAATGGAAGATATGTCTTAGATTAACATGTTTTGTCTTGAGATTTTTGATAAATTTGAGTATTTAGGGCTAAATTGTGAAAATAAATTTTTGAGGGACTAAAATGTGAAATAAATGCAATGTGTGGACTTGTATGAGAACCATGAATATTCGGCCCTTGTGTGGTAAGGGCAAATTTTGTGTATTTTGTGTTTTGTGCAAAAAGGACTAAATTGCAAAAAGTGTAAAATGTTAGGGGCAAAATGGTAATTTTCCCATTTATGTATTTTTGGACTTAATTGAATGTTTTGATGAATAAAAAGGTTAAATTTGATTATGTTTAGATCAAGAAACGAAGAAAACGAATTTGGATCGGGGAAAAACGAAAGTAATCGAATAGTCGATCGTGTCCGCTGATATCCGAGGTAAGTCTATTAGCAATTAAAAGTTATTAAGTTAATATTTATACATGTATACTAATTGTATTTTGTGTTGAGCTATATTTAAAAATATATTGATTGAATAAATTTTGAAGTATGGATGATATTTATATATATAGCATGTTCGAATATACAAGTATAATCTTGTATAGATTTATGGGTTGAAATAAAGGTAAGAAATGTATAAGAGTATAGTTGATATTTGAATAAGCATGTATATGTATATGTATATATAATGCTAGGATATATATACATATATATATATATAAGTTATAGAAATTAGTTAAAGTATGAATGTTGCATAGGTATAAATTCTTGATTTTAAGCAAAGGTATGTATAATACATATATATGGTGCGAATATATATAAGTGGTTCGAAGGTATGTTTCAATTACTGTGAACTGAATCTAATGTTATGAATTAAAGATATTTATATATTGTTCGAATATATGTGTATATAAATATATAGGGTTTTTGAATTTGATTGAAGTATGGAAGTTATGAAAATATGTATATGAAGTCTCAATATATATATGTATATAATTGTATAAATTTTTGGAATTGAATTTAAGGTATGAACTATATATTATGGAATAAGTGTGGTTTGAATGGGTATAACCGTATATACAATTATTTGTATTGAGCTAAAAGTATGGATTGTAAGTACAGGTATAACTGAGCTATGGTCTGCCAATTTCTTGAAAATGTGGTTAATGCTACATGAATTATACGTATATGTTTTAAACATGTGTAATGCCAGTAAGGGTTATATGAGAAATTATTCTTGTATTTGTGATATTCAAGTTCTGTACCTAGCAGGCTTAATGCCAGTGAATTTTTCAGACTTTAAGTCTAGCAGGCTACGTGCCGGTGATCTGAATCAGGTTATAAACCTAGCAGGCTACGTGCTGGTGATCTGAATCAGGCTATAAGCCTAGCAGGCTAAGTGCCGTTGAATCTGTTTAAATTAAGTGATTCTATGTATTGGGTATAAATATATATGATTTTTTTATATGAAATGGATAAGTTTATGAACATTGTATCAAGGTGGTTGATGATTATATAATCGTTTGAATCTTTGTGAATAGTAAGTATGTATATATATATTGGTTGTCATGAAATTGTTGGATATATATATGTGTGTATATATGTATGCATTCGGCATAGGTGGGTATAGGTGTATATGTGCATTCGGCACTTATAGTTGATAAGTATAAAAATTATGCTTTTGGTATATGTATTTGAACAATTATATTTAAATGGATCCGATGAAGTGCGAACAATAAGTACTATAGAAATCAGTATATGCAGTTAATGATTATGTTAGTAAATTGATTATATGCATATAATGTATATATATTTGTCCGTTTATGTGTATTAGATAAATACACATCCATTTAGATTTAAACAAAATAACTTAATATAGCAATGTTTGATTAGTAATTATAATTGATAATTGTGATTTCAATAAATTTTATTAAAGAATTATATGATTCTTTTATATGTATTTTAGATATGCTATAGACTTACTAAGCTATAAAAGCTTACTTTGTTTGTTTTCGTCCATTTGATTTTATAGATTTTGGAGACGCGTTATGAGCTCGGGGATCATCAGCATAGTCCATCACACTATCGACTTCTTTTGGTATTTTGTTAAATATTTGAACTTAATCTTATGGCATTTATAGGTTTGAGTACGATGTTAATTACATTTTGATTGTAAATTATAATAGCTATGCGAAAGTAATTAAATTTTCATGTTGTGATCAGTTTGGTTTTAGAAATGGTTGTGTTTGTTCGGTAATGCCTCGTAACCCTAATTCGGCGACGGAGACGGGTTAGGGGTGTTACATTTTATTGGTATCAGAGCTACGGTTTAGTCGATTCTTAGACTAACGTAGCATGTATGAGTCTAGCTATACATGCCATATTTTTATATCGAGATAGTGTGATGACTGCTGACGTCTAAAAATGTGTTTTCGTATAGTAATAGATCCCGATCGAGCCGTAGCCGATGATGTTGAGAGTATAGTGCCTGCTCCCGCATAAGGGACAGAGCCGGTAGATTCTCGACCGACCTCGAGTAACCAGGAGGGAGAGGCTAAACAAGCCTTCTACCAAATGATGAATGACTGGTTTACTCAATATGTCTGAACTAATCCGGTTGCACAACAACCTCCACCCCCGACTAATCCATCTTCGATTCCTGTTATACCTCAAGTAAGTGATCCGACGAGATTACTTAAGCCTCCTGTTGACAAAATTCGAAAACACGGGGCCGAAGAGTTCAGAGCTACTGATGATGATGATGCTGAGCGAGCTGAATTCTGGCTTGATAATACTATTCGAGTGTTTGATGATTTATCTTACACCTCTGATGAGTGCTTGAAATGTGCCATATCTTTGCTACGGGATACTGCATATCACTAGTGGAATACACTAGTATCGGTGGTTTCGAAAGAGCGAGTGACCTGGGAATTCTTTCAGATTGAGTTCCTTAAGAAATACATCAGCCAGAGATTCATTGATCAGAAACGTAATGAATTTCTTGAATTGAAACAGGGTCGTATGACAGTGACAGAATATGAGCGGAAATTTGTGAAACTCAGTAGATATGCTCGAGAATGTATTTCGACTGAAGCTATCATGTGTAAAAGATTTGAAGATGGGCTGAATGAAGATATTAAACTGTTAGTTGGCATACTTGAGATAAAAGAGTTCGTAGTACTTGTTGAACGAGCTTGTAAAGCTGAGGAACTCGGAAAAGAGAAGAGGAAAGCTGACTATGAAGCTCGAGATTCTCGTAAAAGATCATTCAGTAAATCATTTCAGTCGACCTCAAAGAAATCCAGAGAGGATCATAGCCGATCTAAAGCTACTGCAGGGTTTTCTAAGTATGATCGAGATCGACCCCCTGTGAGTTCACGAGCTACTTCAGTTGCTAGCGTTGGTAGTATTCGACAAAATAGATCAGAGTGCAAGCATTGTGGGAAATGGCATCCTGGAGATTGCAGATTACATGATCGGTCTTGCTTTAAGTGCGGTTCAAAGGATCATTTCATTCGAGAGTGTCCGATGGTAGCTGAGCAAAACACTGTGCAGAATACCAGACCGAGTAATGTGCCAGTACGAGGTAGACCGCCGAGGAAATTGAGCAATGTAAGTGGTAGTCAGAGAGGAACAAAGGACACGGCAATTCGATCTGAGGCTCGTGCACCTGCCAGAGCATATGCCATCCGTGCTCGGGAGGAGGCTTCTTCTCCAGATGTTATTACTGGTACTTTCACTCTTTATGATACTAATGTTATTGCGTTGATTGATTCTGGTTCGACTCATTCTTATGTGTGTGAGACCTTAGTATTCAGTAAGACTCTACCTACTGAGTCTACTGAGTTTGTAATTAAAGTATCAAACCCCCTGGGCCGGTGTGTGTTTGTTGACAAAGTGTGTAAGAATTGTCCGTTGATGATTCGAGATTTATGTTTTCCCGCTGATTTGATGTTGTTGCCATTCGACGAGTTTGATATAATTTTGGGTATGGATTGGTTAACTTTACATGATGCTATTGTAAACTGCAAACGGAAAACTATTGATCTACGGTGTCGGAATGATAGGATTATTCGGATTGAATCTAATGATCTGAATGGTTTACCAGCAATAATATCCTCGACGTCGGCTCAGAAGTATGTGAGAAAAGGTTGTGAAGCTTATCTTGCATTTGTTCTTGATAATAAAGTGACCAAAAAGAAGATTGAATCCGTGCCAGTAGTGTGTGAGTATTCAGATGTGTTTCCTGAAGAATTACCGGGTTTGCCACCTATTCGAGAGGTAGAGTTTGGTATTGAGTTAGTACTAGGGACGACTCCAATCTCGATAGCTCCGTACCGTATGGCACCAACCGAATTAAAAGAATTGAAAGTACAGTTGCAAGAGTTGACTGATAAAGGTTTTACACAACCGAGTTTCTCTCCTTGGGGTGCACCAGTTCTATTTGTGAGAAAGAAAGACGGAACGATGAGAATGTGTATTGATTACCGGCAGCTCAATAAGGTGACTATAAAGAATAAATATCCGTTACCACGGATTGATGATTTGTTCGATCAGTTGAAAGGGGCTACTGTGTTTTCGAAGATAGATCTGAGATCAGGCTACTATCAGTTACGAGTTAAAGACTCTGATGTGCCAAAGACTGCTTTCCGAACGAGGTACGGACATTATGAGTTCTTGGTTATGCCTTTTGGACTTACTAATGCACCTGCTGTTTTCATGGATTTGATGAATCGGATTTTTAGACAGTATCTGGATCGGTTTGTGGTAGTATTTATAGATGATATTTTGATCTACTCTCGTGATGAAACCGAGCATGCTGATCATCTGAGACTTGTGTTACAAACTTTGCGAGATAAGCAGTTGTATGCAAAGTTCAGTAAATGCGAGTTCTGGTTACGTGAAGTTAGTTTTCTGGGCCATGTTGTGTCAGCATCGAGTATTCGGGTTGATCCAAGTAAAATTTCAGCTATACTTGATTGGAAACCTCCGAGAAATGTCTCTGAAGTTCGAAGCTTTCTCGGACTCGCTGGTTATTATAGACGGTTCGTGAAAGGGTTCTCTATGATTGCGACCCCGATGACAAAGCTACTACAAAAAGACGTTAAGTTCGAGTGGTCAGAAAAGTGTCAGAAAAGCTTTGATCAGTTGAAAGTTCTTTTGACCGAAGCTCCAGTCCTAGTTCAGCCCGAATCGGGTAAAGAGTTTGTTATCTATAGTGATGCATCTTTAAATGGTTTGGGCTGTGTTTTGATGCAGGAAGGCAAAGTTGTAGCCTATGCCTCGAGACAGTTAAAGCCGCATGAAAAGAACTATCCGACGCATGATCTGGAATTGGCTGCTATTGTATTTGCATTAAAAATATGGCGCCACTATCTGTTTGGCGAAAAATGTCATGTTTATTCCGATCACAAAAGCCTGAAGTATTTGATGACTCAGAAAGATTTGAATTTGAGACAGCGTCGATGGTTAGAATTGCTAAAAGATTACGAGCTTGTGATTGACTATCATCCGGGAAAGGCTAATGTTGTTGCTGATGCCCTAAGTCGAAAGTCACTGTTTGCTTTACGTGCAATGAACGCACATATGGTTATGTCTGATGATGGTGCAATAGTAGCTGAGTTGAAAGCAAAACCGTTATTTGTTCAACAGATTTGTGAAGCCCAAAAAGTCGATAATGATTTACTTGCAAAACGAGCTCAGTGTGACTTAAATGTTGATTCAGAATTTCTAGTTGATGCTGAGGATTGTTTGAGATTCAGAAATCGATTATGTGTTCTGAGAAATTCAAAATTAATACAGGTGATTTTGAATGAAGCTCATAATAGTCGATTTTCTATTCATCCGGGAAGTACGAAAATGTATAACGATCTGAAACAGCACTATTGGTGGCATGGTATGAAACGAGACATTTCTGACTTTGTTTCGAAATGTTTAATTTGTCAGCAAGTTAAAGCCGAGCATCAGGTACCATCTGGGTTGCTTCAGCCGATCATGATACCTGAATGGAAATGGGATCGAGTCACGATGGATTTTATATCCGGTTTACCGTTGACACCGAACAAGAAAGATGCAATCTGGGTTATTGTTGATAGGTTAACAAAATCGACACACTTCATTCCGATTCGCACAGATTTTTCGCTCGATAAACTTGCGGAATTATATGTTTCACAAATTGTGAGGTTGCATGGTGTACCTATTTCTATTGTTTCAGACAGAGATCCGAGATTCACATCGCGATTCTGGAAGAAACTACAAGATGCTTTAGGTACGAAGTTACATTTTAGTACAGCTTTCCATCCGCAGACAGATGGTCAATCCGAACGAATCATTCAGATACTTGAGGATATGTTGAGATGTTGCATTCTCGAGTTTAAAGGTACGTAGGAACGATACTTACCTTTGATTGAATTTGCTTATAATAACAGCTTTCAATCTAGTATCAAAATGGCACCTTATGAGGCTTTGTACGGTCGTAAATGTCGTACACCACTGTATTGGACCGAGCTCAGTGAAAATAAGATACACGGGGTTGATCTGATTAAAGAGACTGAATAGAAAGTGAAAGTGATTCGGGATAGTCTGAAATCAGCATTGGATCGTCAGAAATCTTATGCAGATTTGAAAAGAAAGGATATAGAATTTCAGATCGGAGATAAAGTGTTTTTGAAAGTCTCACCGTGGAAGAAAATACTCAGATTCGGTCGCAAAGGCAAATTGAATCCGAGATTCATTGGACCGTATGAGATTATAGAGCGTGTTGGATCGGTTGCTTATAGATTGATGTTACCGCCTGACTTAGAAAAGATTCATAACGTGTTCCATGTTTCGATGCTCCGTAGATACCGATCTGATCCTTCACATGTGATTAGTCTGACGGAGATTGAAATTAACTCTGATATGACATAAGAAGAAGAACCGATTAGCATTCTGGCTCGTGAGATCAAAGAATTACGAAATAAGAAAATTTCGTTAGTTAAAGTATTGTGGCATAAACACGGGGTTGAAGAAGCAACTTGGGAGTCAGAAGATACAATGAAAGAGCGTTATCCAAACCTATTCACCGGTAAGAATTTTCGGGGACGAAAATCCCTAAAGGGGGGAGAGTTGTAACAACCCGGTTTTGACCCTAATCGGAATAGTGGTTTCGGGACCACAAATTTGAATCAAAAAAATTTTAATATTATTTCATGTGTTTATTATATGTTAATTTACATGTGTGAAAATTTCGTGAATTAATTTTATTGTTTGTGTGCTTAATTTAATAAAAGGACTTCATCGCGTAAAATGTGAAATTGATTAATTAATGTGTAAAGTGCTAACTTGCTAATGTCTTTATAATGTGAAGTCCTTAATAGGAAATTAGGCCATTATTCAAGATAGTGGATGGCATTATGCTTATAAATTATAGTTTTTATATTATGTATAAAGGTTATAATAATATATTATATTATAAAGTTAATATATTAAAAGACAAACAAATTAAAAGCCACATTTTTCATCTTATTTTGACCGAAACTAGAGAAAAGAAAAAGAAAGAAACCTAAGCTAGGTTCGGCCATCTTTTGAAGCTTAATTCAAGGTTAGTTTTTGTTCGGTTTTTGATAATTTTTACATTTTTGAGATCGTTGCTTTGAATACTACCCGACCCATGCTTGAATTTCTGATTTTAATGAATATTTTGAGTTATGCCATTGATGAATATTTGTATTTTGTGATGTTTGATGATGAATAATGGAAGATATGTCTTAGATTAACATGTTTTGTCTTGGGATTTTTGATGAATTTGAGTATTTAGGGCTAAATTGTGAAAATAAATTTTTGAGGGACTAAAATGTGAAATAAATGCAATGTGTGGACTTGTATGAGAACCATGAATATTCGGCCCTTGTGTGGTAAGGGCAAATTTTGTGTATTTTGTGTTTTGTGCAAAAAGGACTAAATTGCAAAAAGTGTAAAATGTTAGGGGCAAAATGGTAATTTTCCCATTTATGTATTTTTGGACTTAATTGAATGTTTTGATGAATAAAAAGGTTAAATCTGATTATGTTTAGATCAAGAAAAGAAGAAAACGAAAGTAATCGAATAGTCGATCGTGTCCGCTGATATCCGAGGTAAGTCTATTAGCAATTAAAAGTTATTAAGTTAATATTCATACATGTATACTAATTGTATTTTGTGTTGAGCTATATTTAAAAATATATTGATTGAATAAATTTTGAAGTATGGATGATATTTATATATATAGCATGTTCGAATATACAAGTATAATCTTGTATAGATTTATGGGTTGAAATAAAGGTAAGAAATGTATAAGAGTATAGTTGATATTTGAATAAGCATGTATATGTATATGTATATATAATGCTAGGATATATATACATATATATATATATATATATAAGTTGTTGAAATTAGTTAAAGTATGAATGTTGCATAGGTATAAATTCTTGATTTTAAGTAAAGGTATGTATAATACATATATATGGTGCGAATATATATAAGTGGTTCGAAGGTATGTTTCAATTACTGTGAACTGAATCTAATGTTATGAATTAAAGATATTTATATATTATTCGAATATATGTGTATATAAATATATAGGGTTTTTGAATTTGATTGAAGTATGGAAGTTATGAAAATATGTATATGAAGTCTCAATATATATATGTATATAATTGTATAAATTTTTGGAATTGAATTTAAGGTATGAACTATATATTATGGAATAAGTGTGGTTTGAATGGGTATAAACGTATATACAATTATTTGTATTGAGCTAAAAGTATGGATTGTAAGTACAGGTATAACTGAGCTATGGTCTGCCAATTTCTTGAAAATGTGGTTAATGCTACATGAATTATACGTATATGTTTTAAACATGTGTAATGCCAGTAAAGGTTATATGAGAAATTATTCTCGTATTTGTGATATTCAGGTTCTGTACCTAGCAGGCTTAATGCCAGTGAATTTTTCAGACTTTAAGTCTAGCAGGCTACGTGCCGGTGATCTGAATCAGGTTATAAACCTAGCAGGCTACGTGCCGGTGATTTGAATCAGGCTATAAGCCTAGCAGGCTAAGTGCCGTTGAATCTGTTTAAATTAAGTGATTCTATGTATTGGGTATAAATATATATGATTTTGTTTATATGAAACGGATAAGTTTATGAACATTGTATCAAGGTGGTTGATGATTATATAATCGTTCGAATCTTTGTGAATAGTAAGTATGTATATATATATCGGTTGTCATGAAATTGTTGGATATATATATGTGTGTATATATGTATGCATTCGGCATAGGTGGGTATAGGTGTATATGTGCATTCGGCACTTATAGTTGATAAGTATAAAAATTATGCTTTTGGTATATGTATTTGAACAATTATATTTAAATGGATCCGATGAAGTGCGAACAATAAGTACTATAGAAATCAGTATATGCAGTTAATGATTATGTTAGTAAATTGATTATATGCATATAATGTATATATATTTGTCCGTTTATGTGTATTAGATAAATACACATCCATTTAGATTTAAACAAAATAACTTAATATAGCAATGTTTGATTAGTAATTATAATTGATAATTGTGATTTCAATAAATTTTATTAAAGAATTATATGATTCTTTTATATGTATTTTAGATATGCTATAGACTTACTAAGCTATAAAAGCTTACTTTGTTTGTTTTCGTCCATTTGATTTTATATATTTTAGAGACGCGTTACGAGCTCGGGGATCATCAGCATAGTCCATCACACTATCGACTTCTTTTGGTATTTTGTTAAATATTTGAACTTAATCTTATGGCATGTATAGGTTTGAGTACGATGTTAATTACATTTTGATTGTAAATTATAATAGCTATGCGAAAGTAATTAAATTTTCATGTTGTGATCAGTTTGGTTTTAGAAATGGTTGTGTTTGTTCGGTAATGCCTCGTAACCCTAATTCGGCGACGGAGACAGGTTAGGGGTGTTACACCCAGATTGATACTTAAATATGACAAACTGAAACTAAATGATGTTCTGCATTTGGTTCAGGATGAAGGCATACATTTTTTTGAGCTGAAATATCCTTCAGAAGTCCCAGCTTCAGTATCACCCCAAGAACCAACATCAGTTGGGACATCTGCTGCCGGATCGATTGCAGCTCACCTTAAGAGACAACGTTCGATGTTGACTGTAGAAGGAACAAGAGCTATTCCTAGTCCCAGCTGTGTTTGAATCAACGGTGGCTGATCAAATGTCGTTGCAGGAAGTTTCAGTCCAGACTTTGTTAACACACTAAGTACCAACACCAGTCGGGACATCCATTGTTAGATCAGGGGCAGCTCACCTTAAGAAACAACGTTCGGTGTCGGCTATACAAGGGAACAAGAGCTATTCCATAGTTCGAGTTTATTCGATTTCTTATATTTGAATTTGATTTTTTCTGTGGTTTTATGTTCGATATTTGTGCTTTGAATTAAAAAAAATTAATATAAAAAATTTAAAAATTAAGAGTGCTTGAATTTATTCATTCAATCATTGGAGTTTAAATTGAATTTAATTTAATTAAAATGTTTGCATGAATTTTATTGAGTCAAAATCGATTGGTTGCTTTGTTCTTCCATTTTTAGTGACAGTTCTTATGCACAAAAGTAATGTTGAAATTTGACGCCCATTTTTCAAAAGTCCAAACAATCAAACTACCCTTTTCAGAATCTCAATCTTTCACTACAGTTTCTGCTGGATTTTTGTTGAAAAAAGGATTGAAACTGAGGCAAAAAAGATTTTTAAAAAATGGAGAAATGTCAGCTTGTGATCAACTGTTTTATTTAAGAAAAAATCGATACAATGTATATAAGAACAAGTGAGCTTAAATAAGCTAATAATAATAATAATAATAATAATAATAATACAACTCGGCTTAATCTTGTAAGTTGATTCACACAACTTGCTTCCTCATTGGTTGATTTCAGTCTAATCAACACCCAGAATGTCTTATCAAAAATCATCACTGTTTTAGTGCAAGTTGGCAACTTGCAGGGTAAGGAGCTCGCATGTGTAGGTTTGTCTGACAGAGCTCACACCTTTAGTGACCTCGCATGTTTGGATGAGCTCTCAATCTTGGTGATCTCGCACATTTGAAGAACTCGCAGATTTTGGGGAGCTCACAATCTTGCGATTAAGGTTTTCCAATGTATGGATGGTCACTTCGCAACACTCCTCTTTGACCTCCATGTTGTTGCGAACCCCAATATCATTACATAGCTTTTCAAACTTCATTTTCTCAAGGGTTTTGTTAGAATGTCAGCTAGTTGATCTTGTGAACTGTAATGAACCAAGGTTACTTCCTTGGTTTGTTCCACTTCTCTCACAAAGTGATACTTGATTTTGAAGTGTTTTGCTCTTCCATGGAACATTGGATTGTTTTGCAATTGCAACAACGGATTAATTATCACATTTAATCTCTGTTTCTTCTTCTTATTTTAAATTCAAATCATCCAGCAGTTTCTTTAACCAAATAGCTTGATTCACAGCTGTTGCGGCTGCAACATACTCAGCTTCAGCAGTTGACTGCGCCACTGTTTCTTACTTCTTCGAGCTCCAACAAAACATGCTCAATCCTAGAGTAAAGAAATAACCTAAGGTACTTTTCATGTCTTCAGTAGACCTAGCCTAATCACTATTTGAATACCCAAGTAGTTTGTCTTTTTCAGTCTTCACAAATCTTACTCCATGACTTAGAGTTCCTCTTATGTATCGTAGAACCCTTTTTGCTACTTTGTAGTGGATCACATTGCAGCAATGCATGAATTTTGATAACAAGCTTATAGCAAACATTATGTTAGATCTGGATGCTATCAAGTAAAGTAGACATCCCACCAAGCTTCTGTAGCTTGTTTCATCAACCTTTTCAGCATCTTTATTGCTGGTGAGTTTCTCACCTTGAGCAATAGGGGTGCTCCCAGGTTTACAATTCTTCATACTCTATCTTCGCAGAATTTTTATTGTGAACCTCTTCTGGTTTATGAAGATTGCATCGCAAGTTTGATTCACCTCCAAACCAAGAAAGCATGTCATTTCACCTAAGTCTGACATTCCAAACTTTTCTTGCATCTGGTTCTTGAACACAATCATTGGTTCGTTGTTGCTGTCAATCACAAGTAAATCATCAACATATACCAATTTTCTTCACATATAATGTGGGCTCGTTGATGCTTCTTTCAAAACTCATCTCTGTCAGATGATTGTCAATTCTTTCATACCATCCTTTTGGTGATTGCTTCAAGCTATATAATGCTTTGTTTAGTTTGTACACTTTGGCCTCGCTCCCAGGTACTGCGAACCCTTGAGGTTACCCAACATAAATTGCTTCCTTTAGAAAGTCATTTAGAAAGACTAACTTTACATCCATTTGATGTATCCTCCAACCTTTTTGAATTACAAAAGTTATTAGCAGCCTTATGGTGTCTAAACCCCTTCACAACCAACCTCGCTTTATATCTGTTGACTAATTCATTAGGATTCATTTTGGTTTTGAACACTCACTTAACTCCAATCACTTTCTTGTGAACTGGTCTATCCACAAGTTTCCATGTTTCATTTTTGTTGATCATGTCATCTTTCATAGTTGTTAGCCATTCATCTTCTTGAGCAGCTTTTTCAAAAGTGATTGGTTCTAGCTTTGTCAGATTACACCATTGATAAATTTCAGTGATGGACTTAGTTCCTCGCACTGGTTGTTCATCGACTAGATCATTTTCAGTTTGGTCTCTAGTGGCTGGCACATCAAGTTTAGGACCCTCCTGTTCGCACATCTCCTCCTCTATTGCAGTCCAATTCCATATTTTTCCTTCATCAAATTTCACATCTCTGCTTACGATCACTTTCTTGGTGAAAGGATTATATATTCTATATCATTTTTTTAACACTGGAATGTCCAACTAATATCTCTGGTTGCAATCCACTGTCCTGTGAAAATATAATGTCGGTAATGACAATATAGCGCAAAGAAAAATAGAAATAGAAAAATAAAGAACACACAGATTTTACGTGGAAACCCTTTCGGGAAAAAACCACAGGCAGAGGAAAAGAAAATTCACTATGTCGAAAAAAAAATAATTACAAGAGGAGTAAACTATGCCTATTTGTAGGCTTGTAAACCTTATTCTAATAGGAGTGAAACTCCTTATTCAAATAATATCAAATAGATGAAGTTTAATAAGGTTTAAAAAACCTTATTCTAAAATAAAATAAAAGAAGTATAATTCTATAGGGATTTTACTATTATTTTATTTTACCACAATATTTTATTTAAATAAGGATTTGGGTCACTTAATTCTAACAATCTCCACCTTGACACGAATTCTTAATGATCAAGTTCTTCATCATGAACTCTCAACGAATAAGTTTCTCCACCTCTTCCATAAAACCCCTTAAGGGTTTATTTTCAACAATGAACACCAACCAAGTCTAAGCAATGCTCAAACTTGGTTATAGGAAGTGACTTAGTCATCATATCTGCAGGATTTTCATGAGTACTAATTTTGCTCACAACAATATCACCACGAGCAATAATATCACGAACAAAATGATACCGAACATCAATGTGTTTTGTTCTCTCATGAAACATTTGATCTTGTGTAAGGAAGATGGCACTCTGACTGTCACAAAATACTGTATTGATTTGAAGGTCTTCATTGAGTTCACTAAAGAGTCCCTTCAACCATATAGCTTCTTTACAAGCCTCAATAATCGCCATGTACTCAGCTTCAGTGGTAGACAAAGCGACTGTAGTTTGCAAAGTGGCTTTCCAACTGATTGCACAACCTCCGATTGTAAAGACATAACCGATAAGAGATCTTCTTCTATCGAGGTCCCCAACAAAATCAGCATCAACATACCCAATGACTCCATCTCTAGTTCTTCCAAACTGTAAGCAAACATCGGTAGTACCTCGTAAGTATCTTAAAACCCACTCGTAAGTATCTTAAAACCCACTGAACTGTTTTCCAATGTTCTTTACCAGGATTCGCCATGTATCTGCTAACTGCACTAACTGCATATGATAAATCTGGACGTGAACAAACCATGGCATACATGAGAGATCCCATTGCACTAGAGTATGGAACATGTGACATGTACTCAATCTCATCATCTGATTGTGGAGACAAAGCCAATGAAAGTCTGAAATAGGCTGCTAAATGAGTACTAACAGGCTTAGCATTCTGCATATTGAATCTAGAAATAACTTTCCAATGTACCCTTTCTGACTTAAATACAATTTACTTGCTTTTCTATCCCTGAGAATCTCCATACCAAGTATCTTCTTTGCTGGTCCCAAGTCTTTCATCTCAAATTCTTCACTTAGTTGGGCTTTGACCTTTCTTATCTCTCATTTATCTTTTGCTGCTATCAACATGTCATCAACATAAAGGAGTAGATACACAAAAGAACCATCACTATTTTTCTTAAAGTAAACACAACTGTCAAAGCTACTTCTTTTAAAATCATGAGAAGCCATAAAGAAATCAAACCTCTTACACCACTGTCTTGGTGACTGTTTCAAATTGTAAAGGGGCTTTTTCAGCAAGCAAACATAGTCCTCTTTTTCTGAAACTGTAAAACCCTCTAGTTGTTGCATATAAATATCCTCCTCAAGTTCTCCATGCAAAAATACAGTTTTTACATCTAACTTCTCAAGCTCTAAATCATGCATGGCCACAATACCAAGCAAAGCTCGAATCGAACTATGCTTCACAACTGGAGAGAACACATCTGTGAAGTCCACTCCTGGAATTTGACTGTAACCCTTTGCAACAAGCCTTACTTTATATATGGGTTCTTCAACTCTTGGAGTCCCCTCTTTCTTTTTAAACACTCATTTACAATGAACAACCTTTTTACCTTTAGGAAGTTTCACAATATCCCATGTTTGATTTTTGTGTAGTGATTCCATCTCCTCTTGCATAGCAAACATTCACTTTTCTGATTATTCACAACTAACCGCCTCAGAATAATTAGATGGCTCTTGGTTTGCATCTATATCTTCAGCCACATTTAAAGTATAAGCAACTAGATCAGCCTCGGCATACTTCTTTGGAGGTTTAATTTCTTTTCTAGTTCTGTTTTTGGCGATAGAGTATTGTGGTGAAGAAGCAACTCTATTTTGAAATTTTTACTGGCTTTAATAGTCAATTCTATTGTAGATTCTAGATCAATCTGATGCTCCACCTGCTTTTGATTTTCTTTATTGGAAGAGTCTTTAAGAGATAAGTTAGGTAGAATAGCAGTTTCATCAAAAACAACATCTCTGCTAATCACAACTTTTCTATTTTCAGGACACCATAACTTATACCCATTTACACCAGCTTTATAACCAAGAAAAATACATTTAATAGATCTCGGTTCCAATTTTCCATTATCAACATGAGCATACGCAGGACAACCAAAGATCTTTAAATCAGAATAGTCAGCAGGATTACCAGACCATACCTCTTGTGGAGTCTTTTTCTCAATGGCAACGGATGGAGATCGGTTGATCAAAAAACATGCATTAGAGGCTACTTCTGCCCAAAATGACTTTGATAAGTTGGCATTTGACAACATACATCGAACCTTCTCCATGATCATGATCATTCTATTTATTCGTTCTACAACGTCGTTTTGCTGTGGAGTATGACGAACTGTCAAGTGTCTCATGATCCCTTCTGACTTGCACAGTTTATTAAATTCATCAGAATAGAACTCTAAGCCATTGTCTGTGCGGAGATATTTTATTTGCTTCCCTGTCTGTTTTTCAATCATGGTTTTCCAATACTTAAATACGAAAAACACATCGCTTTTTTGCTTCAGGAAGAACACCTATACTTTTCTGGAAAAATCATCAATAAAAGTTAGCATATAATTAGCTCCACCTCTCGAAGGCACTTTGGATGGCCCCCATAGATCAGAATGAATATACTCTAACATTCCCTTCGTGTTATGGATTCATCTGGTGAATCGAACTCTCTTTTTCTTCCCAAAAATGCAATGCTCACAGAACTTCAGTTTGCAAATTCCTTACCCATCAAGAAGTCTTCTTTTGCTCAATTCTGCCATGCCATTCTCACTCATATGCCCTAGGCGTATATGCCAAAGTTTAGTAATATCATCATCTGACAAGAAAGAGGATGACATAGCTACATCACCAGTAACAGTAGAACCCTGCAAAACATATAACTTGGCAGTCTTTTTCTGCCCTTTCATCACAATGAGGGAACCTTTAGAAATCTTCAAAACCCCACTTTCAGCTGTGTATTTCTACCCTTTTGAATCAAGAGTACTCAATGAAATTAAATTTCTCTTTAATTCTGGAACATGTCGTACGTCACTGAGTGTTCTGACAACTCCATCAAACATTTTAACTCTAATTGTTTCAACACCTGCAATTCTACATGAAACATTATTTCCCATTAACACAATACCTTCAGACACTGTTTCGTAAGTTGCAAACCAATCCCGATTGAGACTCATGTGGAAGGTGCAACTCGAATTAAGGATCCACTCCTCGCTCACTTTGGAATTGTTGACAGAAACGACTAGAAGTTCACCATCGCTGTAATCTTCTACAACATCAGCTTTACCAGAATTTTCTAGTTGTTTTCTATTTTGAATAGCAGTCTCCCTTTTGATCTTGTTCTGTAGCATATAGCACTCAGATTTAATGTGTAATTTTTTCTTACAAAAGTTACAAGTTTTACCTCTATTTAAAGACTTCGATCTACCCTTAGATTTACTGCGAGGATTTCGTTCTTGTATCCTTCCACGATCATCATCAGCATTTCAATCTTGTCTCCCATGAACAATAAGAGCCTCTCTCTAAGAATCAGTTTTAACCACAAGTTGCTTCATCTTATCATACGAGGTTAAAGAATCATAAATCTCATCAACTGTGAGAGACTCGCGGCTATATAAAATCGTATCTCTAAAGGTTGAATAAGACGGGGGCAACGAACAAAGTAAAATCAAACCTAGATCTTCCTTATCATACTGAACCTCCATGGCCTCTAAGTTTGAGAAAATTTCTTTGAACACTGTTAAGTGTTTGTGCACAGATGCACCTTCCTCCAAACGATGAGCATAAATACGCTGCTTCATATGTAGCTCGCTAGTTAGAGTTTTCGACATACATATCTGTTCCAACCTTTTCCATAATCCAACGGCAGTCTTTTCCTTCATCACATCCTGAAAAATTTCGTTAGACAAATGCAGATGTAATTATGTTAACGTCTTTCGATCCTTGCGCTTCTTCTCTTCTTCCGTCAAAGTTGAAGGCATCTTATCTACCCCTAGTAGGGCTTCCTCTAAGTCCATCTGTGAAGAACTGCTTGCATCTTTATCTGCCATAATGCAAATCTGGTGTTGCGATCCAACAGCGGAATTTCGTACTTTAAATACGTCATTACCGTGATTGAGATAAATAACCCAAAAGCTCTGATACCAATTTGTGAAAAATATAATGTCAGTAATGACAATATATCGCAAAGAAAATAGAAATAGAAAAATAAAGAACACACAGATTTTACGTGAAAACCCTTTCGGGAAAAAACCACAAGCAGAGGAGAAGAAAATTCACTATGTTGAAAAAACATTAATTACAAGAGGAGTAGACTATGCCTATTTATAGGCTTGTAAACCTTATTCTAATAGGAGTGAAACTCCTTATTCAAATAATATCAAATAGATAGAGTTTAATAAGGTTTAAAAAACCTTATTCTAAAATAAAATAAAAAGATAATTCTATAGGGATTTTACGTTTATTTTATTTTACCACAGTATTTTATTTAAATAAGGATTTGGGTCACTTAATTCTAACATGTCCAATTTTTTTCTTTTCTCTCTTAGAACATTAACAAAACATGTGCAACCAAATACTCTTAAGTGTGAAACAGAAGGTTTAAAACCATACCGAGCCTCAAATGGTTTCTTCCCTTCAACAACTTTCATAGGTAGTTTATTTAGCAAGTAAACAACAGTGTTTACTGCCTCTGCCCAAAAATTATTTGACAATTTACTTTCAAACAACAAGCAACGAGCCATGTTCATTATAACTTTATTTTTTCTTTCACTTCCTTCATTTTTATTGTGGAATGTACACATTACTTGATTGCTGATGGACATGAAACTCTTCATAGAATTTTTCAAATTTCTCTGAGGTGTATTCTACCCCGTTGTATGATCTTATCATTTTGAGCTTGCAGTCACTTTGGTTCTCAACCATGAACTTAAATTTTAAGATTCCAGCTACCTCGGATTTGTTCTTCATGAAGTGCCCCAACAGAACCTTGTATTGCCATAAATAAACAACACAAAGTACCTACTTCCATTTAGCGAACTTGTTTTCATGGGTCCACAAATTTTGGTATATACTAAATGTAATTTTTTAGTGGCTCACCATGCTATGTTTGCAAGAAATGGAGACCTCGCTCGTTTTCCAAGCTGGCACACCTCACATACATCTTCATGATCAACCATATTTGATAAATTTTCAATCAAGTTATTCTTGGATATTTGACTTAAGGATTTGTAGTCAACATGTCACATTCTTCTATGCCATAACTTGGTTTCATCTAGCGAGCTGGTATGAGCTACCAAAGTTGCTAAGGTCCAGTTGATGGCAAAGCTTCTATAAACCTTTTGTTGAAATGAGCTCGCATCCACTTAGATAAAAGATTAAACATTTGTTGTCTTTGAATACCACTAAATATTTTTTTTCTCAAGCAAGTGACCTACACTCAATAAATTTTTATTTATGTCAAAAACTAAAAGAACACATGTGACAAGTTTAGTACTTGATGGAGTTTTAATCAAAACATCTTTCTTTTGTACTGCTTCGATGTACTAGTCATTTCCAACTTTCACCTTAGAGTAAAACCTTTTGTCAATGCTTTTGAAGATGCTCGCATCTGCAGTCATATGACTTGTACAACCACTGTCAACCAACCAGTTTTTTCTTTCTTTGTTGGAGGGTTCGCAAGATGTCGCGAACTGGGTTTTAAAGAGGGGTTCGTAGAATTTCGCGAACTGTGTTTCACATGAGGCTGTGAACATCAATTCTTATTGACTTCTTTCTGCAATCTGTGTCTGAGTGTTTTGTTGTTGTGTGTTTCCCTTATTCTTGCACACCGTTTCTTCATGGCCAAATTGTTTGCAGTTTTTGCATTAGGCATTAGGCCTAAACCAACAGAATTTCTCAAGATGACTCATTTTTTTATAGCTCGATCACGGTGGATATTTTTTCTTTCCATTATCTTTCTTTAACTTCTTATTTTTATCTGACTAGTTCTTTTTTTCTTTCTGACTTGAGGAGCTCGCAGCTTCTCTGTTTCTGTCTTGAAAAGCTCATTCAACATGCTGTTCTTCTCTGCTTGTCCTTCTTTGTTCTAAAGCATATAGAGCATTGAATAGTTCTGAGAGTGAGATGTTGATAGATCCCTCGAATTTTTTGGTGAGGATATTTTTTATTCGTATATCTGAAGAAGTGTGTAATCACCTTTTCAACCACTCGACTATCTGCGAACTGGTCCACTAACAGTCTTATCTAGTTTACTACTACCATGATTCGATCTAAATATTATTTCACAGTCTCAGCTTCCTTAATCTTGAGGTTTTTAAAATCTTGTCTGAGATTTATCGTCTAGTGCTGCCTTGCCTTCTACGAACCCTGGAACTCTTTCTTAAGCTTATCCCAAACTTTTTTAAGAGTATCACATAATATCACATCAAAAACACCGTGTAGGCAAGACATCACCTTGTGTTTTTTGGCATATTCCTCATTGTGTTGTTTTATTTGAGCCAGTGTAAGATTTAGTCACAATACTGATGGTTCTATTTCAAAATTTACAACCTCTTGAAGATTAAAGGCTTGAAGATATATTTTCATTTTTACTACTCAAATTTGATAGTTTTGTTCCTGTAAAAATAAGGGTGGTGGTATAAAGCTTGTTGAAGACATTTTTATGAAAACAGACCCTCAAAAGGTAACTGGATCTAAATACCAATTGTTGGATTTTTTATGGAGAAAGATTAGCTTGTGATCCACTGTTTTATTTAAGAAAAAAAAGGATACAATGTTTGAACGAGTGAGTTTAAATAAGCTAAAAATAATAATAATAAAATTTTATAGTCTAATCAACACTAAAAAATCACTCTTTCAATACAAGTTAGCAAGTTGACAACTTCTAGAGCTCATAGTTGTGGGTTTGTCTGATGGAGCTCGCACCTTTAAAGACTTCGTAGGTTTGGTGAGCTCGCACATTTGAAAATCTCAAAGTAGATAGGGGTATTATTTAACTACATCTATCTCAATGAGTGTTTATCGAATCGTTGCAATTGATGTTCGCAGTCTTACGATCAGGGTTTGCCAACATATGGATGATTACTTAGCAATAGTTTCTAGTAATGCAAACTCACGCACCCCTAATGGTAAGCTTTTTACTCTATGATCACCTAAAAAACCAAAGATTAGACGAAACTGGTGAGGTTTTAAACAAAATCTCATTCTCTGGGGTACATTTATACACCATGATACTCGATGGGTGAGTGCTGAATCATCGGCTTGATGATGCAATTCAACTGTTAGAGAAAATGTCGGTGAGAGATATGGGTTCGTGGAATTCAATAATTTAAGGGTGTTTGAATTGCGGGTATTTAATTATGGACAATAAGCTTTTCAATGAAATGCCTGGCCAAAATGTTGTTTCTTGGATGACAATAATAAGCAGGTACTTGCAATTTGGGGAAATTGAAGTGGCTGAGAGGTGGCTTTTTTAGATGCCTTTGAAGGATGTTGTGGCTTGGAATTCAATGATTTATGGGTATTTGAAGTTTCGGAGAGTTGATAAGGTGGTTAATTTACTTTTGAAAATGCCATATTGGAATGTAATTTCATGCACTTCAATGATTGACTGATTGATTGGATTATAATGGAAGAAATTATGAAGCTTTATTTTTTTGTGACAAGATGGTGGGTTCTGGTGTTAAGCTGAGTTCAAACATGCTTTCTTGCATATTGAAAGCTTGTGCAAATGTGATGGCCTTGCATTTGGGTGTTCAAACTAATGGTCGGGTTGTTAAGTTGGGGTTTTATTTTTATGAATTCATATGCGCGTAGCTTTGAACTTTTTATGTGAACTGCTAGCAAATGCAAAATGTTTGCGTAGTTTTTAGTGAGAAACGTTATGGGAATGTGGTAATATGGACAGCTTTTAGCTAGTTATGGCCTGAACCATAAGCATAAATCTGCGTTGATAATTTTTGGAGACATGATATGAATGGTTGTCCCCCAAATCAATCATCTTTCACTAGTGCTTTGAATTTGAGCAGCGGATTAGAGGCTCTAGACAAGGCTAAAGAGCTCATTGCCATAGTCATCGTGCGAAGTCTGAACTCTAATGTATTTGTTGGTAATTCTCTAGTTGTATTGTATATTGTATGTGGGAATACTAATGATGCTGGGGCTGCTTTTTATAATATGATAAAGTTAACCTCCATGCAGCAGCCAAGGTGGCCATGCAGGAAACACGCAATGCAGCAACTGAAGCATAATGCAACTGTTCTGTTTGTTTCATTTGGTTACTCCAATGAACATTTTGTAATCTAGTTGGATTTAAACTTATTAGGTAGTTGTATTTTGATGTAATTATGTGTTGATTGACTGATAACTCAGCAATACAACATAAGCAAGTTATATTAATAAGTTTCAATGTACCTTAGTGGTGTAAGGTAGTTGTTTAGGTGAAAACTTGTTTGTTTTGTCAAGTTGACAAATATATGCAATGGCTTAAATGCCTATTTTGGTGTCAATGAACAATTTCATTCTTGTTATCAACCATATTCTCCAATCTTTGCTTTAATTTGTTCTGTTCTAAATAAAAACTCAGTTTTGTTTCTTCTCCAAGCCACGAGGCTTGCTGTTCAAGCAATCCAAAAATCAGCTTGCTCACTGTCTTAACACCAACAAGTGGTATCTAGAGCCTTTGTCTTAGTGGACCTGTTGCAACTGAACCACTATTCAAATGGCTTCTTCAGGATTTTCTCCAGCAGCCCCACTAGTCTTCAATGGGGAAGGTTTCACATATGGGTGGTTAAGATGAGGACTTACCTGTAGGCTTTTGATTTGTGGGAAGTTGTGAACACCGATGTTGAACCTGCACCACTTAAAGCCAATCCCACAGTGGTTCAAATCAGACATGCTGATGAAAGGACTAAAAGGCATAAAGCCGTATCTTACATTCAGAACTGTGTCTCAGATGTCATTTTCACTAGAATTATGGCCTGTGAAACACCAAAGAAACCTTGGGACAAGCTTAAGGAGGAGTTCCAAGGCACAGAGAGGACAAGGCAGCAGCAACTGTTGAGTTTGAAAAGAGATTTTGAAAACTTGAAGATGAGAGAAGAATAAACAATAAAGCAGTATGCAGACAGGATCATGGCAGTGGTCAATAGCATAAGGCTCCTTGATGAGCAGTTCAGTGAAGCAAGGATAGTGGAGAAAGTCCTCTTTACCTTACCTGAGAGGTATGAGGCAAAAATATCCTCCTTAGAGGATTCAAGTGACCTAGCTAGCATCTCTCTAACTGAGCTAATTAACTCCTTCTATGCTCAGGAGCAAAGGAGAGCTAGCAGGGTCGAAGAGTACCAAGAAGGTGCTTTTCAAGCCAATGTCAGATAAGCCTTGAGCACCAATTCCTACAAAGGCAAAAAGGTGTGGAAAAATAAGCCTAAGCCTGATGCTGCAAGGAGAGAAGACCAACCCTACAGACATTGCAAAAGTCCTGGTCATCTAGAAGAAAAATGCTGATTTAGACCAGATGCATTATGTCAACATTGTAAGAAAAGAGGGCATGTTGAAAGGGTTTGCAAAAACAAGGGCAAGCCTAGGCAGATTCAATCACAACAAAAGAATGTTGAAGCTCGTGTTGCTGAAGAAAGTAGTGATCATGAAGAGCAGGTCTTTGTTGTGTCTTGCTCTGCTAATCAAAAGAAGGGATCAAAAGGTTGGCTGTTGGACAGTGGTTGCAATAGTCACATGTCACCAGATACAACCATTTTCAAAACTTTGGATAGAAGCTGCAAAACCAAAGTAAAGGTTGGCAATGGTCAGTTCATAAAGGCTGAAGGAAAGGGGGATGTGTTAATATGCACTTCCACAAGTGCCAAAGTTATCTCGAATGTACTATTGGTGCCAAAGATTGACAGAAACCTTCTCATCATTGCTCAACTGTTTGAGAAAGGTTATTCAGTTGTATTCAAGGGCAAAGAGTGTCAGATTGCTGATCCAAGTGGATCAAGCCTCATGACAGTCACTATGAAAGATAAATGCTTTGAAGTTCATTGGCCAAGTGACTCGAAGTCAGCCTATACAGCCTCTACTGATGATTCCAAGCTTAGGCACCAAAGGCTTGGACATGCTAACTTTAGATTGATGGCTTAGATGGTCAGTGAAGGCTTGGCTGAAAACTTCACCAACACAGTGGAGAATGATGAAGTTTGTGAGGTATGCCAGCCAGGAAAACAAGCAAGACTGCCATTTCCTGTAAATAGAGCATGGAGAGCCTCAGAAAGGTTGCAGTTGATGCACACTGATGTGTGTGGCCCAATGAAGACTGAATCACTCAATGGAAACAGGTACTTCATTCTTTTCATTGATGATTGTACCAGATATTGCTAGATATTCTTCTTAAAACTTAAGTCTGATGTAGCTCAAGTGTTTATGAAGTTCAAAGTTGTAGTTGAAACAGAAACTGAATGCAAGTTAAAGCCTATAAGATCATACAATGGGACTGAGTACACCTCAGCTTAGTTTCAAGCTATTTGCAATGAAGCTGGTATCAAACATCAATTAACCAATGTCTATACTCCTCAGCAAAATGGAGTTAGTGAAAGAAAAAATAGAAGTTTGATGGACATGGTCAGATGTCTGTTGTTTGAGAAGAATTTGCCCAAAACCTTGTGGGCTGAGACTGTAAACACTACAGTCTATCTTCAGAACAGACTTTCAACTAAGGCACTTACTCACAAGACACCTTTTGAAGCTTGGTTCGGACTCAAGCCATCGTTAGCTCATCTGAAAGTCTTTGGTTGCCTATGTTATGCACAAATACCAGCTGTGAAGAGAGACAAGCTGTCAAAGAGGCCTAACCTGGTATCCTAGTAGGCTACAGCTCAGTAAAGAAAGGTTACAGGATCTTGGATTCTTCAACAAATAAGATCCAAATAAGCAGATATGTTGTCTTTGATGAAAAAGGATGCTGGAACTGGGAAAGAAATGAGGCAGAGGTAAACTCTAAAGAGCTGATGACTGATCAAGTTGAACCTGATCGAATTAGTTCTGAAATTGATATAGATGACATGCCAGTCAGGGGCACAAGACTCTTGACTGAGATTTATGAGAGAGTACATGTTGCCACAGTGGAACCAAGCAGTTTTGAAGAAGCTGAAGCTCATGAAGGATGGAAGCAAGCCAAGGTTGATGAGATCAGGATGATTCAAAAGAATCAGACTTGAGAGCTAGTAGAGAGGCCTGCCAACAAAAATACCATTGGTGTAAAATAGGTCTATCAAGTTAAGTACAATGCAGATGGCAGTTTAAACAAGCTAAAAGCTAGGCTAGTGGTCAAAGGTTTCAGTCAGAGATATGGTCTGGACTACATGGAAACATTTGCACCAGTAGCCAAACTCGATACAATTAGATTGCTGGTAGCTTTGGCTGCTCAAAACCAGTAGACAATTCACCAGATGGATGTAAAGTCAGCATTTCTAAATGACTTCCTGGAAGAAGAGATTTACATTGACCAGCCTCAAGGATTTGTTGTATCTGGCAAGGAACATATGGTCTACAGGCTCAAAAGGGCCTCATATGGCTTAAAGTAAGCACCTAGAGCCTGGTATGCTCGAATTGATTCCTATTTAGTCAGTTTGGGATCCGAGAGAAGTGTTAGTGAACCAACACTTTATGTCAAGAAGAATCAAGCTGAAACACAGCTCATTGTATCCCTTTATGTAGATAATCTCTTGGTGACAGGAAGAGACAAGATCAGATTAGCAAATTTCAAAACAAAAATGAAGGAGATGTTTAAGATGTCTGACTTGGGATTGATGACATATTTCCTAGGAATGGAGGTGTGCCAAGCAGAAGGAGGAATCTTTTTGGGATAAAAAACATTTGCCTTTAAGGTTCTATCCAAGTTTTCAATGGAGAACTGCAAGCCAACAAGTACTCCTATAGTTGTTGGAGTAAAGTTGTCAAGTCAAGGGATTCATAAACAGGCCAGTGAGCCTATCTACAGGAGTCTAGTTGGTTGTTTGTTGTATTTTACAGCAACTAGGCCTAATATTATGTTTGCTGTTAGTATGTTATTAAGGTTTATGCATTGCTGCAATGAGTAGCATTTTCAAGCAGCAAAAAGAGTGCTAAGATACATCAAAGGCACTTTTAGCTATGGAATGTTATTCAACAGAGCTCAAAATTTGAAGTTGATAGGCTACACTGACAGTGACTGGCTGGTTCGAGTGATGATATGAAGAGCACTTCTGGTTATACATTTACACTTGGCTCAGCTATGTTTTGTTGGAGTTCAAGAAAGCAATCGATGGTGGCTCAGTCAACAGCAGAAGCAGAGTATATTGCAGCTGCAAGTGCTGTAAATCAAGCCATATGGCTTAGAAAAATTCTGGTGGATTTGAACCAACATCAAGAAGGAGCAACAGAGATTTATTGTGATAACAATGCTGCTGTTGCAATTGCAAAGAATCCTGTTTTCCATGGTAGAAAGAAGCATTTTAGCATCAAGCTACATATGATAAGAGAAATGGAACAAGCTCGAGAAGTGGAGCTGATTCATTGCAATTCTGAAGAACAGATAGCTGATATCTTCACAAAAGCCCTCAGTGTATCAAGGTTCATAAGTCTAAGAGATCAAATGGGAGTCAGCAGCATGGAAGCTAAGGAGGAGTGATGAAGTTAGCCTCCATGCAGCAGCCAAGGTGGCCATGCAAGAAACACGCAATGCAGCAACTGAAGCACAATGCAACTGTTCCGTTTGTTTCATTTGGTTCCTCCAATGAATATTTTGTAATCTATTTGGATTTAAACTTATTAGTAGTTGTATTTTGATGTAATTAGGTGTTGATTGACTGATAACTCAGCAATACAACATAAGCAAGTTATATTAACAAGTTTCAATGTAACTTAGTGGTGTTAGGTAGTTGTTTAGGTGAAAACTTGTTTGTTTTGTCAAGTTGAAAAATATATGCAATGGCTTAATGCCTATTTTGGTGTCAATGAAATATTTCATTCTTGTTATCAACCAAATTCTCCAACTTTGCTTCAATTTGTTCTGTTTTAAACAAAAACTCAGTTTTGTTTCTTCTCCAAGCCACAAGGCTTGCTGTTCAAGCAATCCAAAAATCAGCTTGCTCACTACCTTAACACCAACATAATGCCGGTGAGAAAAATGTTGTCTCGTGGAACTCCGTTATTGTGGATGTGCACAGCATGGTCAAGGTATGTTGGTTCTCACACTCTTTATCCAAATGATACGTGATGAAGTTGATCCGACCGAGATTATGTTCACATGGTTGCTCTCTGCTTGCAGCCATTCCAGAATGTTGCAAACGGCCTGATGCTTTTTTTAGTATATTGGTCTATATAAATTCACTGCGATAAAGCTTCAGCACTATGTTTGTATGGTTGATGCCCTGGGTACATGTGGGGAATTGGAATAAGCAGAGGAGCTAATTAAAAAATATGCAGGTAAAACCAAATTCTATGGTATGGATAGCTTTGCTTAGTGCTTGTAGGATGCATTTAACTTAGGAACGGCTGAAAGAGCTGCAAAATCGATCCTTTATATTGAACCGAATTGCAGTGCTTCTTATGTTTTGTTGCCGAATATATATGATTCTGCTGGTGAGCGGAGTGATGTCTCAAGAATGAGAATAAGGATGAAACAAGGAGGGATTGTGAGACAACTGGGTTACTGTGAGGGGAGTGCAACGTGAGTTTGTTTCTGCAGATAGGTCTCACCCTCTTAGTGTGAAAATATATCAAAATCTGGATTGGTTGGGAGGGAAGTTGAAGGTGTTTGGGTAGGTTCCAGATAAGAGGTTTGCCCTGCATGATGTGGAGGATGAGCAGAAGCAAGAGATGCTGCCGTATCACAGTAAGAGGCTTGCTGATGCATTCAGATTGGTGACTACTGCAGAGAGCAGCACAATAACAGTGTTTAAGAATCTTCGTGCATGTGGCAATTATCACAGTGCCATTATGGTCATAGCAAAGATCGCTGGGCATGAAATCATTGTATGAGATTCTACACTCTTCCATCACATCCTTAATAGGATTGTGCTCTTGTGGGGATTATTAGTAGCAAGTTTTTGAAGATTGCCATACTAAGAACATTTTGATCTTCCAAAACAATCTTGTTATTAGCTGATTCAGAAAAGATATTCGTGGTATTCTTGAGACCATTAAATGCAAGGAAATTATCCCCCTTTATTGCAGCCAATCTGTCCAGTTGTGGCAACGCTTCCATTAGCTTCACTGAAGTTAAAGCTGCGTGTTTTTTTTTCATTTCTATCCCCCTTTGATGTACCTTTCAGTCTAAGAAGAGGTAAATCAGGCCAAAAATCAATGTAGAAAGAAAGTACTGGAGTGTGAAGCGCTAGATATGCAAGGAATTGAAGGTTTGGGTCACAAAAGAGGGAGAGATGAGTTGAATGTCATGAACATGAAGTGGTGAATGCAAGGAAGCTTGATTGGGGTTCAAATATTGCCTTGTTTGGAGCTGTTGCTATCTATGTTACTCAAACTCAAATTTGGGTGTCCGATACGGGTTTATTTAATTATTTCAAAATTTTCATATATTTTGAAAATCCTTGGAAGACCATACCCTCATACACGAATGTCAAGCACAAATAAATACTAAAAGAAAAATGACAAGTGAAAAAGATATAGATTGCCAATGCTGCTGCCGCTGCTGTGGATTTCAAGGAAGCAATTAGGCTTCAAGGTTGCAGCAGTAAGATGGAACAAGCGTGAAACTGGTCAGTCTCTCTATTAGTATGAATCTGTGATATCATCCATATTAAGCTTCACTTCTTTGTACTGGTTAGAAAGTCAAGCATTCAATTTAGGAGTAAAGGGATGTAAATTTAAATGAATACTAGTTGTTTGATATCTGAATTCTTGGGTTAAACTATGTTAAACATGACTATGGAAATATGATCATATTCTGGCCTTGATTCTTCCATTGCTGTGATTTGTAAATCAATACTAATTTGCTATTGAGATTGCTAATTAAGCTTCAATTATTTACTCTCCGTTCAGAAAATTATAGTAGGCATGTTAGTTCACTAATGCAAACTAAAACTGGGATGGGATTCTAATTGTAACGTTAATCCACAAAGACAAACAAAATTATGACCCTAAAACAAAAAAATTTTAATTAAATTAATTTTAGTTTTTTTTTTAATGGGGAAATGGTTATGGATGAAAGTCTGTTAGGATGATGAATCTATATATATGGATGATTCTTTGTATAGAGCAAATAATTTCTTTTCAGTTTTCCTTTGAGTTCTGTTATATTTAGCCCACATATCATTGAAACCCTCCCAAAATATCCACATTCCTTTGCCAACTTTCTTGACTCCTCTCTCTCAATCACCTTCTCATATTCCAAATACTTTCATCCAAGATATCAGCATTTTGCATTACAAGAACAATCTGGTAATTTTAGATGAACTGTTTTTGCTTTCTTGGTAAATTATTCATTTTCTTTTTTGATTTCTCATTGATTTTCTTGGTTTTTCTTTAAGCTTTGTTGCAAACTAACAGGATGCCAGGGAACAAATATAGCTCTAGTAATCTCCCTGGTACACCAAGAACAAGATTGGAAAGGCTTCTTAGAGAAAGGGAGTTAAAGAGATTCAGCAGGGATTTTAATGAAGGGGAAGGTGAGTTATCATCAGCCCAAGATTCTTTTTCACCTGAGTCTTCAACTTCTTGGTTAAATGATGAAGAATCTTTACAACCCCTTTCAGGTGCAAGGACTTCACATGATGGAGGTGCAAGGCAAGATTTTCAGGCTTCCAAACAACGTTTGTTGGTGGTTGCTAATAGGCTGCCAGTTTCGGCAGTTAAGCATGGGGATTCTTGGCAACTTGAGATGAGTGCTGGAGGCTTAGTTAGTGCACTTCTTGGTAAAGTGATCACTTCAATTCCTTATTAATACATGTTCTTTTTTCATTTTTTGCTTTTCGGAATTGGTTTTTTCAGTTGTTATAATGTTTGCAATGTTTTTAATCTTGTTATGAAGGTGTGACGGAATTTGACACCAGATGGATTGGTTGGGCTGGCATAAATGTCCCTGATGAAAGTGGACAAAAGACATTAACTGAAGCTTTAGCTGCAAAGGTCAGACTAGAAAAAATGAAGTTCTTAATTGTTGTTAAAGAAATGCAATTCCATAATCTTGGAAAAGTTAGTAGGGTTATATGTTTAACTTTGTGCTTTAATTAATGCAGAACTGCATACCGGTGTTTATTGAAGAAGAAATTGCTCATCAATATTATAATGGATATTGTAACAACACATTATGGCCACTGTTTCACTATCTTGGGCTTCCGCAAGAAGACCACCTTGCAACTACTCGAAACTTTAAATCTCAGTTCGAAGCTTATACGAAAGCGAACCAGTGTTTTGCCGATGTGGTTAGCAAGCATTATGAGGAAGGGGATGCGGTTTGGTGCCATGATTACCACCTAATGTTTCTTCCAAAATACCTAAAAGAACGGAACAGTGACATGAAAGTTGGTTGGTTTCTGCATACCCCGTTTCCTTCTTCCGAAATCCATCGGATGCTGCCATCTCGGTCAGAGCTGCTGAAGTCTGTTCTTTCTGCTGATTTAGTAGGGTAAGTTCATTCGCTTTAGGCATTGTTTTTTGTATGTAGATTCAATGATCTTGTTTTTCTTTCAATATTTATGTGTCGGTAGGTTGCTTGGATATATGAATTGAGCTTAGTTTGCATGTCGGACAAAGGTATTCGAATTTCCACTAACTCTAGGATTAAAAATGTACTTCAGGTTCAACACTGTAGGGAGTTTAAACATTCGTCAGGTTTTATCACTGCCATTAATGACTGGCATGAATCTAATAAACAAACCTAAGATTAGAACGACAGTTAACGTCAAGCCTATGTTTCTTTCGTTCTACTTCCTTATACCCAATGTGATACAAACTGTTACAGTCATTCCGCCTGGACACTACTGTTTTGACTTGCTTGTGAGTTGTGCAACATCATGAATTTTTTGTTTGAACTGGTGCGAAACTGCAATGTTGGTTTTAAGGGACTCTGGTATCACTTTGAGCATGTTGTTTCTTTCTGTCAAAATCATATAATGTTAAACTTCCGAAGGCCATTACTGTGGCATTGTTTTAATTTCCGGTTTGTTGATCTTCCAGTTTCCACACATATGACTATGCAAGGCATTTTGTCAGTGCTTGCACTCGTATTCTCGGGCTGGAGGGCACACCTGAAGGAGTAGAGGATCAAGGAAAGTTGACTCGTGTAGCAGTAGTATGTCTTCACTGATCTCTTTCATCTTTTATCATCTAAGAATCTTCAGATTGTCAACTTAATTTGTTCTTTTGCATGGACCTTTTAACATTTTAAACCATTTATTCCTCATCTCATCTACTTTTTTTGTTGCTTGGGATCTTGAAAATACAGTTTCCAGTAGGGATTGATCCTGATCGATTCATTCAAGCTCTTGAACTACCTCAAGTAAAAGATATCGTGAAAGAACTGAAACAGAGGTTTGCAGGTTATAAGGTAGGAATTGGATTCTTTTCTCCCTTAATTGGTATCAGTTATGTTTGTGTAGCATCTCGTATCTTTGATTTAAGGGAAGCAACAAGCTGTTTTTGAGTTACTTATGGGTTGATGTTTAATAATGGTAAGGTATTGTTGGGCGTTGATCGGCTTGATATGATCAAGGGAATACCGCAGAAGATTTTGGCATTTGAAAAGTTTCTCGAGGAAAATCCCGATTGGCGTCATAAGGTGGTTCTCCTGCAAATTGCTGTCCCTACCAGGACACATGTTCTCAAGTGTATGTTCATAAATACTTTTCTTCTTTCTTTCTGGTTACCTGAAAGAGTGTATCAACTTTTGCAATGAGAACCGCCACGGCATTAAACGGATTAACATTATCATACTAATACTTTAGCATCTCAAGATGCAATACTCTGGTGTTGGTTTTCCTTCTTATTATGCCATACTGACTTTTTTGACAATCAATTGTTGCATATATAAATAGAACATGCAGTGCTATCTTTATCTTCAGCAGACATTTTGTTTTCTGATAATTTGTGGTTTTCTCAAGCCTGTTTCAACCCTCCCCTTGTACTGACTCCTCAAAACCTTACATGTTTACTTTCTTGATATCATAGATAAACAGCTTACAAGCCAAGTCCATGAGATTGTTGGCCGCATTAATGGAAGATTCGGATCGTTTTCTTCTGTACCAATACATCATCTGGTTTGTCTATACCTTATTATCTTTTATCCATCACTATTTATGATAAAAGTGTGAACTAACTTGGTTGAAAGTATTATTTATGAGTGGATAGGCAGTTGGCTTTTTGATGTTTATGCATATATATATATATAGGTGAATAGATGCAATACAAAGAATACGATTAATCAGCAATGACTGTTTTGCAGGATTGCACCCTTGATTTTCACACATTATGCGCGATATATGCTATAACCGGTACCGACTTTTGTGTTTTAAACACATACCCAAGTCACTATTTTTGTTTGAAATGATAACTTGATTTTATGCCTGTCTGAACCGTTGGCAATTAACAAATTATGCAGATGTAGCTCTTGTGACATCTTTGAGGGATGGAATGAACCTCGTCAGCTATGAGTTTGTTGCCTGCCAAGCAGCCAACAAAGGGGTCCTTATACTAAGTGAGGTACTTACTTCTGATTTTGATTATACATTTGTTCAGGGCTTTTCTGGATGTGTAAACTTCAAAGCTTAGATTTTCATAAGAACGAATTTTCTAGTTTGCTGGAGCTGCTCAGTCTCTTGGTGCCGGAGCCATTCTGGTTAATCCATGGAATGTCGCCGAAGTTGCTTCTTCCATTGGTTATGCTTTGAATATGTCGGCTGATGAAAGAGAAAAACGACACCACCATAACTTCTTGCATGTGACTACACACACATCTCAAGGATGGGCCGAAACGTTTGTAAGGTGCTGATCATAGCTTAATACTCGTATTTTCTTCAATGAAAACTCATGAGATGGAGAAACTAGTGCTTATAATGTTGAAGATAAAAAAATAGCCATTCTTGCAACCTTTTCCCTTCTTTTTTTTCTTCAATTAAAAAAGACGGGACCCCAAAATTTTTCTTTTTGAGATATTGGAATTTTATTATAAACCCTGAAGTTTTCCTTTTGTAGTGAACTTAATGAAACCATTGTTGAAGCTCAATTGAGGTCAAGACAAATTCCACCACCACTCCCGATTGAAGCTGCGGTTGATCGTTATGCATGTTCGAATAACCGATTACTCATACTGGTATGCTAATTTTCATCTTCACTTCTTTCTTTATTTGACAATGTCGGAAAGGCCCTGCTCTGAACATTATAGGAGAAGAGAAAACCGCTCATAACGTGCATTTTCATTTTCATAATCACTCTTCCATGTTATAGGGATTCGATGCAACTTTAACTGAACCACTGGATGCCCTTTGGAGGAAGGGCAATCAAATTAAAGAATTGAAGCACAAGATACGTTCAGATTTACGGGAACCTTTGAGAAAGCTTTGTGATGATCCGAAGACAACAGTTCTTGTCCTCAGTGGAAGCAATAGGAATGCCCTGGATAATGTAAACCCTTAATTTCAACTCGCTGCATTTTTTCTTTAAAATGAAATCCCTGAACTCGTAATTTGCAATGCAGAACTTTGGTGATTTTAACCTGTGGTTGGCGGCCGAAAATGGGATATTTTTACGAGCTACAATGGGAGAATGGATGATGACTATGCCTGAAAATACAAGCATGGACTGGGTGGATAGTGTCAAGGTACATAACATTAGTTCCAGCAAGCTCATAATCCGTATGAAATGCTTCTGGCTCTAGACTTTCTGATGCTTGTTTGTCATTTCAGCATGTATTCGAATATTTTACCCAAAGAACTCCTCGATCTCATTTCGAGCTCCGGGAAACTTCGCTCATATGGGATTATAGATATTCAGGTCCTTATCTAGACTTCTGTTTAGCGCAAACAATCGCTTGAATTTTTATTGATATATCTTCTGAACAACTAAACCAAAAAATTGTAGATGCCGAGTTTGGAAGACTTCAAGCGAGAGATCTATTGATGCATCTTTGGACTGGTCCGATCTCTAACTTATCTCTCGATGTTGTCCAAGGTAGTCAGTCCATTGAGGTTAGATCCGTCGGTGTGACGAAGGTATGCTTTCATGGTACTATTCGCTCTTCTTCTATTCAATCAGGACCACAAGTTGTCTCATATCATGCTTTATATAGGGTGCCGCAATCGATCGAATCCTCGGAGAAATAGTTCATAACAAAGGCATGAAGGAACCCATCGATTATGTCCTATGTATGGGGCACTTTCTCGCTAAGGTGCGTTTCTTATCGCCTACTTTTATCTGTTTTCCTTTCTTATGAAGCATTCCTATACGAGGAATTACGAGTTCCGAAAACCAATGGTCGAAAATATGATTAACTTGAAACTAAATGATTTTCTGCAATTGGTTCAGGATGAAGACATTTATTCGTATTTTGAGCTGATGCTTCCTTCAGAAACCCCGACTTCATCATCATCCCAAGTACCAACCCCATTCGGGACACCCACCGCCGGATCGAGTGCAGCTCCCCTTAAGAAACAACATTCGCTGTCACCAGGGAAGAAGAGCTCTTTCATAGGCGACAGTATGTTGGATCCGATGATGGGAGCCGATCGAATGTCGTTGCTAGAGGGTTCTTCGCTGATCAATCTTCAGGCTGAGAATTATTTTTCTTGCTCTGTTGCGAGGAAAAGGTCGAAGTCACGCTATCTCCTTCGATCATCCGATGAAGTTTTGGAACTCTTGAGAGGGATGGCAAATCATTGTTGACGGTTGGAACCCGGGATTAGAGTAGTGATTTACGGAGATTGTATCATGCTTATCGTTACTGTAAACTGCAGCTAAAAATTTTGAATTTGATCAATTTTGTGGCAGAGGCAAAGTTTAAAAAAAAGATTAATTTTGTTTAGTAAAAATTCTTTTTGAAAAAATATTTTTGCAAACTAAATTTTACTCGAATCCAATTAAACAGCAGCCTCCACTAGTAATCGACGGTTTCTCAGTTGCTCAGAAACCAAATCGGACGCCTTGTATCTTTCCACATCTTGAATCCGGCCCCTCCAAATCCTGTCCACCGCATCCAAGTACTGGGCGCCGTACGCGTCAGGATATCCGGCCAAGTACTTGGCGATGCAATCCAGTGCGACGGCGCAGTAAGCATCCTTAATGGAATCGGGAGCCCTTTGCTGTTGTCGATGCACCCGATCTTCTCCAACGCGTCGAGTATTTTATCGGAAATCTCACCGGCGGTGATTTCGGCTCGCACGGTACGGAGGAGCACGGCCTTTTTTCAACTGAGGCCTGGGCTCCAATGGCGGGAAAGTTTCAATAACTTTCTTTACCTCCATATCGTCGGGTGAGTACTGAGTACCTGACAAGGAATTCAATAATGCAACCGCAGATACATAATTCAAAACCCTAAACTTTCGACTGTGTTTTTGAATTTTGAAGAGAAAAATTAAATATCATTATTCAACGATTTTTCATACTGCATTATTCAAAATTCTAATCCAACTAAAATACCAAATCATAATTACAATATCCCCCCAACCCCAACCTATATATATTTAATAGACACACCGAAGTTTTAACATCTAGCACCTTTTTTTTTTCTCGTCAATAGCGGATTATAGAGAATACATCCCTTCATTACAACCTCATATCTCCGATCATTCATCTGAGCACAACCCTCCTCCAAGTCCAAGCATGCGGAGGAAGCTCAGAGATACTCTAAGAAAATACTACAAGGAAGCCTAAAGGTAGGCCTTCAGGCTCTAAAAATAAACCCAAAACTCCAATTGTTATAATCAGAGACAACGATTCAGTTATAAAGCCAGCGGTTCTCCAAATCCCCGTTGGTTTTGATGTTATTGAAAACACCATCAATTTCGCCCGTATATACCATGTCAATGTTAGTATAATCAGTGCTACCGGCTCTGTTTCAGACATCATTCTCCGATATTCTTCTTCTCTAGGGGCGCCATATCGTTTTGTTGGAACCTTTAAGATACTCTCCTTGTCTGGCTCATTCTTTGCCGATCATAGTACTACACCAACGCCATGCTCTTCTTTTAATATAATTCTTTCAAGAGAACAAATCCAATTCTCAGGAGGGATAGTAGTCGGGAGACTAATGACAGCAACGCCAGTGACGATGGCGGTGGTTACTTTTGCAAACCCTTCGTTCCATAAACTTCCGTATGAAGGAAATAACAACGATCATCATCACAAAACAATGCTTTATAACATTGATGGTGCCACCCAATGTTACACTCCATATTCCTTGGGCTTCTCTCTAAAAGACGAATGACATATATGAAAAACTTAACCCCTTCATAATTTTACATCATCGTCATCCTCTTTTAAGCTAATTTTCACTGTTTTGGATTCTATTCTTTTTTTACTGAGTCCATTTTTGTTAACATTCATCTAATAATATTTTGTTTACTTTGAGGAAATTTAATGTTGATTAATATTTAGTTCCATCTACATTTATGCTCCTCGTTTTGGTGTATTTTTTTTTTGGTAGAAAAGTTCTGGTCTAAATATTATTAAACCATGAAGCAAGACATGGATATAATAATACGACCCTAGATTTTTAAACTATATAAGGGAAGAAGAGCTCTTTCATAGGCGAGAGTTAGTGGATTGGATGACGGTGGTGTTGAGCGGCGATGAAAATTAGTGGTTCTTATATTATAAATAAATAAATAAATAATATTTTGAACCAATTTAGAAAAGTTTTTTTAATTTTAATTAAAAGTAAAAAAAATACCACAATAACAGTAATGGAATTTTTAACAGAAGTGATCAATTTAAATAATTATAGAGTAATTAAATTAATAAAAATTTAATAAATAGATTAAAATTAAAATAAGAAAGAAAAGGAACGTGACTTTCCTTTTATAAATAGGCATACAAATCAACAGATTATTTAATTATCTAATCATAACTTTACTAACAAGTGGTTGATAGTTTGCGATTATTTCAGTACCTTATATACACTAATTTCAGAATGGTATCGGAAGAAGTTTCTTGCGCTTGATAGTTGAGCTCTTGTTGCGAAGGGGCGAATTTGGGCTTCTATAAGGTATGAAAAACTCAATGATTTCTGTTATTATTGTGGATGTGAGATCTAATTTGACTTTTGGTCCGCATATTAGAGTTGTGCCACTAAGAGGTAAAGCTTTGAGATCTGAGGGATGAGATTCTAATTCTTCGGAGTTCAATAAAAAGTAGGGGGAGAAAATTTAAGGAGGGTGAGAAATTTATGGGTTCTAACAAAGATGTGGATATGGCTCTTTTACAGAAGATGGAAAATAAGGGAATCTACAATATTGAGTTTAGTGGGGATTATGGGGATATGTCAACTAGAGGGTAGGATAGAGAAAGGTTAGGTTGGGAAAGGGTATGTATGGAGTGAGTGTGGGAATGGGCAGTGTGGAATTGGGTAGTGAAGAAGCTAGGTATAAAGGTAAGGTTGGTTTGTTGGAGGATTGAGTTATAGAGAAATGGTGCATGATTCTTTCGAGAATGTGAATCCCAATATTCTTCCTACTCAAGCAGATTATTGGTGCACGAAATCTACTTCTTTTGGTGAGAATGGTAAGATTGTGATTCAAATGAGAGATTTGATTTGTAATTAATATGTTGAGCCATTGGAGGATGAGGAGGGTAGCCATGGGAAGGTGAGTATTGAGACTTCGAAGGTGGGTAATAATGGTAGGATGGATTCTGAGAGGTTTGGGTTGGATTCGAGCTTTAAAGTGGTTGAGGAAGCCATGCTGTCGAATAAATTTAAAATGTTGAATCTTAAAATAAGTTTAATTGCTTGAATGAGGACTCGGTTACTAAAAAATTAAAATTGGATGTGTAGGATTCTGGCAAGCAATCTAATCTAAGTGCAAATTGGTTCCAACTCAAAAACGTAGTTAAGAAGAAAATCAGTACACAAGGTAGGGGTAGACTTAGGAAATCCAAGGAGCTGAAGTTGTTTGAACTTTGAAGTACCCATCTTGGAGAAGGATTTTTGTGATTCTGAAGGTTGTGGTGGCTGGCCTGAAATAGTCATATGATTGCTTTATCTTGGAAGAGTCGGGGAGTGGGGTCAAACCTGACAGTTCAAACTCTTAGGGAGGTAAAGAAAATATGACCCTGAATTTGTTTTCTTGATGGAAACTAAAAATAGAAGGGGTAAAGTGGACAGTTTAAGGAGAATATTTAGATATGATGAGGCCTGGCATGTGTAACTAGAGGGTTTGAATGGAGACTTAGGTTTGTGATGGAAAGAGGATTGGATTGTAAATATTTTGGAGTTGTCAGAATTTCATTGATCGTAGAGCTGTGAATGGTAACGCAAGAGGGGTGAAATGAAGGAGTTGAGGAAGACGGAGTGCTTCAAAGACATGATTACTGATGGTTTAGAGTGATATTCCTGTTTAAGGGTAAATGTTTAATCACAAATTAAAATATTTTATCTAATTATCACTCAACCTCGAAAATACTCGTGATTATACAAAAGAAAATTATAAATAATAATCTCTCGATAACAAGCTAATTTTGCAATGGTAATGGTGTACAAGATCCCAAGTTCCATGTTCATTCATCCTCTTGGCTGCGCAACCTCGCAAGCTTGTTAGTAACCAGAACATCGAGCTGGGCTGCTCGTTCAACGATCTCTTTTCTCTTCTTTGTTGAAACATCATGTGCAATCTCTGCACAGTATGTCCTGAGAAAAAACAACCGACAAGAACAAATTAACAAAACGAGTTACAAATACAGCAAAAGATTGAATCACTCGTTTTCGGTTTTTTAAGATTTACCTGTTGTGCATCATCAACAGTTTGAGCTCTCCAACATTGTGTACAACAAATTTCTTAAAGCCATTAGGTAGATAGTGACGTGTCTTCTTGTCTGAACCATAGCCGATATTAGGCATCAAAGTATAGCCCTTGAACTTTCTTCTTACACGAGAATCAATACCCTTCGGTCTTCGCCAGTTTGTCTGTTTCATTCAACAAAAATGTCGGATAGTATTTGTTATGAGTATGTTTAATTCATACATTGTATTTGGATAGTCCTTGGAGGACATATCCAATACTCCAGACCAGGTATGATACAGAAAAAAGTTTCAAAACCAAATACTAAACAGAAAAATGAAGACTTGGAATAACATAAGATTAAAATGTGACCAGGGATTTAGTAACAGAAAGCTTATGAAAAATAAACGCTAACTGTGTCGCAAGACCTGTTCAACGACTTTGTATCTGCCCGTAAAAACGAAACATCCAGCTACAAATAGATAAAAGCTGGACATCAGATACCAAGGGCAAGAACTTACCAGACAAGGCAAAAACAAATGACAATCAAAGGAGTTTAATAATCAGACACAAGACAAGCATGAATACATGAATGCTTGACTTACTATATCAATGTCAGAATATACCATAAAGTGAACACTTTTAGAGAATATGTGCAATCTCAGTCGAAAGATGGTGATTATTTATATAATCATCACAGGTAGATCAGGTCTGATGATTCATTCCATCATAGATTGCAGAAAATTCCCGCCCAAAAATAACACTAAAAACAGTTAAAATCACTGAAAATTGACCACAATTTTTCAAGAAAAACCTGCAAGAGATCAGATGGTAGTGCATGTTTGTATTCATCATTCAAATGCAGAAATGATGGATAAACATCATCATGTCTCATTGCATACTTTAAAGAATCAAATCTTCTAATAAATAAATAAAAATCTTTTTTGATAAAAATGGATCAGATTATAAGTTGATAGATCTCTTCATCTTCCACTAAGAAATGGAAGTAAGACTGGGTGTCAAACAACAATCATCATATCCCTTTTGAAGATCTTTTACAACAAAATTTAAGAGCAAAAAATGAATACTTTATAGTAACCCTAATGGAAAATCGATAAAACAATTTTGGGGACAAGGATAAAAATAAATAAAAGATCGGTCATTTGATAAATATGGATCAGATAAAAAGTTGATTAATCTCTTCATCTTCCATTAACAAATGGAAGTAAGACTGGGTGTCAAACAACAATCATCATGTCCCTTCTGTAAATCTCTTACAATAAAATTAAGAAAAAATACTTTATAAAAACCCTAATGGAAAATGGATCAAGAAATTGAGGTTTTGGGTATGAAGATCTTATCTTCATAATTCATATGTAAATCCACACAAACTATATTCATGAAAAACAGAAAAAAGTATCTATTAATCAAAATCTTGTAAACAAATAAAGCTGGAAATGAATCAGATAAGAATGTCAATCACCAATTTTGCATATGAAGACATTGAATATATGCAAAGTAAGACTGGGGCGACAATAAATATCATCATCTTCACTTCTCTCCCAAATAAACAAAGCTCAGAATAACATAATGAAACAGAGAAAAAAAAGGTTTAATCATGTTAACAGTCCTTGTACTCTTCGAAATTTTGAAATTCAATCCCTGTACTTGTCTGTCCAAGTGGTAACAACAATGGGTTTCATATAAATTTGATTCCTGAAATTAAAAAAAAATAGACTAAATTTCAAGAGTCAAAAGAGTACAGGGATTGTGGATATAAATAGACCAAAACAAAATTTTGAATGAAAAATATTTTAAAATTTTTATACCTTGACGGAGATTTTGCGATCGCTCTGGGGTCTCTTAAACTTCGTGACCCTCTTCTTCACGATCTTCTTACTTAGAAGCGGCACCGCCATTTCTTCTTTATCTTCTTCTTCTTACCTACTTTACCATTAACAAAGCCAGAAAAAAAAACAAAGTGTTATTGAAGTTGCTGAAATAGTAAAGGATAATGAATGCATCATATGAAGAACCACAGAGGGAAAAAGAAGAAAAGAAAGGCGATAAGAGGGCTTACTGGCAAAATTAGGGTTTTGGATTGGCCGCCCTACTTTTGCTGTGAATGGGTTGCGGCAGATTATATAGAGATGCTAAAAGTGAAGTCTTTTTTAGGGTTTTTTACAGATTTAGGGTTTCCCTCGATTTCGAGGAATTTAAATAAATCAACGGTGGAGATTAGTCATTTGCTTTATTCATTTTATAAGTACTGGATTTGGGTTGTTCGCATAGGGTTCTTGGGCGGGACAAGGTCCCAGTTTTTAAAAAATTCGAAGTTGGACTTATGAATGGGTGAAAGTTGTGGTGCAGTGAAAAATTTTACCCTATAATTATAATAATTAATTTTACTATTATTCTTATTTTTAATCTTATCAGAGATAAACGTATCTCCCATGTAAAGGCGTCCTTAGGGTCCTTTTAAATGGGCAGTGCGTTTAACCGTAGTTAGTGTAAAATCAACGATGGCGATAAAATTAAATACTATAGTGTGAGACCAAAAGAAAAAAGCTAAACGCACTATACTGAATGTATACGTCCATCCAAATGAGCCCTTAATCTATCCAAAATAACTTGTTTTTCTATTTAAAAAATAGAAGTATTAATGGGTTGGATCGTGATATATTATGCATAGTTGTTTAAATTTGATTTAATTTTTATCTAGCCCTTCATATTTGTAAATGATTAAATCGAGTTTATTTTTCTAAATTAGTTTTCTTGTTTAAACTATTTCAAATTTCGAGTAAAACCTTCAAGCTTAAATAGATAGCTCGGCTTGAAGAGGTCTATTTAAAAAATGTTTTATTAAATTTAATTATAAAATATATTAATATAAATATAAATCTTTTTTTTTTGAAAAAAATCAACTGGACTTTTATAAAATCTTAAACCATATAAAAACAAATAGTTTCAGCAGCACTGGACTTGAGTCCAATAAAGAAAGTCAATTAAAACAAAGTCAAAGCAACAGGACCCAAATTTGTACAGAATTGGCCCTTGAAATTTGAAATGAATGAAACAAAAAAAAAGGAAACCTAATCCTATCCTATTCCAGTCGAGAGCAACAGCTAGACACCATAAGTCAATGTCTTTTCACATCACCTTCCCAGCTTTTGATGATAGCAAGTTTTAAAAAAATCTTTTAGGGTGAGTTTGGATTGGTGATTGGGTGCGGTGCGGTGCGTTTAACTTATTTTTTGTCTCACGTATTGCTAAGTATCTAATCTCACCACCACCGCTGTTTTTACACTAACCACAGGTAAAAGCACCGTCCATCCAAACCCACCCTTAGTCTTTTGCTACCAATTTCCACGAAGGCCTTCTTTCCTTTTTCCAATCTAGTAGCCTTGGTCGACGTTTCTCCAGTGCGCAACGAACATAACCCGGAGCACCACCCAGCAGATAATGTCATTCTCCCTTTTTTAGTGCCTCTTTCGCAAGAATATGAGCATATGTATTCTCTGCTTTAGGGATAAAATGAAACTCAATCTCCTGAAAATGAATCTTTTTACTATGGATATCTCTGATGAGTGCCCCAATAACCGATCTGTCGAAATCTGTAGTTTGGCATTTCTTTATTATAGTTATTGAATCTCCCACTATTTCCAGAATACTAAAACCCATAGAAATTCCTAATTGCATGGCTTGTAATCCTGCATGTGCCTCCGCCGCAGATGGATATGCTACATCAGAGTGGAGAACAGTATTTGATGCAAAGAACTCGCCCCCCACATCTCGTACTACCAGTTCCAAAGTAGATCTGGAAAATCAATGATCAAAAGCTGTGTCAAAGTAGATTGTCACCCGCATTCTCCTATCAACATGTTTATGGTCTCTGTCTATTTTTAAGGTGAGGTTCTTCTCCTCTATACCGTCTAACTCAGAAATATAACTATAAATTTGTTTCGAGATGTCCCCACCCGTCTTACTTTTTCTTTCATAGATTAACCGATTTTTATATGTCCAAATTAACCAATGTCCGCAATAAAAAAGACGACACTGGTCGCTAGTCCCCCGACTAAAAACCCAGGTAAGCCACTCCCACATGCTTTGAATGACATTATTAGGTACCCAGGAAAGGTTTAAGTTCATCCATACTTCTACCGTTGTAGGACACTACCGAAATATATGGTTACTATCTTTCTCAAAATGACGACATCGAGGGCAATGAACTTTCACAACCACTTTTTTATGCTTGAGATTAGCTAGAGTAGGAATATAATTCCAGGAGATCTCCATACTATTATTTTAACTTTCGAAGGAATGTATAAATTCCATAGTTTTCTGTAAAAATATTTAATCTCAGCCTGTATAATATTATTACTAGGACCCGAATTAGTCTCCTCTAATAGTTTATAGGCGCTTTTAACTGAGAAATCGTCAGACGGCTCTTCTCTCCACACTTGAAAGTTTTCATATACTATATCCACCAAAGGGATCTGTATAATTTTCTTTGCGATATCCATATTAAAGGTATTAACAATTATATTTGTTTTCTAAGTTCTATTGGTGACCTCAATCAAATCCGATACTAACTTGATGTTTTTGTTGTTATCTTGATTCTGTAATCTGTCTACTTCATCTCCCGAAATCTATAGATCACCCCAAATAGAAATTCGGTCCCTCATACCAACCCTCTAACATAGACCTTTTCTCCAGAAGTCCTTTTGTTGCCCAGACGCTCTTCTAGGTAAGCGAAGGTAAATTCTCTAACTGAGCGTTAAAAAAATTCGAGTTCAGATAATATTTTACTTTCAAAGCTCGGGCTAACAAAGATTTGAAAAAATTAATAAGACGCCAACCCTGTTTGGCTAATAACGCAATATTAAATTTGTCAAGATTTCGAAAACCGGCCACCATCTTCTTTTAATGAACATAGATCATTCCAAGTACACCAATGAATACCTTTTCTACCTCGACTTTTTTACCACCAGAATTTAGCTATTATACCCTCCAAATCAGCACATAAAGACTTAGGGAGTAAGAAACAAGCCATAATGTAGGTTGGAATGGATTGAAGAATATCATTTATGAACACCTCTTTCCCTCATTGAGAAAGATGCCTTATACTCCAGTTATCGATCCGTTGCTTAAATCTATCCTTTAAGACCTGAAAAGACAATTTCTTTCTTCTTCCCACCATATTGGGGAGACCAAGGTACCGTTCTAGATCATTTGAGCTACGAACCTAAGTACGTTGGAAATTGTTGTTCTTTTCCCTCCTGCTTATTAGCACTAAAAAATACTGTAGACTTATCATAGTTAACACATTGACCAGAACAAATCTCATATTCGTGCAAAATCTGCTTCAAAGAATGAACTCCTCTTTCTGAAGCCTCCCAAACAAAATACAATCGTCTGCAAATAATAGATGTGAAACCTGCAGACCACTTCTACTTGCCTTAACTCCTCTAATTATTTTTCCTTTCATTGCAAGCCGCATAAGACTAGAAAGGCCTTCCTTACAAAATAAAAATAGGAATGGGGCTAAAGGGGTCACCCTGTCTTAGTCCTCTAGTAGGGTGAGAATTTTCTCCAATATGACCATTAAAAACCACCGAATATGAAACTGTAGATATGCATTTCATTAAATAATCATCCCAAACTGGATCAAAACCCATTCGCTTCATTATCTCTTCCACAAAATTCCATTCAACCTTATTGTACGCTTTGTTTATGTCTAATTTCACCGCTATAAACCCTTTTCTCCCCATTTTCTTGTGTTTTAAGGTGTGTAAAATTTCATAAGCCAGTAAAACATTATCAAAAATCAATTTCCTAGGCACAAAAGCACTTTGTGCTAAATCAATACATTTATCTACCACAACCTGAAGACGATTAGCGATGACCTTAGCCATCAATTTATAAAGCACGTTACATAAACTAATTGGTCTAAATTGAGTAATGTTTGAAGGGTGTGGAATTTTTGGTATTAGCACAATATTGGTTTTATTGATCGAACTAATGTCCATACCTCCATTCAGTAGTTAAAAACAAAAGGATGTAACATCTTCCCCGATAATTGGCCGACACTTCTGATAGAATAAAGCTGGAAAATCGTCTTCTTTTGGTGCTTTTGTGGGACCCAATTCTGATAATGCCTCTCGAATCTCCTCATTAATGTATCTCGCCTTTAACTTAGAATTGTCGTCATCAAATATATAGCGACCAATTCCTGACAAAATATAATCGTAATTTCCCCTCCTCCCAACTGAAAACAAATTCTGGAAATACGATCTAGCAATTACTTCTATTTCCCGAACCTCTTCCATTTTTCTACCATCATCGAATTGCATTTTGCGGATAAAATTCTTTCTTCGTCGCTGTGTCGCTTGTTTATGAAAAAACACAGTATTTCTATCACCAAATTTTAACCAATTAACTCGCGCCCTCTGTTCCCAATAGCGCTCATCCTTTTCGATCTCAAAATTAAGTTGGATCTTTGTGTCAATAAGTTCTGCCAAGTTTTCATCATTCCGTTCAGATTCTAACAATTCTGCCAGTTTAGAAGTTAACACCTCATTTTCCCTTTTTCTACTTTGTCGAATTTGATTAGCCCATCTCTCCAAGCATTTCTTCACACTTTTTAACTTACTCAGTAGATCTCTTGTGGAATTATCCCAAATATGTCGAACCTCCTCAGCAAATGATTCCTCCAAAACTCATCAAGCTTCAAACTTGAAACTTCTGTTATGCTGCCCTTTATCTTCTCGTCTTGTAGTAATAAACAGTGGACAATAATCTGAAAAAGAATGAGGAAGGTGTTGAATTAAAAACTCAAGAAATAAAGCCATCCATTCTTCGGTAGCCACGCCCCTATCTAAGCGTTCTTGAATGTTCATTTCTAGTAAATTTCTTCTCTCCCAAGTAAACCAGTTTCCAGAATAACCACATCCAATAGATTACAATCTTCTAACACCTTGCGAAATGCTTCCATTCGTCTTTCCTCTCGAGGTAAGCCTCTATTCTTTTCGAATCCATACATAATTTCATTAAAATCCCTACAATTCAACCATGGAAGCTCCCCAGCATTGCGTAGATGTCTTAAAAGATTCCATGATTCATCCCTATCCTGCGTATAAAGAAAGTCATAAAAACTAATAAATCTCCACTTGTTACCTTCATCAGTGTCTTCAATTACCACACATCAATATGTCGTTTTGAAAAACTTTAAAGCATAATATTAATATTCTCACGCCATGCCAAACATAATCCGCCTCTAGATCCAATCGATTCAACATCAATACCATTAGGAAAACCACAACTCCTTCGAACTCTTTCCATCTGACTCCAATTAATTTTTGTCTCCATGAAGAAGACCATCCGGGGATTATATATCTTCAGTGAATGCTAAAGCTGTCACACTGTCCGTGGATTCCCTAAACCATGAACATTTCAACTGAAGATTTTTATTGCTCCCGGTCGGCTTACCTTTTGGCAGCCGTCGAGAATAAAATATTACTATTCACCTTTCTCCTATCCTTTGTATCCAAACTATAGGATTCTTCGCCGACTATGAACCCTTCAATCTCTCATCTATGTCTCTTCTTCCCCTCTTCTTCTATTAAAACTCCTTCTTTAGCATCATTGTCCATTGCAAATTGATTTTCCACTAATCGTTGATTTTATGCCCGTTTAAAATATACAAGTGAATTCCCTTCCAAATTAAATCCTAAAATGGGATAATGATAAACCCACTTCAAGAATTATTAATCGCACCCCATATTTTACTTTCAGATGCCCTATTTTTATTGCTACAGACTCCCATTTCATTCTTTTCCCTCACGTAACCAGACACTACTTTGTGCTCAGGCTTTTCGAGATTGTGCTCATAGCGAAAGATCCCAGCCTATCTCAATAGTCTCCACACCTAGTGCTATTTTCACTTCTTAGAATGAGTCACTATGTCCCAAACGACCACAATAGAAACAAAAAAAAGTGTTAATCTTTTGTATTTGAATCAAACATATGACCTATTTCCATAAAACATAGCCTATTTTTTCTTTTTAGAAGGTATCGTATATCCAGTTAAATCTTGACTCGTAAAAAAATCTGATATCCCTTCCCCATATTAGCACCATCATACTCCAAGAACGTTCCTAATAACTCGCCTAATTGTTTTGCCAAAGTCTCAGAGAAGAAACCTGCAGGAACATCATGGATCTAAACCCAAAAAGGCGTCAAAAGTAAATGGACTCTTAAAGGGTCTTCCCCCCACTGCAGCGTATGTAGTATTAATAAATGGTTATTAAATTTCCATGGTGAGCCCTTCAAAACCCTCTCCATATCCATAATATGAAAAAAACTAAAATAGAAACCTTTGTTCCCCTAGATCCAAAATTTAGACACCTTTGACCGGATGCCACAAGTTCACCATGGTGCTTTTCATAGCCGAAAAATGGATGACGCTAGCTGTTAGAAAGCAGCTCACTAGACGAAACCCCCCTCTTCCCTTTTTGGAGTTTAAGAAGGTTGTATTTATAAGATCGCTTCCTCTTATTCATTAAGAGTTGAACCAGCAAATTCCGCTTCCATAAAGATTGATTAAATTTCATGCTTTGAAGATAATAATTGAAGAAAAAAGAAAAAAAATAACTATAAAAAATGGCTGCCGCCACAGTAAACAAAAAAAACCCTAAAACCTTGCCAGAGAAGGCAGACAGTAGCGTGCTGGGTAGCAGACTTGATTATGATACATATAAATATAAATCTTTTATATTTGTTATTACTAAACGGTAAAATAAATTAGGTTTGTATTGAAAAATCGTCCAAGGTCAACCCAAAGTAGCCCAAGTTGATCGGTCCATGAACACCTCTAGTTGTGGGCTATGGGTTCATACTTAAACAAGATATTTGTGTTGGTAAAAGTATCATGGATGCCTCTATATTAGAAATTAAATTGCATTTTGCCTCTTATACTAAAAAAAAGATAAATTAGTCATTTTGTATTAGATCAAATAGCAGACTAGTCTTTTCTGTTAAAAATTTTGTTAATTTTTACTGTTAAAAATTGACATGGTTGATAGAATAACATATAGCTACACGTGACATGCCACTTGTACCTCATACTAAATTACATGGACCAGCTTTTAACAATAAAAATGGATAAAATTTTTAACAGAATGACTAGTTTATCCATTTTTTAAGTAGAATGAACAAAATGCAATTCAACTTTTAGTGCAAAAGCCTTGATGATACTTTTACTTATCTCTATCAATAAACAACTTGAATTTGATTTAGAAAAATGAATTATAACTCGGTTGTTTTTTTAATAAAAATTGATATATCTAGTGACTTGGAAAAAAATCATTATGACAAGATATTTGGGTTCATGAGTTTACCCTTTATATATCCTACCTTCAAATTCAAGCTATCATCTTTTCTTTCTTTGGATATTCTAATTACATAGGTACATTATTCATATTCAAGTATACGTTTAATAAGTGTCAAACATAAATACTTAAAAAAAATAGAAAGCCCAAGCACATATTTTGTTGTGCATTGCCCCTTAATGTCACTTACAAAGGGTCAAGGTTATTTGTTACTCGAAATGCATTTATGTTGCTTAGTTTGTTTTTATTTATATAAATGTCTAAAATTATCTATAATTCTCCCTAATCCTTAAATAGAAGAATAAATGCGCTTCAAATTTCATATCTTGAACTTTTGATAATTATTCCTTATGTTAGTCGGACTCCAAAGGTAAATGTTGGATATAAGCGTGTCTGAAATGAGCATGCTCAATTTTTTCCCCACATTTTTCATGTATTAATTGGAATGTCTTTAGAGGATCATATATACATAGCTATGAATTATTTTGGATTCTATGTAATTTTAGATTTGATTATTTAGGGTTTGGAAGTTCAGACAATTACGGATTTAAATCATTCAAGTTTACTAGTTAAGTCATTTTGTATTATTCATTAAGATAATTAAGAATCAAGTCGTTGAATTTCACATTATTCAATTTAGATTTAAATGGTTTTAGATTTGAATATTTATTTTAAGTTTAAGTTTTTTTTTTATTTGGATGTTTTCGTGTTTGATTTTTATGATTTAGGGTCTGTTTGTTTAACTAAAAATGATTTTTGGAAAATGATTTATGGAAATGACTTACTTTCCTAGAAAAGTTAATATTTTCTGGTATTTAGATGAATCTGTGTAAAATATTTTTTGTTGTTTAACAAATTCCTTAAAAATATTTCATAAAAGTTGTTTCCAATGAAACAAATATAGATTTGAGATTTTCTTATTTCTTTATTATTTAATTGAGTTTATTTTATATCTATAAATTTATATTTTACATTATTTTTGCATATATTAAAAACATTTTTTTAAATTTAAGTTCATTACAACGTCCTTTTTAGTTACATGACTACCGAGTGAATATTTATTATTTAAAAATGTGACATCAACAAAATTGACAATGTCAACAATTGGACTTGATTTTCAAATCTAAAAAGTAAAGGGACTAAATTCTTGAAAAAAAAATACATAAACTAAATTACAAATTTGTGGAGTACATAAATTTATGATATATTTTAACATTTATACTACAAAACATTCATTATTAATATATTTATAATTATAATAAATATTAAATATTAAAATATTAATATTGAATATTTTCAATAATATGCGAAGAATATTATTTAAAATTATTATTTTTAAAATTTATTATTAAAATAATATTAAAATACTAAAATAATAATTTATATTAATTATATTAATAATTTATTATATGACTAAATATAAATAATTAAATCTATATGTTTAATAATATTGAAAAATATAATATTTTATATTAATATTTTAATTATTTTTAAAAATAAAAATGAAATTATTATAAATATAATAATATTAAGTTTAATTTAAAATAAATTTTATATAAAAATAAAATTAGCTTAAGGGCTTTTTTTTCGGAGAGTAATATAAAAAATATTTTCCATAAAACTTTTTACATGTGAATAAACTAACACTTAATTAAATTTAAATTTAGACGAGTTGAAACGAGTTTGGAAGTTGGAGTTACAATTGCCAAGTCTAAGTAGAGGTGTTCATGGGCCGGGCTGGGCCCAGAAAAAATTTTGGCCCGCGTCCTAGGCTCGGGCCCAGCCCGGCCTGAAATATGGGCCTGAAATTTTGTCCAAGTCAGGCTCGGGAAAAAATTCCTAAGCCCGAGCCCAGCCCGGCCCATTTTTTTAATAAACACCAAAATTTTATTTTAAAAATAAAAAAAATAAAAAAATTACTTTAAAAATATTTTAAAATTAAAAAAATAAAAAATATATTTATTATATTCGGGCTGGACCGGGCCGGTCTCAAGCTAAAAAAGTGGTGCCCGAGGCCCTTTTTTTTGCCAAAACTCATATTTCGGGCCTATATTTTTACCCGAACTCTCTCATATTTTGGGCGGGCCATTGAGCCGGGCCGGGCCGCCCGGCCCATGAACACCTCTAGGTCTAAGTGAAGCTTGAGAAAAAAAAATTGAGTCTCAGCTCATCAAAGTTTCTACAGAAAGATTTGGGCCTATGATCCAAGAAAATGAAAGGAAAAAACTTTAATGGAAGATTTGGGTTTTTGAGGGATTCAAAGGTAAATGGGGTCAAAGATCTAAGAGCTACGGTGCGAAACAATGAAGAAACATAAACGTAAACGTCCCGTCCAGATCCTACATCGAACCGCGAACCGTGAACCGTTCACGTGGCGCCATGCCTTTCGCTTGAACTAAAGTTCCAAATTCCAATGATATGATGGTTTAAGCACCGTTAAAAGATTCAATTCATATCGCCATTGATACGGATACAGTCGAGGTTACTTCATCACTGAGTGAAAAATGGTGACAATTTCAATCTCTCCAGTAGCGGCTCAATCTCTTTACATTCGCAATGCACGAAATGTACCCTTTATTCCTCTTCGAAACGCACCGTTTCGAGCTACTACGAAGCTTTCTACTCTCGCTCACTCTTCTGGTTCGATCAGTTTCAGTCCTCTAAGGTAAGTTCATTACTTGATTCGAATCGAATTGGGGGGAAATGAAGGGAAAATTTTTCGAGTTCCTTTAAACTTTTGAGTTTTTGAAATTGTAGATTTTTGATTAAGGATAAGGAAATAAAGAAGAAAAAGAAGAGTAGAGGATCGAGTGCGGTTTGCTACGCTGCTCCTCTCTCACGTCTTAGTCTCCAGTGGATCTCCGCCATATCTTCTGCGTACGTCTTTTGATTGATTGCCTTCTTGTTTTCATTTTTGGAAAAAGAAATTTATTTTTTGAAGTGATTTTGAACAGGGTTTTATTTTTCACAAAAGGAACAGTGATTCGGAAACAATTTCTTGTTCCATTGATAGCAATTCAAGCTCCTACAAGTATCATTTCATGGATGAAGTAAGCAATATTATTCTTACCCTTTGTGACTCTACTGTCATTGGGTTGATTTTGGACTTGATCATCGAGTCAGGTTTTAAAGTTATAGGATCATTTTAGTTCGGGTCAAATTCGGATTCGAATTAGTTTCATGTTCAAGTTCTTCTTTGTTCTGGTTATTCGGGTTTTCTTTAGTCTAGTCACTTCGGATTCAAGTCTTTTATTCTACTGTATTTTACTTTCTTTTTTTTTTTTTTTGTCTAATATCCTACATCTGGTAACCATACTGGGTCTGGACTATTCCAAAGTCGAGCCAGTTAAAACTCCAAAATGGAGGCAAAGCTTTCTCAGCGCCTATTTTTTCTGTTCACTATACTCGAAAACCGAATAAATAACATAGAACTCCTTACCACTTAATCCAAGTACATAACTTTTTCCCTTAAAATCCTTGTGATTGATGGTTTTAAAATTTGCAGGGGTGAATATGGTATTTGGGCAGCATTCTTGGGACTGCTAGTTCGTCTCTTCTTCTTCATTCCTGGTAAATTCTTACAATCCCAGTAGAGACTTCTATTTCGAGTCAATTCACATTTTGTTTGTTCGGGTTTGATTGTGTTGTAGCTCTATAAGTTGGATTGGTTTCATTGTGGCATGATTGAATCAGATTCAATTTTTCAGAATGATTTGGCCATGAAGCAAGAAACATGGATACATTCAATCATGAAAGTTTTGACCATTTTTTTGCTTGCTAAAATAATTGGATGATAAATTAAAATTTTTCTGTTTCTAGGTGAACTTGAGTTGCCATTTCTAGCATTACTCTTGGTGATTGTGGCCCCTCTCCATGTAATGAACTTAAGGTTAGTGTTAATGTATTACTTTAGGCAAATTGATGCTGTTATTCTTTCTTTTCGATACTTATGTTTGATGGAGTGTAAGTTTCACATAAGGGAATGTTTTCGACATGATTATTTTCATTTTTTAAAAAGATTTTTTCATATATTTTGAGGATCTTAGGATGGTCATATCCATGTACGAAACTTACTCAAGTCTAAGTAACATAAACTATTCTTCTTCTTTTTTATGCTTATGTTTGATGGGGTTTATATATTTTTGATAGACCTGTCAATTCTAATCCAAACTTGAAAACCAACCGGATTAACCCAAATCCGACTCACCTTGATTTGCTCATAAGAAGTTAACAATCCAAACTATTCCAATCCAAACAAAAAATGTTCCAAACTCAGAATAACTCAAACATGACATGACTCAAACAAACAACCTGAAATGACTTGAAAACCTAGTTAGCAAACCCGAATGACCTGAACATAAAATGACACGATCCTAAAATGACTTGAAAATTTAAAGACTCGAATTGATCCAACCCAAATTGACCCAATTCAAAACAAACCCCACCATTGAGAGGTCTCAATTTTTTACTATCTGTGTTGTTTCATTTACAGGGGAACACAACAAGGCGCTATCATTTCCTTGGTGATTGCAGCGTATTTGGCTTACCAGCATTTCTCAGGTGCTGGCAGCTTGCAGAGAGCATTTGACCAAGGTTCAATTATTGCCACTGTTGGCATTGTTTGCATCACTGTTGTCTCCTGCTTGCTTTTGATATGAATTTAATGAAGAATCAAGACGTCTTCCAAGTTATTGAAGACTCGTAGAAGGAGAGAGTACTGTAAGAATAACATATTTTCCAGACCTATGTTCTTGTGTTAGCATGATAAGTCCATTTTATGCTGAGAAAAATAAGACTTCTAGATGAAATTTTATATATGTTGAATGTGTATGTTCCTTTCACTTTGCTATATGTTGTCTTAGTGTAATATCAGTGTAAGATGGGAATCGTTGTTGAAATAATACAAGTTTAGTTTGCAGTGGAATGATTAATGATTATAGTCTTTGGACACTTTATTGGCTCTTATTGTTTCATTGTTCTTCTTAATCATGTATGCCATTGACATTGCCAAAGCTCATTCTTGCTTCTGGATGCTTCTCTTTTAACTAATGCATCTATTAAACATTTTTTACTCATGTTATCCAAATTCGGGAGTTCATGTCCCATATGGATATATGTTTGACATGAATATGCTCAATCTTTTCTAAGTATTTTCATATATTCATAGAATTATACTTCATATCTCTATCTGAATATGTAGCAGATAGAAGTATTTTAGGAAAAATGAAAACCTATATTACCCTGTGTCGGGTGTGTGTCCCATTCAAGTATGGTAAATTTTTGGAAGTGTTTCTCTGTATATAGCGGATCTTCGGAAGTCATATTGACTTCATGTTTCTTGAAGTACTCATGTCTAACACCAATGTACAAAATGGGTATAAGGATATGACCCTCCAAAGACATGGAAAACTTTAGAAAATTTTGAAGATACCCATGTGCCAGATGCATACCGTATCCAACATTCACATTCAAATCCAAATATGTGAAAAAATTATTGCAATGCTGAGCTGATGAATAAGTATAATTTAGTATTGCCTTTACAAATGAAAGTATAAATGTATTTATGTATTTATTAATGCACTAGCTACACCTGTGACAATTTCCAGTTTTCTTCAATAGCATTCCTAGATCTCAATAACTTATTGTTCTAACTGTAATTCTGATAAAGCAGCTATCATAACATATCTATGGATACAAGAACCTAAGATATTCTATGATGTTCTTCATTTTTTTTCCCCATCCTTCAGCTTCTATGCATACATAGATCGAGAACTATAGCTATAGATCTTTAATGTTTCTAGGCCTCTGAGATAGACATCTCATTGTTGATCCTCAAAGATTGCTGGTAAGTTTATGAACTTTGCTAAGGAACAATGGAATTGCAATCTTATATCTGAAATTTGATTCATTCTTTGCCTAGAGTTTGTTTGCAGTGATAAACGACCACACCAGACTTATCGTCGCGACGATTGGCCAAAATCGGAATGACACAGAGATGGCTGAGTTCGGGAGTCCGGTCGGTTCGAAACCCGTGTCTCCACCTGTTCCAGTAAATGTTGGCGGGGTCATGCCAAAGGGTGGAGCCATGGTGGTAGTACTTGGTGGGGACATGGTGGTTGGTGGTGTCGTGTTGGAGGGTGGACTCCCACTGTGTTCACATGTTGAGAAGAAAAGACAGTAAGCTACCCTTTTCTCTTAGTCTGGAAATTTAAAAGATTAAATTATCTGACGGGTCCTTATACTATAAGCTTAGGAGCAAATTAGTCCTACTATAAAAGTGAGCAATCTAGTCCTTGCATATTTAATTTTAAAGTAAATAGGTAAAATCACAAATGACAATAAAGTATGTTAAAAATGCTGATTTGTTATGTTTTAAAGTGAGGTGAAAAAAAAAACAATTTAGTTATTGTCCGTGTTCTAGAAAGTGTTGATTTTTTTTTCTTTCTTTTTTCCTACACTACAAGTCAGCATTTTTTAACCTTTATAATTTACCTATTCGCTTCAAGTTAAATTTATAGTGAATAAAATGCTTACTTTTTATATTAAAGAGACTAATTTACTTTTCAGCCTATATTATAGGGGCTCACTAGATAATTTAACCAATTTAAAACACCATGGTAATTGGTTGTAAGATTATTACCCTGTCGACGAGGATGCCGAGAAATGACAATTTCCAGTACCTGAAGCAATACAGAGACGAATTTCAATAGAAATATTTGGATTGCATTACTTAGGGTTGAGAAAAAAAAAATCGAAAATCAATGAAGCGAACCAATCCGAATCGATATGGCTCAGTTCAAGTCGATTACTATAGCATTCAGTCCAGCTTTAGCTTGGTTTTTCAAAAATCAGAATACTGTATATTAATAGTAAATTTTATTCGAAACTGAACCGAACCATTAGTACCCATAGATGATATCTTACTTGGATCAGTGTTACTAAGCTGTGCTGCCCCTCCGAAAACACAGCTTGTCGGATCTGGGTGCTTCTGGTAATAATCATTGAAAGCATAGGAAGCATGATTTTGAATTGTGTTAGGTTCATAACAACTTCCGCCAGTTTGAATTGCAGAGCAATCTGCACCACCATAGCCACAAGCATAATCTAGAGCTACTTGTAATGCAGTTGGTGAAGCACCTTGGTTTGCAACACACCAACTCCCTCCCGATGTTCCTGGACTCGTGGTTGTCCCTGTTGGAGGAGTTGTGGTTGTCCCAGTTGGAGGAGTCATGGTAGGGCCAGTCGGAGGAGTCGTGGTAGGGCCGGTGGGAGCTGGATTTGTGTCCGGTAATGTTGGAGTCGGATTGGTGTCTGGTAATGTTGGAGTTGGATTTGTGTCCGGTGATGTCGGGGTAGTAGGGTTTGTAATCGGTGTCGAGGGGGATGTTGGGTTTGGAGTGGTTCCCGGAGTTGTTGGGTTAACAATGGGGACACCGTCTAGTATTGTTGTGGATATTGAAGGGGCAAACAGCATCCGAATGCTTTGTTTTGGTTTTTGATTGATTTCTTGCGGAGGAGGTTTGCCTGAAACACTTGAACCTGAAGAGATTAAAAGCAAAGGTAAGTTCTTTTATCAGTTTTCTTTTTCATGAAGAAATATATGAATTTCGAGGGTCAAAATTAAATTATAAACTTTTAAAGGGTTAAAATGCAACAACTTTTAATTTTTAAAGGAATTGAACTATCCTTTTTGAGACCAAGACCCTGCCTATATATATATATAATTGATATTAGATTAAATCGAGACCATAGGGTTAAATTGAAATAAAGGCAAACAGGGTATTGGTTTTAAATAAAATGGTGTAATTGTATTTTTAGTCTTTCTAGGAAATTTTCTCCAGAAACAATTGCTCTCTCATTCATATGACACTTAGTTTCCATCTTTATTCCCGCATGATATTATCAAAAGATTGACATTTGAGTTAAATTATACTCAAAAACATTTGTGCTTTGACATATATTATATGATTTTTGAAATATATTAAAAAGACAAATTGGAACATATCCGTATTAGAAAAAAGCATACCTGACACTTACCTCGAGTTTGGTTACATAAAAAATAACATGAAGTCAACTTAATGTGCATTTTGGCTTAATAAAATCTAGTTTCCCACACAAATGCATAATTAGGAGCAATCTATCCATCTGTCTATATATTTATATGTGTATGTGAATGAATGAATCACCTGAACAGAGGAAAATATGGAAGAGAAAGATTGATAGAAACTGAAGAAGCCTACAACCCATGTCTTGCATCTGCTTGAATAAATTGCAAGCAAGCAGTTCTTCAAAAAAAAAAAAAATCTTTAATAGGAACAATTATATACAAGCTAATATGTATGTATGTATGTATATATATATATGAGAAAACAAAGAGAAAGACCAATGGCAAAGAAGGTGTGTGTTTCTATTTTATTATCACTCCTTTATTACATATATTTGGTGTCTATAAATAAACCCACAAAAAAAAAGAGGGGGAGGGGGGGGGGAATTGAAAAGAATCAAAGCTGCCTTGGATAGAAGATAGATTGAAAACAGAGAGAAAAGGAGAATATAAGAAAACTTGAGAAAAGAGGCAATTTGGTTATCGGAATTAGCAAGCAAGGTGTAAGGTGCCAAAAAAGGAGAAAACCCTCAAAAAGTGTATGGAATGGGGAAAGTAAAGGCAAAAGGGTTGTCTGCTAGGATTTTAAATCTTTGGGTTTTTGATATATATATATGTTGTTGGAACGGTTGATATATCGGTTCGGATAAAGGGATTGGACCGACATCCGAGCAAATCAGTAAAAAAAAATTGATTGATGTATTTGTAAAATTTTCTGAAAATTTGATTGTTTATTTAATTACGGTTAGATCAACAGTCGAATTGAGAGTAAATGATTTGATCGGTTCAACCACTGGTTCGGTGTTTACAACATTAATGTAGGGTAATTATTCTACCCATTGTTAGTGGAGTAAAAAAAGAACTTCGGAAGCGGGTCTAGGATATTGTCAAGTAGTTTTATTATTTTATTACACCCTAAAAATATGAAATCATCCTAAATTTGTTTGTGGATTTGTTTTACTTCACAGAGTAACGATTTAAGGTTGGTTATGGAATGTCTCTAATTGATAATTCCGATTAATTTTAGGGTTTAGATTCTTTAGAATAATAATTATTATTTGTATATAAAGAGTATATAATCTTGAAATAGAGAAAAAAAATAGAAATAAGGGTGAGTAATGAGTTGGTGTCACTTAAAAAATCATTTCAAACCGATGGATTTAAATAAATTTGACGATTTAATATTTTTGAAACGTTTTATTTTTTATTTTAATTTTGTAGAGTCAACCACGAACCATATTGGACCGTCCTAAAAAATTATAAAATCAATCCACCGGTTTTAGATTAGTGACAATTTCTTGAATTATGGTTACACTTAATTACAAATAAAATAAACTAAGTGGTCCATAAAATAATATATTTATTAGTTATGAGTGAATCTTTTGTAACTGTTTTATAGGACTGAATCAAAAAAAGTTAAAGTGTAAGATAGATAAAGAGAGATTTTTCATGATTTGATGCAAAAAGGGATGATACTTGGAGGCTTTGCAATTCACTATTGAAAGGGTATTGATTCAATTTGTCTAAAGGGAAAAATAATAATAATAAGAACATACTGATTCCTTATTCTGATTAATTAATGTTTGTGATTTTGCTGCCTTAAATATGACTTAACCTTAAAAATAAAAAGTTTGTAGGGACTTAGAATAGAATCTAACTTTATTGTTCATTTCAGTTTGCCTATAAGCTAAGGGAAGAACTACCTTCTTAACTAGGTTTAGCTCAATTATAGGAAACCTTGAAATTCCATTTCTTTTTTTTTTTTGCTTAATGATAATGTTTGTATGTTTTTGACAAAAATGGCCCTAATTGAATTTTTGTGCCTTTTTTTGGCTATCAACTTTTATTTTTTTTTCAATCTGTTTTTTTAAATAAATTTAATGAAAGTGCTGTTAAAAAAGTTAATAGGGATGATGTGGAATTTCATATGTAGAATTTTTTAATGAGGTGTAACTTATTACTTAGATAACTCATTGAGATAATTACATGTGAAAAATAATAAAATAAATAAATAATACATTAAATTAAAAAAACTCTTAATTTGAAGAAAATAGATGTAATTATCTAAAAAAATATTAACTTAGTATAAAAACTTCTCAATAAACAAACATATGAAAGATGTAAACCTTTTAAAAGAAAAGAAAATTTGAAACCTTGAATTTATTCATTACATTTGTTAGAAAAAGCAGATTGAAAAAAAAGAACAAAAATTGATGGCCAAAAAAGACAAAAAATAAATTAGGGTCATTTTGACAAAACATGCAAACGTTAGTAGTCAAATTTTTCATTAAGTCATTTTTTTTGTTATCATAAAAATCGAAACGCCAAAAAATTAAAGATTGTTGAATGACAAAAAAAAAAACAAAAAATGAATACTTATATGATCATTTTGTAACTTTTTATAGTTGAGTGATAAAAAAATCATAATTAAGTGACAAAAAAATCATAATTCAGTAAAAATTTAAATACAAATATTTTATAATTCCACTGTTAATTTAATAACATTTGGATTGAATTTGATAATTCATTTTTTTTTATAAATGTGGAATAGTAAAGGTAGATTTCTTTAATAAAAAGAATCAAACCGTATTAGATTCCATTTTACAAGAGTTACACTTATCTCGTAATATTAACAAATATTCGGTGCAATGATAAATACTTATTGTATTTTTATGAGAGAATTTAATTTCAGATTCTGAAAAAGATATAATTTTAAAAAGTGTTAAATTTCATAAACCGTAAAATAATGGTTAAAGATACCGATTAACCACATAATACACACACAAAAAAAACACACTTCTTTTGGGATTCTTTTCATGGCAAACAAGCCTCTTAAGAAGTAATTAATTATGTGAGAAGTTTGTTGGGATCTATATCTTATACCTGAAGTATTTGTATTGTGTTTATTCTTTTATTCTATATTGTATTGATGTTTAGGTTAAAATATGTGGTTAGTCTTTGTAGTTTGATAATATTTGAGATTCAATCATTATGCTTAAAAAAGTTCAAAGTTAAAATTTAAAATTTTAAACTTTTATGATTTAAAAATCCCAACCCAATAATTAAAATCGCAAATATTTTTTTGTTAAAATTTATCAATTTGACATGTTGATTAAGCTACCTTCACATGACGGGTTATATGATTGACGGAAACTAAATAAATTTTAAACAGAAACTACCATTAGACTATGATTATTAAATTGAAAAAATAAGAGGATTTTAACTTTTAAAGTATAGGGATTTAGTATAGGGACTAAATCTCAAGTTCTATAGAAGTACATGGACTAGAAGCATATTTTAACCTTATGTTTAATGTATTTTATGTTATGTTCATGTCTATGTATCTTTTGTATATTTGAAATTTATTCTTCCTATTTTTATTCCAAAGAATTTAGTCTCTCTGCTTTTCGAGTATAAGAATGCAAGTCCAATTATTAACATAGTTAAATTCCTTCTATTAAATTGAGGTTCATCAATATTGTTTTTTAACAAAATAATTTTAATGCTGTTAACTATTGGACTTAAATTTTGAAATTTGAAAAGCATAGGGACTAATTTCTGAAAAATATAAATATAGAGATTACATTTCAATAATACAAAAGGTATAGGGGCTTGGAGCTTATTTTAACCTTTATAGTAATTTTTAATTTTTATATTATATTTTAATTGTTTTTCTTATATTATCCGAAAAAATCAAAATCTCCATCCCATTGCCATTTATATCCAAGTGACTTTGGTTATGATAAATAAATATTTGTTTGAATATTCACGTACTCACAAATTATTCGAATTTTGTTATTTTTTTAAAAATTAAATTCAGTCAAATTATTATAACCTTGAAATATTGCATGAGGATCGAGATTTATTGTCATCTTTGATTTTAATTTAAATAAGTAATACCGTTAAAAATTACATTAATTGGAATAGTAAAAAAAAAATTTATGTTAAATTAAAGTATAGAGACTGAATCCTCAATTTGAATACAGTACAGGGGCCAAAACCATAATTTGACCTTGAATCTATGGACAAAATTATGCAAATTTAGTCGCTGTTTATAAAGCTGAACAAACATTTTTATTTCTTTTCATATGAAAATTCCCAAAAGAGAAAAAACCACTAAACAAAGCATGTAAACCTTTATGTAAAAATTGTACTCTTTTGTGAAACCCCACACACACACACACATATATATACCTTTGTCTTGTATCTTCTAACATCAATTCCTTGAATATTAATCTCCTAATGCAGCTAGCTATACATATAGTATATCATAATCAGGTATCATATCATAGTATCATTACAAAAAAGGATAAATTCTCTGCCTTTCTCACCTTCCAGCCCGGTGTATATGCCATTACTTGAGGAGGGATCTTGTAAGATGTTCCCGTGCGGTTGCCAATGCTTGAGTTATCGTCTGTAAAAACAAACATCGAATGTTTTAGTATGGTGGCGATGGTCATCAATATTTTACTAGTTAAAAGAATTCAGGTCCTCTTTTCAAGGGGGAAATTGGAAGAAGATTGAAAAAGAGGGAGGGAGTTGAGCATTGCTTGTTTTGGAACAAGGATCGTAGTACCTGTTCAGACAAAGGAGCTCCGGCATCCATGCTATGACTAGCAACCTTTCCGGCGATAACATTTGCATCAGTTTCGAGAATGATGCTGCCAAAAGATAAAGAACAGTCAAACAGAGATGAGAGGCAAGCATTGTCATGGGGCAGTTGCTTCGGGTGACTGCCCCTTATCGTTCTTTTTCTTGTTCTACCAATCTTCTCAACTAAACCGCTATAAGGTACAATAGGTGATTAGTGCAACATCCATATGTTTAACCTAGTCTACCATCACCATGTTAGCCAGTATTTTACGGAGGTGCGGAAGAAGAATCAAGAGACATTTCCAGCCAAGAATTGTATTGGTATAATGAAATATTTGCAAAAAACCAACTTCAGTTGAAATAATGATACAACATCTTTAAACTTTCACCAAACAAACCCAGATAAATACCAGAGACACTTGAAAAGAATCATATAAGCAAAGAAAGATATCTTCTAAAAGATTAAAAAAGGTAAAGATAAATCAAATTCACTACGCAAAGAACGATTATTCATACCCGCCGTCAACAATCTCATCGAGGCATAACAAAATAAGATCCAAGTTCTCCAGTGCTTCCTTCTTGTCCACAGTGCCTCTGAAACAAAGGGTAGTGAGAACAGGGGGTGCAAAATCAAAATTAGGCATGACGACTACGTTGTTCCGACTTCCGACTCTTCATGAAGTACCTATGCCTATGCCCAAACTGTTCATTTACATGAAAATCTTGTAAAAACAAACACCATATCAGACACATATCCATGTCCAACACATACACCTGAGTCCAAGTAACATAGCACGATGATATCTCACACATGTAGAAAGATTGTAATAGTAGGAAACATTATGAAAAACCTGAGGAGAAGTCCAACTGCATCATAGAAACCCTGGAGTACTGCAGCCAAGATAATCTCGTTTTCATTTTCACCTCCGGTAACAAAAAAGTGAAGGTCTTGAACAAACTTGTATACGACAACATAATTATCAAACATTGTTATCTCAGCTGTAAGAGAGCGGAAAAAAAAACCATGTTAAACTAGCAATCCGAAATACTTAAAGCAATGCCAACCTAGGATATTTCCGCAATTCACCCACACAGAAACAATGAAAACTATGTTTAGAACATCTTATGAACAAGCAAACGGTGAATTTCTCAAATATTATAACTTGATTAACTCACCATCATCAACCTTCCTCATAAATCAATATGATTTACATGTATACAGACAAACAGATCAAATGAAATATCAAGTAAACATTAACAAAAACTAAAAAAAGGGTTCAAAACGATACATCAAAGGAAAAGTAAAACCCCTTTTTGAACAAGCAAACAACTCCAAATTCTCAAATCTAATGACTTGATTAACTTAAACCTACATTATTTTACGTGTAAACAATCAGATCAGATGAAATATTAAGAAAGCATTAACAGAAATGAAAAACAAAGTCAAAAACAATACATCCAAGGAAAACCCTCTATGAACAAGCAAACAACCTTCAAAATTCTCAAATCTAATGACTTGATTGATTTAAATCTACATGATTTTACATGTAAACAATCAGATCAAACAAAATGTTAAGAAAGCACTAACACAAACGAAAACAATGTTCAAAACAATACTGTTGACGGGAGGTTGGTCTCTCTTTGGGAGACATCTTCTTGGATTGTCATCCGGGGAGCCGGCGAACCCCTCAATGGTGGAAGTATTGTGCCCGGGGTGTTTATGCTAGGTTTTGGCCCGGGTTTTATCTTTTGGTTCCAAGGAGAGCCCAACGGGTTCCCAGAGTTTGGGGAGCGCCTCACCATCAAGCATAGATACCCCAAGCACAATACCTCCACCGTTGAAGGGTTCACCAACTCCCCGGGCAACACTCCCTGAAGATGTCTCCCAGAGCGAGACCGACCTCCCCTCAACAAATGCAATTGAAGGAAAACCCTTTATGAACAAGCAAGCAACATTTCAAATTCTCAAATCTAATGACTTGATTAACTCACCATCAGCATTAACCTTTGTTAACAAATCTACATGATTCACACCTAAACAATCAGATCAACCGAAATGTTGAGCACACATTAACAGAAAAATCATAGTGCAGAAGCAAAATTTTACCATCTGTACGGGCATTAGTCTTTTGGGTTTTAGCAAACACAGCTTTCTCAAAAGCTTCCTTAGCAGCATTGGTAGGCCAATCATCTGAATAATACTTAACAGCTATACGTTTACCTTCGGAATCCAAAAGAAGAATGTTTTTAACTAAAGGACACAATTCCTACAAACAACAAAAATCGAACTTTAAAACTGGATTCAGCTAAACAAGCTAATTATAATGTAAAAATTATCTTCAACATACAATTTTCTATCGTTTTTTTGATAATTGAACTCTAAAAGAAATATATTGGATCCGAGTCTAACTCTTAGAAAAATTAACATTACGAACAAAGTTCAATTCAAATTTGATGTAAATACGTTTAGATCTGCGTTACAGATAATCGAACACAAACAAAAGTGATCATTAAAACGCAAAAATTAGAGAATTGTTTTCTTAAAGGTTCTTAAAATGCAAAATTGAAAGACAAAATAGCTGAAAAAGAGAAGGAAAGCTGACCATTTTTTTTCTCGTTTGGCAAAGATTTTCTCGGGAAAGAAATTTCTAGGAATTTTTATTGACTGATGTTTTTCTGAGCTGTGACTGTTTTGTAAGGTACGAGGAAAAAACGGGACGAGGGACGAAATTGATAAATGTAATTTATTAGTTCTTATTAAGGCCAAACTATACTAATTATAAAATGGGTAATATATTAAATAAACCCTTTAACTTTATTATTGTATTCAAATAAGCCCTCAAACTTTAATAGGTAATCAAATTGGATAATTCCCATGAATTTTTATCTTTCTGCGATATCTTAGAGGTGGTTATTATTTAAGGGTAAAATCAATTAAGTCTCGTAAAAAAAAGTCAAGTTTGATCATTACTTTTCTTTTCGTTGATGTGATTATCAGAGCAAGTAAATAGCAACATGTGATATGCCACGTGTAATAATATTGACATGATAAAATGCCACAGTTAAAAGTCCAACAGGATTAGAGAATTCATCAGTCAAGACAAAAATGAGTATTGTATAATTTTTGTTTTTAGTATACTTTTATTTAAAGGAATTTAATCCTCTACTTTTTTAGATGTTAAAATTATTTTGTTAAATTCATATTCATTATAATGTTAGTTTTTAATAATATTTCTTTCAAGTGAGTTTTTTTTTTAAAATTTTAAAATGTCAGATCAACAAATTTAACAAAAAAATTTAATAGTGTTAACAAATGGGCTTAAATTTTGAAATTTGAAAAATAAAAAGACTAAATTCCTAAAAATTAAAGTATAAGGACTAAATCCAAATTTGTTAATAGTACAAGGATCTATGGCATATTTTAACCTATACAAATTTGTTTGTACGCAAGCAGCAGCCTGCCTGAGGAATTTAAATAATTATGTATGTAATTTGATGCACAATTAGGGGTATGTATGTAATTTCATGCACTTCAAGTGTTGCTGATGTATATGTCGGGATAATAATAATAATAAACTTCAATTGATTCGTCTATAAATTTGAATACAACTATAAACTAAATGAAATCTAATTAAAATAACTAAATAACTGAATTTAAAATTTTAAAATCCCAACATAAGCTTTTACGATCAAGCGGATGTATACTAATAGAATTCAATATACCTCCTCCATTCCCGTCCAATTCTTGTAAAATAGAACCTTCTCCATCGTATTTGACTCCTATAGGATCCGGCCCATCATTACTAGTTTCTGACCCAGAATTCCCCTTTATCATTCATCTTAATGTTATCAGGAATTCTAGTTAACTCAGCAAACACTTTTGGCTCGTATAGTTAACTCAGTAAACTTTTGTACATTACAGATGCCTTTTTTGTACGCGGATCATATCTAAACAATCTTCTAGTTCGATCAGTTGATGATCTCAATAAAAGGTCCGCATGCCTACACACATGCAAGTATTCATGAGTTTTAAATAACAAACAATATTTGTATCAAGAGCAACCGTAAAGAAAAGAAAAGAAAAGAAAAGAAATATCTCCTCTGGAAAATAATGTTGTTATCTGTAAAATAAACAACTCCCGTGTTGATATCGATGTCTAACCCATTTGTAAATCTAAATAGGATTCCCTCAAACGAATTGACAAGAACTTGTGCTACGCCCCCTTTGGGTCCAACCATTAGCAAACCAAAGTATACGTCTGCAATATAAAGATCGCATGTTGCATCGTTAAATTTTAAACCAAAAGCCCTTCCAGATACAGGTTCAAGCATGGGATTTGTCGACCCATCACATAACCTCCTTTCCCTGATCCAACAAAGAAAAAAACCTGTCAATTATTTCACTATTATGTCAACAAAATGATAAAAAAAAGATGATGATAAATTAATACCTGGTTAATGAAGGAATAGCAAATTCTTTTAAACTAAAATTTGGTTCATGCTTAAGTATTCTGTCGTCGAATACACCAACGTATGGCCCTTCGCCTTTACAATCGAAGGTGATGCTCTCCAGTCCCGCAATATCAGTAAGATCAAATTGATTATAACTTTTTGGAATAACAATACGACTCTGATAAGATTGTTTGATGAAAGCGAAGCAAAAGATAAAAAACAAAAACTTTAACGAATTCATCATCATTGAATTAAGCAAAGAATTAAAATATATAACAGTTAAAGAAACAGTAATTAAAGAATAAAGCTGAGATATATATTTATAGAGCAAGTAATTTACATAAATTAGATGTCGAAACCAATTTTTTGAAATTGACTTTTATTTTAAAAAATAAAAAAAAATAGGAGTCGCCACCAATCCTTTTTTATGAGGTGTGATCGGGTCACCTCGTAAATTGATCGCTTTAATAAACGATTTGATTTACTAAAACAAAGATTTCTGGTCTACAAAATTTAGGAAACGGGTTTGGAAGTCGGTTACGCACGAGGAAGGATTAACACCCTTGTAACGCCCAAAATTGGTACCTAGTTGATTAATTAAAGTCTTAGTGCCAAAATTTGAAAATTTGAAGGAAGTTTAAAACACGATCCCTTTTTGCATAATAATATTTTTGTTTGAAATCATTTAGTTAAATCCAAACTTATATAAGAAGCTTTCTTATCTCGAGTTAACGAAAAGGTCATGTCCCGTAAGTTAGGACATGACATCCCGTATTCTCGAAAATAAAATCGCTCATCATATAATTATTGTTTAAATCTCATGTATTTTAGTTTTAAAATGTATGTTCGATTATCTAGATTTAAGGAGAAAGTCAAACCCCGTAAGTTAGGGCACGACTTCTCGAATCTCCAAATACAGAACATTGCCTTAATTTTAAAATTTCCCTCATCGAGTAACGACAAATGTAATATTTAAAACAATGTGTATCTATCTTATTTGGGCATAATACAACAATGGGTAAATATGTCTAAATGTGATTCATGACATGATTTTAATGAAATAAGATAAAATGGTAATGTAGAAAATGGAACAATGATATACGAATAAAAATGTTGCGCTAATAAATGACAATAATATGAATATACTAATAAAAACAATTCATAATAAATATAATGGCGATAATCACATAATATATATTACTCTAATACTAATATGAATAATCAAAGAAAAATAAAATAAATAATAACAATAATAATAGTAACAAAATGTGCACATAAAAAAACGATAATACCAATTTTAAATATAATAAGGACGAGGAAATAAATAAATACATAAATAAATGAATATAGAGGAAAATAGTTTATAAAATATTGAAAATAAAGGACCAAATTAAAATGTAACTGAAATTAGGGGTGCAATTTGTAATAAAATACATAAATAGATAATAATAGATAAAAAAATAAAAAAATAAATAGATGCCCGATGAAAAAAATAAAGAAAAGATTTGAATATAGCAAAAAGTAAAAAAATACTAAACAAACAAACAAACAAACAAACAAACAAATAAATAAAAGAATTAAAATAAATAAAGGACCTAATTGTCACCTAAATTAAATTAAAAGGATAAATTAAGATAAAATAAATAAACAAAAGACTAAAATGAAAGGCGCGAAAACAAACGAGGACCAAATGAGCAATTATCCCAATCCTCAAGACACGTGTCCTTTCTCCAGGAGATCAGGGAACCGAGGACTTAAGTGAAAGCGAGACAAAATTGAATGGTAAAATCTTTAAAAATAAAAAAATAATGAAATTAGGACTAAATTAAAACAACCCAAAAAGGCGAAAGGACCAGGAGTGCAAATATCCCATTGGTTGCGAAAACACGCGAATCCTGGAGTGGGTCGGGTTGGTTTTCAGGTCGTCCCCAAAACGACGCCGTTTTGGGGCGGTTGGGGCCTAGGTGAAATGACACCGTTTCACTACTACTATTTAAGTTAAATTTTAAAAAAAAATCATTTCAGTTCTTGAAAATAACAAAATTCGAAAAACCTCCTTCCTTTTTCTCTGAAGCTAACCCCTATTCCGGCCTAAGGGTCCGGCGAGCCCACGGCGGCCACCGGTTGCCGGAGAGGGGCTCCGCCATTTTTTATGGCTGGAAAATACCAAAAATACCCCTTTTTAGCCCGTTTTAAACCTAGGTTTTAGATCAAGAAAGCAAATGCCTAAAAAAAAGAAAAAGAATGGAAAAGGTTCGGCCTTTGGCCTTCTCTATCGATTTCGATGCCAGAGAAAGTGTCTGACGGCGAGTACGTGAAGCGACACAGGTGAGTTTCTTTATTTTCTTTTTATTTTTATTTTTATTTTTTACATGTAAAATATATAAAAAAAATAAAAAACAATAAAGGAATCACCTTTTTAAAATTCTTTTGTATTCGATCTTTTTTGTATATTTTCTCCTCCTCAAAAAAATATTACATGGAGTTGTGGCTTTTTATAGCCGATTGATACATGTTCTACTTTTTTTATGCTACTGTTTGCCTTTGCTTCTTTTCCGTTTCTTGCGCTGCTTCTGCTTTCTTTTCTGTCATTTTTGCAGACGTTGACGGAGGCGGAGAAGAGGCGCCTTTGCCGTTTTGGTGTAAGGCAGCAAAGGAGGGGTCAGGCCTCGGGACGAGGCGCGGGCGGCGTGATCGAGGGGAGGGGTGCTGTGCCAGAAAGAAATTAGGGTTTAAGTTTTTCTGAAAATTTTTAAGGGCACGTTTGGTTCGCTGTAATTGAATAGAGCTGTAATGGAATAGAGCTGTAATAGTAATTCAATTGTTTGGTTGAATGGAATGGAATAAAACTGTAATAGTATTCTTGTGTTTAGTTGAATGGAATGATTTTGTAATAACATAAGGAAAAAAACTAAAATGACTAGAATACCCTTAGTAGAATTTTTTTAGGTAGATGATTATTATTATTGTTATTAAATTTTAATAAAATTATTAATATAAATAATAAATAATTTAATCATATTTTAACATAATTATTATTAAATATAATTTAATAAAAAATATATAATTTAATAAAATTCTTAAAATAATTATTCTTATATGAATTTACTAAAATCATAATATATAATAGTATAAAAATAATATATAATCTCATTTATTATTTTTAAATCGCAATACATATTTAATGTGCTAAAATATCATTAGTGGATGAAATAATTTAATTATTCTACAAAAAAAAATTAGAAGTAATAAATAACTTGGGAATTATATTTTGCATAAATATAATATTCATATATTAACAAAAGGTTACATGATTTCATTAATTTATATGTCATAATCCATATGTTATAAAATTTTACATCCAAAAGTTACAACATTACCATTGAATTTCTTCACAAAATGATGATCCAAACCAACAGGGTCAAATAAACATAAATAAATACATAAGCATGGCTGTTAGAGCTCAGAGAAGGCACCCTATGTGTTCCATTCAGAATTAATAATAAAAAATGATTTCATATGTCATCCATGATGCATGTTGATCAAAACAATTCAACTTTTATTTTTTCCATTTCAATTGTTAGAAACTCCATCATTCACGTTTGTTGTCCTTCAATTTCAATAGCAGCAAGCTGCTTCAAATGTCATTAATGTGGATTGGATGACTGACTTTGCCATGGAGCTGATATGAAAATTCATCCATTTGCCTCAGCTCTGCAATTTATTTCCCAGCAATGGCCGAATGAAGGTGGATTCCATGTCATTATTTTTAGACACTGAATAAATTGGTTCATTTTCAGATAGATACTTGCTCTCTTCACTTTTTCCTAGGACAACCAGATACAATCCAGCTATTATCAATGCTGCTCCTACTACCCTGCAAGTTTCACATATTTTGCAAGCAATATTCAATGTCACTCCAACCCTGCAAAGTATGATTGTAGGCAACAATGTATGGGTTAAAAGTTAAGGCTTACCCTCCCAAGTAGAATTCTTCACCCAATGTAACAACAGCTATTAAAGCCGCAAGTAAGGTTTGCAAAGGCAAATACATTGAGACAAACAAAGGGCCTCCTCTATCAACAACATATATTTGAATAACAAACACCATTTCTGAAGCTACGAGTCCCTGCACCACATCAAGCACTTTCCAATCATTTCAAAGGAAAACCGTAAACTCAACAATTTCAAGGATTAAACTGTAGGGGTTTTAAGCATTTTAACCATCTGCTTTGAGGCCAAGGGAGTACACAGCAGTAAAATTTTGCAATTTTCTCTCAAGGTCTGCACATATGTTCTATGCTTTTAATCAGATTTCCTTCTAAAAGTGACACACAATCCAAACTAGGAACACTGTCTAATTTGAAGTAGAAATCTATTAGACTGTTGTACCAACAGCGATTTAGCACCAAAACTTAAGATCATAGTCAAATACGGTTCAATGACAAATATATAATTGCAAAATCATCACATCAATGTCTCCTCTCACATCCTCTTCAACTGTCATTACAATTTCTTCAAACAAGATGTTCCAGAACCAAACATCCATTACTCATCATCATTTGTTTTTTAACAAAAAAAAGCATAAACAGATCAATAAAAGTAAATGCATTGAATTTCTCCAGTAAACTGCATCTTAATCTTTCAAAAGTACTTGATGGTTGCATACCTTCTAGCAAATCAACAGCCAATATAACATACCTTCCAGCAAAAACTATAATCCTTTGCTGCTGATTTTTGTTTTGGCGATGCTTTAGAGCCAACTAAGCAATCTGAATTCCAGCTGCTAGGTTCATCTCACCCTCCATTTCAAGACCTGTATGCATTGAAACGTGCATAGAGAATAAGAAGGCAACGATGATGACATAGCTAATAGAGTGGAAGGAAGATGACCTTTAATTCAGAAATATGTAAATAAAATATTATAGATTACTCATTAATTACATGCTACTTTTGCATAAAAATGACAAGCTACACTAAATATAACTCCTGAAACCCAACAGCAACGACAAGTTTTCCATTTCTAAACTCTAATAAAAAAGCTGCTCGTCTTTCATAGAGGTTATCAAACATGGATTTCTCACAGAACTACATTCTTTACATAGGTCATGGTACAAATTTGCTAAAGTTAAGTTAAGTAAAGTAAAGTACTCGTATGATACAAATAACAAGCTGTAAAACTATTAATGTTGTTTTCCTTCAACATATATGTCAATTTTTCTTGTTAGAAGGAAATAAAGTAGCCTCCATGTCCGTTATAAGTTCATAAAAACTAGTCCTTTTGGGTTTGTCTCTAAGGTTCTAAGTTCGAACCCAAGTTCTCTCTTTAGGAGTGCAACGGTAAAGCAATACACATACTTCTAAGGTTCTAATAGTCTCCAAACATGACTGAAAAAAATAAGTACCATGCATGCAAAACAAGATTTTTCCAAGTTCACTAGTAGGAGTAGCCAATACACGTGCTCCTTCTCCCGCCATAGTCAAAATCCCCACCGTATTCTTCGGATTAGACTGCCATTAATTCATTAAACGAAATCAAATTCCCATAATTTTACATTCCATTAAAAGGCAATCATTTTACCTGGGTTTTAGCTCCACAGATAAGACTAACAGCATCAGCTTGGGCTTGAAATCGAGACGGAGAATAATTGCCATTTCGCATCCATTCTGAGTTATCAATGCATATCATAGTAGCCTAATTGACCGATTTGAAAATTGAAAACCAAAAAAGAAAAATCAACAAAACCCTTTTGAGTAACGAAAAAAGAAGAAAATACTAAAATAATTGATGATATAGAAGAAGGAGATCAAAAGAGGAATCTAATTGAATAGCTTACCTCGAGACCCATGGCTGCAAAAGTGACAAAAAAACACAGAAGAGAAACGTTAAAAAGAATGGAAAAATTAAAGAAGGAAAAAATTACTTGAAATATGGGAACAGAAGGAGAGAAAGTTACAAATCTGTGGAAGAAGATGAATGAGAAAATCTGAAATATGACAAGAAAGTGAAGGAGAAGATAACGGAGGGCAGAAATTGGAAAATGGAAAAAGAGAGCCGGATGGAATAGCCAATCGGATATGTGGGCAAGGAATGGCTATTACAGCCTTTTCATGTAATAGGGCCTGAATAGAATCAGGCTGTAATGGCATTACAGCCAACCAAACGTTGGTTTGGTGGTGGGCCCACCGAATAGGGGGAATGCATTCCTACTCCCCCAACCAAACATGCTCTAAGTGTTTTGGGCCTTTAGACTTTGGGTTAAGTTTAGGTTAATTTTGGGTTTGTAAATTGAGCTTTTTGGGTTTAATGTAATTTGGGCTTGTAAGTGTTGTAAATGGACTTTTGATATTTGGAATTTTTTATTTATTTTTTTGGTTTTATTTATTATTTTTATTTGGTCTTGGGCCCGGACAAAATTGGCCTATTACAATTGCCCTTTTTTGCTCGTTATCGTATAATGAGAACGGAGCAAAGACTTTAAACAGACCAATTTAGTCTGGTCTTGCCGAATCTCAACTTCTTTGGTGTTTCCTTTCTTCAAGTAGCTTCATTCTAGCCCATTGCAACTTCAGAGGTATATATGTGTTGCTTCAATCTATTCCACTGCAATTTCAGGGAGATTAGACTTATAGCTTTAATCTGCTCCACTGCAACTTCAGGGAGATGAGATTTGTAATTTTTCGTTTTAATCTATTCTACTACAACTTTAGGGAAATAAGATATGTAGCCTTTATCTGATGCACTGCAACTTTAGGGAGATAAAATTTGTAACTTATAGCTTCAATCTGTTCCACTGTAACTTCAGGGAAATGAGATTTGTAACTTTAATTTGCTCCACTGCAACTTCAGGGAGATCAGGTTTATAACTTTAATCTGCTCTACTGCAACTTCAGAGAGATAAGATTCACTATCTTCAATCTACTCCACTGCAACTTTAGGAAGATGAGATTTGTAACTTCAATCTACTCCACTGCGACTTCAGGGAGATAAGATTTGTGTTTTCAATCTACTCCACTGCAATTTCAAGGAGATAATATTAACATCTTCAATCTACTCCATTGCAACCTCAGGGAGAAGATTTGTTTCTTTAATCTGCTTCACTGCAACTTCAGGGAGATAAGATTCGCGACGATGACTTCAATCCGTCCCATTGCAACTTCAGCGGTATAGGATTTGTGGTTTGTAGCCTTAATCTATTCCACTGCAACTTTAGGGAAATAAGATTCGCTATCTTCAATCTGCCCCACTGCATCTTCAAGGAGATAAGATTTTTTTATCTTTAACCTTGTAATACCCCTAACCCGTATCCATCTCCAGAATAGGGTTATAGAGCATTACCAGAGTTTACAAATTAATTTACAGACATTTCATTTCATCAAGCATTCATATTTAAAATCAATCAGAATCAAAACATTAATGAGCTAACGTTGGCCAATTTAACTCATACATGTCATTATAACCATAATCAAAACAGCCAAAATTACCGATAGAATTAATGGATAGTGTGATAAATATTCATACATCCATTCAATGCATTATTCCCCTTTTTATCAAATATATCAATGTTTCATCAATTTTCATACAATGAACATTCAAATCATATTCACATCAATAACATACACTTCAAGCATTTAAGAATATAATTCAAGTTATACGAACTTACCAGACTAAATTACAGAAATACCAAAAATTTAGGGACATTTTGGTAATTTTCTATTTTTCTCGAATTTCCACACAATCATGATCTAAATTAATATTTCATTCAATTTATTATTTTAAATAATAAAACAATTCATTTCATGCAATTTGGTCACTTTTTGACATTTTTACCAATTTACCCTTAAAATATTACTTTTATTTAATTTAGTCATTGAACCTAAAACATGCAAATTGACCATTTTTAATGAAAACTCATGCTAGTTGAATAATAATTTATTTTCCTCCTCCTCTTCTCCATTCCACATCCTTAATCTATAATATGCTTATATGTAACATTATCTATAATTCCATCATTTATTTATATATTAATTCAAAGCTGTCCACTTGAGTCATAATCACTAAATTATTTATATCTTGAGCTATGGAACTCCGAATTAATATCCAATAAATTCCTATGAAATTAGACTCACATATCTTCTTGCCATAAAATTTTCAGAATTTTTGGTTTAGCCAATAAGTACAGTTTATTCTTTAAAGTTTTCCTTGTTTCACTGTTTGACAGTTCCGACCCCTCTTCACTAAAAATTAATTATCTCTTTGTACAGAATTTGAATGATGTTTCTGTTTGTTTATATTGAAAATATATCATTCAAGATTTTAAACATATAAATTTAAGCCTATAATTATTTTTATTCAATTTTTGATGATTTTCCAAAGTCAGAACAGGGGAACCCGAATTCATTATGACCTTGTCTCACAAAATTTATTATATCTCATGATTTACAATTCCATTACTTACACCATTTCTTCTATGAGAAACTAGACTTAATAATATTTAATTCTATATTTTTTCATCCTCTAATTCAATTTTCACAATTTATGGTGATTTTTCAAATTTAACCTACTGCTGCTGTCCAAAACTATTTTAGTGCAATATGTTGATTACTTAATTTATAACTCCCTTATTCCCTTTCTCTATAATATTTCCCATCATTTTCACTTATTTCCCTTCACTAATATATCAAGAACATAAGAATTTATTTAAGAAAGCTCTACTATAACATCATTTCCATACTTTTTCAACAATAACAAACTTAAAAATATATTGAAATCTTAATGTTCTTACCTTATGCTATTGATTTCAATCTTTAACTTGATTTTATCTCTCTTCCAGCTTCTATTTCTTGAATCTAACTTGACATTCTAGATCCTCATTGTCTCCTTATTATTTTTATCTCTTGGAAGCTATGAAAATTCTTTTGATTTCTAGGTGAAAATAGTGAATATTTGGTGAAAGGACCAAATTGTAAAGAAAGCAAAACTTTCTTTCTTCTCTTCTCTTCTAACGTTGGTTGCATGGAAAGATGATGTTTTTTCATCATCTTTCCTCCCTTTTATATTAATCATTTAATAATAAAATAATAAAAATCTTAATAAAATATTAATTAAATAACATTTATCTAATTAATTAATTAAAAATATCACAAACATTATCATTACCTTCTAGAATTCTCTCTCTCTATTTGACCATTTTTCCCTTTATAAGCTTTTGAAATTCCATCCTTGAGTCATCACTTAATTTGGTAAAATTATATTTAGTCCCTCAAAATTCTTCACATTTTCAATTTGGTCCTAATTCATCCATTTTCCTTAGTTTCTGGATTATTCCACCCTTAAATATTTACACTATTGGTCCTTCAATTTTTTCATATTTACACTTTAACCCCTCAAATTTTGAGTATTTACTCTTGGGCAACAAAATTGTTCTCACTTTTGCAATTTAATCATTTCTTGAATTAATATGTCATAATATACTTCCTAATGTTGACATAACTCAATATTACCCTTTTTATCACTTTATTTTCTTATTTTACTATATTAAGGATATTATCTTACTTTCTTACTGTAGTAATTTTCGGGGTATTACAAACCTGCTCCACTGTAACTTCAGGGAGATAAGGTTTGTAGCTTTAATATGCTCTACTGCCACTTCAGAGAGATAAGACTCGCTATCTTCAATTTTGCTCCACTACAGCTTTAGGGAGATAAGATTTGTAGATTTAATCTGCCCTACTACAACTTTAGAGAGATAAGATTTGCTATTTTCAATCTGCTCCACTACAATTTTAGGGAGATAAGATTAGTTCTTCAATTTTCTCCACTGCAATTTAAGGGATATAAGATTTGCCATGGTGACCTCAATCTATTCCACTGCAACTTCAGGGGTATAGGATTTATGGTTTTTCTGATCTGTTACACCATTCTCTGGGGAACATGACCTGTAGAATCTATTTTATGAGCCTATTTAAATGTATCAAATGCTCCTAACTAGATGTGTATGAATGATATTTGCATGAATGCAGAATGTCATTTTTCGAGAATGATCCCCTTTTAATGCTTAGGTTGACATTGCTCGTTGTTCATCAAGGTTCTATCACTAACGCATTACCCTCTATTCTTGCTCAACTGGTATCTTTGATAGAAAACCCGAAGAAATAATCCCAATTTGGGCTATTCTTTCCCAAATGTTTCCAACTCTTAAGTTTGGTTAGTTTTGACTAATGGTCCTATTTCAATTCCTCGTACTATTTAGAAAACCTTTAAGAGTAATATACATAACCCCTTTTACTTGAATATTATTAGTCCATTAATCGTTATTTCAATGTAAAATGCTTGAAAAAGATCATAACAGTGGGTAAGATTGAAATTTATTGAAAGCAAAGCTTGAAATGAATAAATTAATCAAAATAGAAAATTTTGCTAAAATACAAAATGAATAAGATGAAACTAGGTGCCCCAGATATCGTAGCATGAGCTTCTTCGCACTAACTTCTCTAGGACCCTTTGAACTTGATACGTGTTTAGAAGACCTAGAGTACTTTGTTGATGCCCCAAGATGTAGCATCCCTCCTTCTTATTAATTCGGAGAAGACAAAACTACCACATGCCCCATCTTCGATCAAAATTTGAATTTCCTTTTCTTAGGTTTTTAACTCAAAACCCCTTTGGTCTCAAAGCGCCCTTTTACGACTTTTCACCTTGGCCTCTTTTTTTTTAAGTGAAGTATTTCTTGACTGAATCCAAATTCATAGGATTAGGCAGGTTTTTGCCATCCATCTCGGTCAAAATCAATGTTCCTCCAGAAAAGACATTCTTTACCACATAAGGTTCTTCCTAGTTTGGCATCCATTTTCCTCTGAATCTTTTTGTTTGAGAAGAATATTTTTCAATACCAGGCCCTCCTCATGGAATTCTCTAAGGTGAACCTTTTTATCGTAAGCTCGCATAATTTATTTTTGGTACATTTGACCATGACAGATAGCTTTCAACTTCTTTTCTTCAATCAAATTCAGTTGATCATATCGAGATTGGATCCATTTTGCTTCATTTAACTTCAGCTCTGACAAAACTTGGAGAGAAGGAATCTCGACTTCAATGGGCAAAACTGTATCCATTTTATAAACCAATGAGAAAGGCGTTGCCTCGGTGGAGGTCTTGACAGACGTTCAATAAGCATAGAGGGCAACTGGTAACTTCTCATGCCAATCTTTATAAGTCTTAGTCATTTTCCCCACAATCTTCTTAATGTTCTTATTGGTCGCTTCTACCGCACCATTCATTTTTGGGCGATATGGTGACGAGTTGTGGTGTTTGATCTTGAATTGACTACAGACCTCCGCTATCGTACTGTTGTTCAAGTTCAATGCATTGTCAGATATGATCCTTTCTGGCATTCCATACCGACATATGATCTCTTTCTTCAAGAATTTACTGACTGCCAACTTTGTGATATTGGTGTAGGAAGTGGCCTCTACCCATTTGGTAAAGTAATAGATGACCACAAAGATAAATCGATGCCCATTGGAAGCTTCCGGTGAGATTGACCCAATGACATCCATGCTCCCATAGAGAAAGGCCATGGAGAAGTCATAACATGAAGAGCTGAAGGAGGTACATGAATTTTATCTCCATAAATTTGGCACTTATGGCATTTCTTGGCATAACTGATGCAATCCACTTCCATGGAAGACCAATAATACCCGAATCTCATGACTTGTCTGGCCATTGTAAAACCATTAGCATGTGTTCTGCAGACACACTCATTTTTTGCCTGTAATTTTTGCAGGCATTGACGGAGGTGGAGAAGAGGCGCCTTTGTCATTTTGGAGCAAGGCAGCAAAGGAGAGGTCAGGCCTCGGGACGAGGCGCGGGAGGTGTGATCGAGGGGAGGGGTGCGGCGCCAGAAAGAAATTAGGGTTTAGGTTTTACTAAAAATTTTTAAGTGTTTTGGGTCTTTAGACTTTGGGTTAGGTTTAGGTTAATTTTGGGTTTGTAAATTGGGCTGTTTGGGTTGAATATAATTTGGGCTTGTAAGTGTTGTAAATGGACTTTTGATATTTGGACTTTTTATTTATTTTTTTGGTTTTTATTTATTATTTTTATTTGGTCTTGGGCCTGGGTAGAATTGGCCTGTTACATTAGAATTTGGATGAAATTAAATTAGTGGGAGGTATAGTTAACGTTGGTTTAAATGTAGTTTTAGTTTAATCATAAGTCTATATTTGAGAAATTAAGTCTTAGTTGTATTTGGATTAATAAAAAAAATTCAAAGTTGATGTAAATAAGTTTAGATAATCCAACGATTATTAAAACGCAAAATTAGAGATTTGTTTTCTTAAAATCCAAACTTGAAAGACTACATGGTTGAAAATGAGAAGGAAGCTGACCATTTTTTTTCTCGTCTGGAAAGATTTTCTTGGGAAAAAAATTTCTTGAAATCTTTATTGACCCATGTTTTACTGAGCTACGACCATCTACGAGGAAAATCGAGACGAGGGACGAAATTGATAAATGCAATTTATTATTTTTTTATTAAGGGCAAATTGTACCAATTTATATAATGGATAATATATATTTAATAAGCCCTTGAACTTTAGTATTGTAGTTAAATAAGCCCTTATCTTTTTGTTACATTCTAATAAGCCCTCAAACTTTAATTGATACTCAAATAAGTCCTTAAAATTTCTAACTATTAAATTAAATAAGGATAAATCTCAAAGCAATACATGAACTTTAGTTTAATGTGCAATTTTATTCATGAACTTTGATTTTGTGCAATGTTATACATAAAATTATATAACATCATTTTATATTTATATATTGTACACAAATAATTATATTTAACCAATGTAAAAATAAGGGTAAAATGATCTCTCCATTCCCTCTCAAAAATTTTGGAGCAATTTAATCCCTGTCTTTTATGAAAGTGAGCAATTAAGGTGGCATCAGGCAGTCAAGTGAGAAGGGAAAGACGAGAGTCGTAATTCAAGTTCAATGCATAAATACATATACATATGGATAATATACATGCATGTGATTGTCGCAAATCTACCTATTGAGGTAAGCGTATTACTGTTTCCTGACTCGGTTTATACATGATAATGTCGAATGTCGAGAATTGGATTGAATTGAATACAGTAGAACGAGCATGATATGAATTGATAAATGATATGTGATATATGGTACGAATTGATGATGAAAATGGTATGGGATCATGTAATTTGAATCGGTTTATAATATGCAATTGAAACATTAGTTACCCTATTAAATGTTCGGGCATAGTCGGATATAGTTGGCATGCCATAAGATTAGATTATGTACAAGTTATACTTCGTTATATACCGATGAGCTCTAGGCGTATATTACTTCTGACTTTCTGATAACTACTGGACGCACATTTTACATCGAATATATTGATGAGCGTTAGGCACAAATTATACTTCGGTCGTTTCGATGAGGCACTGACTGCCAGATTGACATGATGGTTGGATGATTCGTGTATCTGTCCTTGGTTCGTGCCCATCTAATAGGGGTTGTAAAATGTAAACTGGCTGCCCAATAACTGTTGGGAGCACATTTTACATTGGATATACCGATGAGTGTTAGGTACAAATTATACTTCGATCGTTTCGATGAGGCACTGACTGTCAGATTGGCTTGGTTGTCAGATGATCCGTGTATCCGTCCTTGGTCCGTGTCCAACTAATAGGGGTTATAAAACGTAAACTGGCTTAACAGTTATTTATGTGAAATGTGATAATCGATAGAATGTGAAAAATCATGCGAAGCGGTTAAAAACGAGCACTGAGGATCGATTTAAATATGAATGAGTCAATAAATGAGATAGTAAAATGAATACTCAAATTTGATATTACATGAAAGTGAATTAGACTTTACTAACTGAAAGCATAATGTTAAATGTTCACATGAATTACCAAATGAAATTGGACATCAAATTGGTATATAAATTTGTGTAGATGACGAAATTAATTGGAAATTGAATTTGATAGGTGGATATAAAGCATGAAATGATATGTTGATATGAAATTAATTTGAAATTGGTAGTACAATTGTAACAACTGTTTTCAGTAAAATCGGAACAGTAGTTTCAGGACCACAAATCTGATATGAAAATATTTATTTTATTATTATTTTAATGTCTACGGAATATTAGCAAGGTCTTTTAAAAATTTCGTTAAGAAATTTTATCGTTTGCATGCTTAATTTGGTAAAAAGGACTAAATTGCAAAAAGTGAAAATTTTAAGTTCTATAAGCTAAAAGTAATAAAGAACTATAGAACCTCAAAGTAAGAGTACTTAAATGGTAATTAGACCATTTGAAATATGGGTGGACATTTATGGGCATGAATTAGATAATTTTGAAGTTAAAGATCAAAGGTTATAAGCAAATTAAAAAATAAGCTAAGTAAAATAAAGAATAACAAAATGTCATCTTCCAAACAAGCTTTCATCCACCGAAAATAAAACTTAGAAACTCCATTTAAGAGGTTTCAAGGTTCGGCCAAGTCTCCTTTGTGCATGTAAGTTTGATTTCGTCCCGTTTTTAATAATTTCTACGTTTTTGAAGTTGTTGTAGCTTAATCTAGCTAGTTCAGGGACTAATTTGCAAAAAATTTAAAAGGTTAGGGTCTTTCCATGAATGCATTCATGTGGATTTTGATGTTTAATGGAAGAAAATGAATCCTTGTTGGTATATAAACAACTTTTGTAAAGTGATTTTTGTTGAATTTGTCAATTAGGGATTTATTTATAAATTTTGTAAAATAAAAGGTGAAAATTGAAATAATGAATTGTATGAGTTGATATGGGCTTATATGGAATTCGGCTAGCTTGGGTAGGGATGAAATTGCATGAATTTTAATTTACGAGCTTAAAGACTAAATTGTAAAAAATAAAAACAATAGGGGTAAAAGCATAATTTTTGCAAAATATGATTTATGAATTGAATTGAATAGAATGATTATTGAATGGATTGAATTTGATTATTTAGATCAAGTTAAGCCTCGTACGGATATAGATCGAGGGAAAGATAAAGTGTCGGACTAGTCGATCTTATTTCACCGTTTTGTGATCGTGGTAAGTTCGTATGTTTAAATAGCATTTTAATGTATTTGATTTAAATGCTATTATATTGTTTATCATATCATGTCACGACGGAAAATCCAACGATGTTACGACTATAGAGTCCTGTTTGAACCTTAGGAATATATAGGATACAAATGACATGTCATTAGTGTTATCATGTTTCGGGTGCTAATCCTGAATGTTCTAGCGGTGGCTGAGTTCTGGCATTTGTTGTGGATACTCGACAACTTGTGTGAACAGCATTGCATGGCTACGTTCCGATCGACAGCTTGTGTGAGTAGGCCTATTTATGGCTCAAGAGAGCATCTATGTAAAGGAAAATGAAAGGAATGTTTTTGACCATATGTTAGCACACATTGTGTGAGATTTCCCGCGTATCCGATATTATTCTAAGTGGTTCAACGACATGTAAAGGGAAGGAACGGTAAATGTTCCGATTGATAATGTCATGAATTCATGGAAAGGTACGAATTGTTGATGATCAAAGTGTGTATATAGTCATGTTTATGAAACGTATGTATGCTTATATGCTATATTCATTAAAGCTAGTGATCTTTGCTAAGATATATGTTATATATAATGTTCGATTCACCTTGTTCACTTCACTAATAGAATTAAATATAGTTCCTCCATTCCTATCCAATTCTTGTAAAATAGAAACTTCTCCATTGTATTTGACTCCTATAGGATCCAGCCCATCATTACTAATTTCTCCCAGCCTTCTCGTGTTCAGAGCCACCCAGAATTCCCCTTTTTCATTCATCTTAATGTTATCAGGAACTCTAGGTAACTCGACAAACACTTTTGTCTTGTTTTGTTTAGTCCATTAACATCTTCAAGGTTGAATTTCAAGATTCTATTTCGTATAGTTTCTGCCACTGGCAGAAAAGAACGATTTTGTCTCAAAGCTACCCCATTCGGAAACATTAAACCTTTGTACATTACAGATGCCCTTTTTGCACGCGGATCATATCTGAGCAATCATCCAGTTCAGTCAGTTGATGATCTCAATAAAAGGTCCGCATACCTACACACACATGCAAGTATTCACGAGTTTTAAATAACAAACAATACTTGTATCAAGAGCAACCTTAAATTAAATAAAATATAAGAAATACTTCATTTGGAAAATAATACTGCTATCTGTAAAATAAACAACTCCCGTGTTGATATCGATGTCTAACCCATTTGTAAATCTAAATGGGATTCCCTAGGATGAATTGGCAAGAACTTGTGCTACGCCCCTTTTGGGCCCAACCATTAGCAAACCAAAGTATGCGTCTGCAATATAAAGATTGCATGTTGCGTTGTTAAAATTTAAACCCAAAGTCCTTCAGCATATAGGTTCAAGCATGGGATTTGTCGACCCGTCACATAACCTCCTTTCCCTGATCCAACAAAGAAAAAAACCTGTCAATTAGTTCACTATTATGTCAATAAAATGATAAATAAAAAAGATGATGATAAATTAATACTTGGTTAATGAAGGAATAGCAAATTCTTTCCAACCAAAATTCGGTTCATGCTTAAGTATTCTGCCGTCGGATACACCAATGTATGGCCCTTCGCCTTTACAATCGAAGGCGATGCTCTCGAGTCCCGCAACATCAGTAAGATTAAGTTGATTATAACTTTTTGGAATAACAGTACGACTCTCTGATAAGATTGATTGATGAAAACGAAGCAAAACATAAGAAACAAAAACTTGAATGAATTCATCATCATTGAATTAAGCAAAGAATTAAAATATATAACAGTTAAAGAAACAGTAATTGAAGAATGAAGCTGAGATATATATTTATAGAGCAAGTAATTTACATAAATCAGAATTTCGATTAAATTAAATTAGTGGGAGGTATAGTTAACGTTGGTTTAAATGTAATTCTTTATTATTATTATTATTATTATTATTATTATTATTAAATATGATAAATTTTAATTTTTTTATTTAAACCTAAATCGTGTTGTTTTATAAGTTTACATGTACAAATTTAAGTCATGTTTATATAAATAGAAATAAGTAATTCTAGTTTAATCATAAGTTTGTATTTAAACAAATTAAGTCATGTTTTATTTTAGCTGTATTTGAATTAATAAAAAATCATAATTTATTAAATTTGTTAATCCATTGGTGATTTTCTTTTTCAATTATTATTTCAGTTTTTGGTTCAGTCGACCAAAGCAAAAGTTCATTTAAGGTCAAATTCTACTATATTAAGCCTTTATACATGGACTAATAGCACAATTTAACCTTTATTTTATCAATGTTCATATAGATTTTTTTTTTATTATAAATAAACTCAGTCGGAAAATCCGGAAATAGCAAAGGGTCGACGACCAAGGCACGGCGAAGCCACCTAACCAGGTAAAAGGACATCCAAATCGTCACTTTGGAACATCAGAAAATTTCTGTTATCCAACAATAGAGCAAAGAAGGAATCAAGCCGGTAACTTGGGCTTTTGGCCATTAGGACAAGATCCATTTTAATGTGGATAATTTCCAAGGTAGGACCAGGCAAAGATACATTGTTATTGTCATAAAACCCAAATATACTTAAGACTCGACGCATAGCATCCCAGGCGATGCTGCGCTCTAAGGCCTGAGGAAGCCGCAAGAGCAAAGAAAAAAGCCATCTCCTTTGTGATGGAGATCTAGTGTAAATGAGATAGTTCAAGTTTAGCACCAAAAAGAAAGCATCATCATCATTTTACAAAATGGTCAAAATCCAAGGCACTAAATTGCGTGATCATGAGTGATGCATTTGATAAGCCATGTGAATTTCCTGTTATTGAAGATGTAGATATTGCAATTGATATATAAAATAAACTATTTATTGCAAACTAAGAAGCCCCCATCAAACTCAAACCATGCACATGTTTCATTTCTGCACAAGGTCAATGTACATATACATACCCACCATTCTCGAATTTGTAAAAAAAGATTCATGACAGATGATAATATGGTTATGCTTTATGTTGCTTCCTCCTTTGAAATATTCATACGACACACATTCGGACATGAGTGAAGAAATATAACCCTTCAAATAAATCGAAAAATATGTAATGAATTTTGAACATGCATGTATTGAACACATACTCAATCACAAAAAATAAAGACAACAAGACAAAAAAGAAAGAAACAAGATGCGGTCATCATCGTCCTCGTGCTTCATATGGATGGAACTGGATACCTTTCTTTTTCTTCTGTTGGATACTTAAATTGCCATTCACAATTAGCTGCTATACTTTACATACATACATACATCCCTATTTTGTTAAACTATCTCCTCTTTTCTCTCCTTCTCTAACCGGGGGCTGCTTTTTCGAACCTCTTCATGTTTTGATTATGGGAAAAACTCAAGAAGTTCAACCCCACATCATTGGTAAGTAGACTCCTATGTTTACTCAAATTCATATATCAAATACAGGTACGTATCTTATATAAAAGTTCCTCTAGTATATTTTATGGGATCATATTCTCATATCATATAAGTCGAACACAAATACCAAATATAAATAAAGGGACCAACATAGAAAAAGCACACATGAATATCAGAGAAGCAAACTACAAAATGGATTTTAGAGTTCTCTATATTTCTGCTGTTATTTACAGAAAGATAGCAATCAAGCCAACTCTCTTGTTTAATCTCTATGCTCTAACACTATGTTTTAGGTTTCAAAGTCAAAGCAACAATCTCTACCTCTAGAAGCAATGTTGTAAGAATCAGACCGGGTTTTTATTTCACTTTCCAATTTTTACTGGCTCACAATGATTCTCCCTATTCGATCATACGACACCGGTCAAACTACTATTTTCCGTTTCAATCGGCCAATCAAATATGCTTCTAACAGCACTACAACTTTTTGAGGGTCAGATTTTTTTGCCTATGCTAAAAAATTGTCCGATATTTGAGAAGATTAACAATTTATTAGGCTTAGAGAAAGGCTTAAACAAAAAATAAGATCTGATTGAAAAATGATTGAATTTTGAACATAACATTTTTTTTTGCCTATTTGATTCATTTTACAATTAATATTAGACTTAAATATAAAATTAAACCTCAAATTATACCACTTTACCACTTTTCTCAGTTAGTAACCTAAAAGTTCTTTATCATCAAAAGTAGTACCTAAACTATGAATTTCGTTATAGTAAAAAAAATGAACGTCTCATTTTACCCAAAACATTATACCAGCCAATAAGAACATGGCATGTGGCATGTTCTTTGACTTCGTATGTGGGATAGAATGAAACAAAATTGATGGTTTAGGTACCACTTTAGACTAAAAAAAGCCTTAAGTACCTAAGTGGAAAAAATGATATGGTTTAGGGACCAATTTTGTAGTTAAGCCTTAATATTATAGAGTTTAGAAGGAATTGATCATTTTTACGGCTTCTTGTTTCTTCATTTTTTCCTTTTATGGATGTAGAGAGATGCCAAGAAATAATGCAACATGATTAATTAAAATTATTATCTGATTATCACTTTGCTTTTTACAACTTATTTTTACTTTTTTAAGCGTTATGATGTTTTTATTTTAAAAAGTGTTATCAAAATAATTTTCTTACTCATTACAATGATGAAGTTATATGTTTAATTTGCATATCTAGGCTTTTGTTTCTAACAAATCTGACAATTGATATTATTTTTTCATATAATATTAGCATTTAAAGTAGTAATGTTTATATAATTCTTTTCAATATATTAATAGTTTGTTTTATATAGATATTGGCAAATTCATGTGTTATATAAGTTTTTAATATCATACATGTTAGCATGTGATTTTACATTCTTAATTTTTTATTTCATTAAATGATATATTTTTACTTCATTCAAATTGCCAAAAATGATCAAAATTTATAAATTATTTTGATAATTAAAATATTATAGAATCAAAAATTTTCAAACAATAGAATAAAAATAATGAAAGCCAAACCATTTTAGTGATTTTTTTAAGCTACTACTTGAATGAAAATGCCCAAATGCAATGCATCTATTTTATAGTAATAAATTTTAATTTTATAGTATATAATTAAAATACCCAACAAAATTTTAATTCAACATTGAATAATTTTAAATTACATTGAAAGTATAATTTAACATATATACCAAGCATAATTGAACCTATATTAAATTTTAATGATATTAAAATTTTATCCTGATATCGATTTAGTAAACAATAGGCAATAAAAAATCATTTTCATCAGTTCAAAAGATTATTTACATTTATGTTTTTATACATATTATAGATTTGTTTTGTTGTCATGTCGTATTATGCTTTTATTATTATTTTTCATGTTATATTCATGCATTTAGGTTTGCAATGTCGGAATGAATGTTAGATATTAATACTTCAAGAAAAATGATGAGTCGAAACGACATAGAGAAAAAGCAGACATTTTAGGTTTGCAAAATATAAAAGAAACTCATTTGACAATTATTCAAATGTTTTTCTAACAGTTCAAGAAGTAAAGGAAGAAAACTCACCTCAATATCAGACTAGCAAGAAACTGGCAAGCCATGAACCAAGGAACTATAAGTGGTGGATCAGCATCATCATGTATGCATTCTTTGTAATCTTCGGTCAGTCGGCATCAACACTCTTGGGGCGCCTATACTACGACAAAGGCGGGAAGAGCGTATGGGTTGCTACACTCGCACAACTCACAGGCTTCCCAATTGTCATACCATGTTACTGCTTAGCACCACCAAAAAGTTGCACCAAAAATGAGCAGATACGGCAGCCATCAGCGGTGATACTGGCATTGGTCTATTTCTCTTTCGGTATTTGCCTAGTGGCGTACAGCTTGATGTATTCTATTGGACTCTTACACCTTCCGGTATCGACTTTTTCCCTCATTTGTGCGTCCCAATTGGCCTTCAATGCTCTCTTCTCATTCTTCCTACATTCACAAAAGTTCACTCCATTTATAATCAATTCACTAGTTCTACTAACAATATCCTCCTCCCTCCTGATATTTCAAACCAATCCAGCAAGCCATGTTGAAGTCTCTAAAGGAAAATATGCAATCGGATTCATTTGCACCATTGGTGCTTCTGCTGGGTACGGTTTGATGCTTTCTCTAACACAACTCACCTTCAGAAAGCTTCTAAAAGGAGAAACACACGCAAAGGTGTTCGAAATGGTTATATATCAGTCACTAGTTGCGACTTCTGCTGCCATTCTGGGACTTTTCATCAGCGGAGAATGGAAAGGTTTGTCAATAGAAGTAGAAGAGTTTGAACTCGGTAAGTTTTCCTATGCAATGACCCTGATTGAAACAGCTATAGCTTCACAGCTTTTTGTCATCGGTGCAATGGGATTGATTTTCAAAGTTTCTTCGCTCTTCTCCAATGCCATAAGTGTCTTGGGTTTGCCTGTTATTCCAATTCTAGCTGTGATCTTTTTCCATGACAAAATGGATGCAGTGAAGGCAATTGCCATGGTCTTGGCGATATGGGGCTTTGTTTCATATGTTTACCAGTGTTATCTTGACAATCAAAGCTCTAAGAATGAATATCGAAACGGTAGTGAAGTTTCGAAGAGTCCTTTACTCGAAGAGGTTAGTTAACAGATTAAGTGTGGCTTCCACAGTTCTATATGAGATTGTCATTTTCTGCAAAACAAGAAATACAACCCCAAAAGTAATCTTTCTTCATCCTTCTCAATGCAGAGTCATAGATAACCAAACTCTAAAATAGCTCTAGCAAACTAAATACAATTCAGTAATGCCCACGTATTCTCTGTTTTGGATATAACTTCATCCGAAATGGCTAGGGATACAGCTTAACTAAAGCACCAAGCTAGACCATGCTAGTTGGTATAGGAGAAGAAAATAATGATCTAATTTGTTTCCACTAGCCCCATTCTGTAACAGTGTGTATAAAAGCAAAAGCAGGAAGGAGTAAAAACAGAGAAAAGAATGATGCCATAAAACAATGGTGTGTTCAAAAACAACAGGGAAGATTAGACAAATGAATCTAAGAATCAACCCATTACTGATGTGCGAAAAAGAAAGAAAGAAACATGTTTATGTTCGGCTAAATGAACAGCCATTAATGATCAACATGTCAATAGGGTTCATTGAAGCTCATAGTTAATAAGCCAAGTCAAGGCTCTTTATCAGGTTTAATTTAAATCTTAGAAACTGGTGCATTTGCCCTGAATATAGGTACTATATCACAAACTAGAGAGAGAATGCTTGGAAATGAGTCAAACTTCAGTGAGTCATACACACTAGTTCCTTGCTGGCTGGTTTGTGACATATACGTAAGAATTCTCAATGTTCAATCCAAGCTTAAAAAATATATATGATTATTCAAGCCAAATCTCCAAGATAGCTCAAGAACCTAAACAAATAATGCAATGTTGCTTGCTCTCATCCTAAAAATGATATAAAGTTAGAGGCAAAAATAGTAGAAAAAGGACAGGAATTTTGGACCAAGCTATGTATGAATTTAATCATAGTAAGTAATCTACTTTACAAAATCATCAGAAACAGAAGTTGATCCAGAACTTTGTTAGGAAACCAGAAACTCTTTCCTAACTTTATCACATGAACCCTTCAAACACAAAAGCCAAACAGAACACTGAACACAATCTGATAATCTTTACTGCCATCAACAGATTTTGTAAATCTTAAAGCGCATTAACCATACTGGAAATACAGTGACTCCCAAGGTACCTAGACGGACCTTTCCTACAAACCATCAGGCCACCCCTGTCTTCACTTAATTTTAAGGATTTATATTTGATGCACTAATATTGTATACACTATCAATGAACTAGATTCAATTAATTTCATTTCTAATGATGCAGTATCATCTGGTTCATTGATGGTGTAGAATTATATACACTGTTAATACATCAAATAGTAACCCTTTTTTTAATACAAATATCACACAATAACTGTCATTAACTACTAGGGACAATAATTTAAATACAAATAACACACAAAAAGTCAAAAACCATCCTCAAATGCTAGGGACAATAATGTAAATACAAATACATAATAAATAATAAAATAACAGAGTTAAATTAGGCCTTATTTATACCCGGGTATAGACCCTAGGAACTGCATGCCTAAAAAACTTATTCCTAAAGACTTCACATTCAGGCTGTGAAATAATATGCTGGAAGTCTCTTAATATATATGGTCTTTGTTAAAAGATCAATTGTAATGTTACTACTGAAATTTTGAGCTGATTTATATAACATCCTATTGTTCTTTTTGCCAAATATCAGAGTCTACATTAAATCATGTTGTAGTAATGAACCCAACTCAACACAGAAATACAAAAATCTTAGTGGAGGGAAAGAAACTTTATAAAGTAGTACAATATGATAATAAGAAAATAATCTAAGAAGTTAAGTGAGAGTACCCATCAGCAGCTGACTTAATTATCTACATCAGGCAACCTACATAATGAGCCCGAGGGTATTTTCTCTGCAGTTGCGGCCATTGCACAAAGAACTGATCGGCAATCCTTAACTTGTAAAGCAACAAACCACTTAAAGAGAGTCTTTTTACTCTTGCAATGCTCTCAACATAAAAAATGGATGACCGTCTAATTCCAATCACCTGCAAGCAAAATTCGAAAGAAAAATGGCTAACCTCCAATTTTCTTAGAAGTAGAAATGTATGCATTGAACTTATCTTCTTTTTTCCTCTGTGGAAAAATCCCAACGGAGAAAGGGAATACAAAATAAAATGGGTTAGGAAGGAAAATGCAAACCTTGATAAAGAATGCAATTACACATAGAGGAATACAAGTACCAGGGCCATTGCAAAGAACCTGCAATGAAGAACGAAGTTTTTAGAAAGAAATTTGAGCGCAAACATCTTTTTTAAGCAAATGCAACAAAATTGGAAGAGAAGAAAAACAGAACAGAGGCACAAAAATACCACTTGAGGTCTGATTTTAATCATCAGCCACAATGCATGAGCCATGGCAACTAAAGTTGTCCAAACAGAAGTTACATATGATTGACCAACTTCCCTGCTTCTATAGATCTGCATAAATTCTGCAGAGAGTCCCTTGGTCTCACTCTGTGATTGAAATAAAGTTAAGGAAACCTCTTTTATGAACAGAAAAAACAGGAACATGATTATGAACCACAGTTCTGCTTCTTAAGAAGCAGAACGGCAGCAATTATCTCCTCATCCATATAAGTGACAAACACAGGTAAGTTCAATTTTTTGTTCAAGATTTTCTTTGTATTTGGAAGGTTATGTCCCTGTATCCTCGTCAATATAAGGGACAAACACAGGTGTTGAATGCAGGTGCTTCAACAAAAATGAAGTGTAAGAGTAAAATAGATAGAAAAACAGCAAAATAGTAGTACTACTAATATAAGAAATCAGGCAAGATCATTCAAAACGAAGACATAAGAGCAAAAAAGAAGTTCTGAAAAATACTTATGCCAGGAAGAAATTATTGGATCTAGTTTCTTGGACAGTCTAGGGTCGGTGATTGTCCAATAAATCATACATGAAAGTCTGAAATTAGGCTCTCTGTTGTGAAAGATTTAGAACATTGCTTATCAATGGAAATTAAATTGTGATTTTTCCAAGAAAAGAGGTCGAAAATTAACTACATTCACATACAAGGGGGCAAAAAAGGAAGTAACAAGAAAATCTAAATAATAGATAAATGGTTCAAGATGGCTTTTGAGAACTTGAATTTCAAAAATATCGTAAGTTGTGTGGTAAAAGACATATAAATGTAACATTCATGATTAGTTCACCAAGTACATATATTTGCTGGATGTCTACTTAGTTGTGAATTTGAAACTCCTATAGAGGATTATGAAATTGAAATAAATGTTTTTCTATATTTTACATATATAATCATATTAAATCTTAACTAATTTATACATAATGCATGCATCTCATTCTCAGAATTCATATAAGCAAATGCAATCCAAATCCAAATTTCCAAATTCATGATTCCAGACATAAGATGACAGATTTCATTGAACTATAATATATAAATAGTAATCTTACAAACACAAAATCACATTAAACAAATCGAAATCCAACGAATAAAAGAAAAAAAGGCAATGAACAAAATCTTAATAGCAATTTATGAGAGAATGAAGAGAAAAAATGAAGTTACCGAATCAGCCAAAGAATTCTCCAATACACGAGCTTTTTGAAGACTCATATTATCAGTCGCAGCGGCGATATAAAACCTCGGTGTAAACCTTTCCTTTCGCAAAACTAACAAGAGATTAATCATCTCCGCTGTGTGACCTCCTATACCGAGAAATCATACGATCTGAAGATCATAATCAAACATCGTAAAATCAAAAGCAAATAAGAAAAAACAAAAAAGCGCACCTGAACCTAAAACAATGAGAGTGCTAAGAGGCCGCTGCGGAGAAACTCTTTTGCCTAGTGGCTTGCCGGTTCGGTAAATGACGTTAAGAACTCGGTGTAGGAAAATGGTGATGAAAGTGATCAAACAAGTGATCGGAAGATTTGAAGATAAATTTGAAAAGCAACAGCTACTGTTCTTCTCCATTTCTTGATCTTTCTCAATGAAATTACGTGCTGGATGAACTGTGAACCGAGATTAAGGAATTGAAATATATATAGTGAAATTGAAAATATTATTCTAAATTATATTATTTCAATTAAGAATAATATTTTGACAGAAAATGAGAAGAGAAAAAAATGCTTATAAAGTTGCATTAAACGATACAAAAGCTCCGCCGCCCCTGGGTGGAGACCTGGTCTTTCCGCGATTCCACGGCGTTTTTATTTTTTAATGGTTATTTAAGGTAAAAACACCTCTCCAGCCCTTCTTAATTTTGATATTGAGCAAATTGATCTCTTATAAAACAAACCTAACAATTTAATCCTATTTCAAAAGTGAACAAGGACAATTAATCAAGGTCAATTGTACATAATTTCTATTAGTAAAATAATAAATTTAGCCATTTATGTATACATATTTTATCAATTTGATCTTGAGTCTAAAAAATTTAACAAATTTAAGCTCAATATTTTTAAAATCATGACTAAATTGTAAAACGGGCGTAGGATAGCAGAATTGGTTTGTGCTAACATAATTTGCCTTCTTTACATATCTACTAAGTATCTAATCTTATAGTAATGATGGGTGTGTTATTTATACGTGATGATTTTTAATAAAAATAAATAATAATTAAGTGCTTATTATTGAAAAATGAACATGAATGATTAATTGGTGATCAACTATAAATGGACTTAATTATAAATGAAGACTTAAATCATATTCGTATTATAAAATGAAATAAGTTGTACCATGATAAATTTAGTTGACTATGATATCATTTACTGTTAAGACGGTTAAGTAGATATATAAGATATGATTGACACTATGAAACTATAATGAAATGAATGAAGTAATGTTTGTACTTTCGTAATTTGTTTTATTATTCATGAATTTAATTAAGTAATTAAGTTTGTTGATTTGTTAGTGATAAATGATGCTCTGAGTATGTTTGATTATACTTTGGTGGCCTTCCACACATTTGGTAATTTTGCTAGGTATGTGCATGTAGAATTTACTATGAAATTATGATGTTAAACACTATGGCATTATGTCGAGTAATATGTGAAATTATGTGTTCTTGTTGATTAAATGTTATAGAATGATATTGAGAAAAATTATATGTGTATGGTTGGTATAAAAGATCGAAACTATGAATATTACATGTAATGGTACTATGGAATTATGAAATCGTCCTATTAAACAATGCTAGATATAGTCAAGGTATAGTTGGCATGTCATAGGATTTGTATATGTTGTTGGTGGGAGCATTCTGTCACATCAGTGCAATACATTCTAGCACCTTGGTGTGATTCATTTTGTGGAGTGTTAGGGGGATCAGTGCATTTATACTTGATTAGAGTTTTGGTGTTTATTATGGAGTGTTAGAGGATTAATTTGCATACCCATACTTGTGTCTGCATCCAATTAATAAGGGATTAAGTAAATTATGATATGACATTCTGATTTGATAATGAAATGTTATTCTTATTTTAATGAATAAATATCATCTTGATTCTGAATATGATATGTCGTTTTGATTTGATAATAAAATGTCACTCTGATTCTAATAATCAAATGTCATTCCGATTATGATAATGAAATGTTATTCTGATTATAAAATATGAAAATGGTCATACTGAGATGAATGTGGAATGATCTTGACATTGTGATTGATTAAATGAAATGATATCCTGAAATTGTTGATAAATTGATATAAAACATTAGTAGCATGCTTGTTATTTTCATGATCTTATGTTTGAACTCCAAATTATGTTAGTACTTAGGTACAATTTTGTTTACTTCCGTGTACGAGTTATATTTTGGTTCTTGAAGTGTTTGTAAGTTCTATAACATCCAAGTCTTCAACACTCCCAGCTCAACAATATTTGTAATGTGTTAATTTTGATTAGTTATAATCGACATGTACCTAAGATGTCAAGTAGTATTTTGGCGTATTTATGGTATTTTAGATTGTAAATGTTATTATGGCGCTTGTGTTAGTAATGATAATTATGATGTTTGGTTGAAATGATTAGAAGTATATGTTCAACTTACTTAGTTATATGCTAGTTTAAGTAATTGATAATGCATGGAATGCTATGAATTTTGAGATGATTGATTTTGTTATTATAAATCAATTTGAAGTACATTTGGTGTGCATCGTATGGGTATGAATTAGGTGCATCATAGGCCTTATTTCCATGCTTGACTCGTTGTATATATTGATATTTTACCATTTGATCTCGAGATAAAAAGGTCATTGTCTCGAGACACCAAGAACAAATTGGTTATTTAAAGTGATTATGATCAATTGTCTTAGGACATAGTGAGCATGTCTTGAGACATACGTTGCTAGGTCTCAAGACTAACAAACATCAAGCCTAAAATAGTTTTGCCCTATTTTAGGTCTCTCTTTGTCTGGAGACACATCAACATTGATGCTAGAGATCTAAAACAGGGGAGTTGTGTAACGCCCCAAAACTGGCCCAGAAGTTTTGGCCAAATTTCGGAGGTAACATTGATCATCGAAGTGATCGTAGAAAAGTTTTAGTTTAACAAACTGAAAAACATTGCAGTATTTAAGTTACGTAAAATTCTCAGTTATAAAATCCTGATATTTCAAAAAAAAATACAGTCCCAATGACACTTACGTGCGTAAAACACAAAATTTCGTACCACAGTTTTCAAAATAGTACTTACAATTCAAGGTGTTTAATTATAAACTCAGAAATTATTAAAATACTATTAAAGCCTGTTTTTAACCGTGATTGTCCGAGACCTCTACATACCGAATCCAACATCAAAATTCAAAAATGTACCTGCAAGGGAAAATACTAAGGGATGAGTTACATGAGCTCCGTGTGAGATCAAAACATATCTAACAACGGAATTACAGATCAGAAACCAAACAGTAGTTCGATACAGAAAAGTGATTACAAAGATACGCAGAAACAGAAAGCAAACTCAGAACCAACGTCCCAAAAATACGCAACAGACAAAGCACACCAAATCACACACAGAATACTCAACAGATAAACCTATCAACAGGTTGATACAATAATACTTATCATCACAATCCAAAATGTCACTACGCTAACACCTCAATACGCGTAGAATCAATCACCAATGTTATGATGAACAGACAGATTACAGACAAGTAGCTCACATCCAGATGCTTATGACTGCAGTCAAGTGTTAAAAACTCATCCATCCAGCCAAAACACCTCTTCGTCCCTTGATCACACCCCAAAAGAGTTGTTTAAGCTCATCCAACCAAACACACCACATAGGACCTCGAAAGGCCCATCCAGCCCTACACACCATGTATGTGGACTAAGCCACTCAGATAATAATACACAGCAAGGCTGGCGTATATACAGTACAGTGCATTGCGATAAATCGCTGCACAGACATGTTACAGTTTAAACTGATAGATCAGATAATAGTATGCAATAAAGCTACGTACATACGATACAGTGTGGTAAACCGCTATACTGATAAGTTACAATTAAACTGCCAGATCAGATAATAGTACACAGCAAAGCTGACATACAAGTGGTACAGTGCGGTAAACCGCTATACCGATAAGTTATAGTTAAACTGCCAGATCATATAATAGTACGCAGCAAAGCTGACATACAAGTGGTACAGTGAGGTAAACCACTGTAACGATAAGTCGCAGTTAAACTGCCAGATCAAATCAGAATAAGTCTTCCTTCTCTTCACAATCAACCCAAAAATTACTAGTGCATGTATGCTTACAACCTCACGGAAACAATGAACACATCGACAGACAGTCAGATAGAATCAGGTATGTACACACTCAGCTAACCGAGTTCAGAATCAGATATCTTGCACAACAGTCACAAATAACACATAAGCCAAAGCCCAGATCAGAGTCTTAACTACCCCCACTAAAGCCTAGTCAAGGGTCGAAACACACGGACATATTTTCAGATAAAAAACATACACAGAACTAAAATTTGTGGCTTAGGGCCACACGGTCGTATTCTCTGGCTGTGTGGAAAAGCCTAGGTCATGTGGGGGGGTCAACACACCCATGTAGGAGGAGGCACACGCCCATGTAAGCCAAGGACATGGCCGTGTGAACAGGCCATGTAACTCTCTGTCCATATGTGCTAAGATAGAGTACAGGGTAGACACGGTCGTGTGAAGGTCTCATACGCCGATGTGCCCACTAGACACGGCCATGTCTCCAAAACACACGCCTGTGTAGGATCCCTAGATCCCCAAATTAGCCACACGACCATGTGGCATCAAATTACTAAAACCCTAATTCCCAAGCACACATGCCCGTATGCCTAGGGGACATGACCATGTGAAATAGACTAATTTCCCCAAATCAACCACACGGTCGTGTGGCACCCAAATTATGCCAGAAACCCTAAATTCCAATTGCGCATGGCCATATGAACCGCCCGTGTGGCCACTCGTGTGGTCACGAAACCACACTGAAATTGACTGAAAGTCTCGTTTTCCTATCATTAAAACAACCCCTAATCAAAGTATTTTAGAACCTATCCATAACCTACCCACTTTCAGATAATTACAAATAGCACAAACCTTAAATGCTCAATTAATCGGACACACCCAAAAAGATCGACTAGTTTTCAAGCAAACCCGTACCAAATTACATTGAATTGAATTTAAAAAAATCATAAAAGAAAATAAGAAGTTTCAAATCCCACACCTGATTTGCAATCAAGACGCTTAGAAACCAATTGACACACATTGACGACCTCGATACGAACCTGACGCTTTTCGAAACCAAAAACAAAATCGTTCTCTTCTTTTTCTTTTCAAAAGACACAAGAAAAGACAAAAAGAAAACAGTGATACTCCCTAAAGCTCGTTATAATTGGATGCACTTACGGTTGCAAGATTTTAAGACTATAAGTGACTACAATTCAAAACATTTCAAAATTAGTTCTCAACTAAAATTATGTGGAGAAAACATAACTGATGAGGACTTGTTAGAGAAAACATTTTCAACCTTTCATACTACTAATGTGCTCCTACAGAAGTAATTCCATGAAAAAGGTTTTAAAATGTATTCTGAATTGATTTCATGCCTTTTGGTGGCTAAACAAAATAATGAGCTGTTGATGAAAAATCATGTAATTCGTCCCACTAGTTCAGCACCATTCCTTGAAGTGAATGTAGCAGTACACAATAATTATAAAAATAGAAAATATAGAGGTCGCGGTCATGGTCGTGGACGTAGTGGGGGACGTGGTCGAGGACGTACTAGTAATTGTTATCATAGTGGTCATAACAATGATACTTCTAACTGTCAGAAAAAGAATAACAATGAAAGACAAGAAAGAAGTGGTCAAAATAATCCTTCAAAGATTGTTAAGAATATATGCTACTGATGTGGTATAAAAGGGAATTGGTTACGTACCTATCGTACATCTGAGCATTTAGTGAAACTTTATCAAGCATCCATTAAAAAAAAGGGAAAATATATGGAGACAAATTTTATATCCCAAAATGATGAAATGGAGGCAAAAGATGAAGATATTCATTATAATACTAAAACTGACTATGGCTACGAGGGTGATAAATTTAATGACCTTAATAATATAACTCACCTAGATGTGGCAGATTTCTTTGAGAATCATTAGAAAAATTGATGTTATTTTGACATTTTTATGTTGTTTTAAGTATGTTTTATTTTCTTGCATAAAGAATAAATTATACATTTAATAAATATTTGCAAAATTTCTCATTTTATATTTTGCTTGTTTTTATGAAAAATATGAATATTCAACAAAATTTCGATGGGCCCAAAATCAATGGAGACATGTGTCTTACAGATAGTGCTACAACAAATACGATATTCAAAGATAGAAAATATTTTTCTCATTTGACAATGAGTAATGCCCATGTTAATACAATATCGAGTAGTTCAAAACTTATTGAAGGCTCTGGAAGAGCTATTATATTATTACCTAAAGGTACAAAATTTATCATTGATGGTGCTTTATATTCCACTAGGTCTAAAAGAAATTTATTGAGTTTTAAATATATTCATCTTAATTGATATCATATTGAGACTATGAATGAGAAAAATATTGAATATCTATATATTAAAAATGTTGAATGTGAAAAGAAATATGTTTTGGAAAGGCTACCTGCTTTTTCATCAAGTTTATATTATATACATATTAATGCAATTGAGTCACATGTTACTACAAACCAGAAGTTTGTAGAACCACATACTTTTGCTATTTGGCATGACCGATTAGGCCATCTCGGATCTATTATGATGCAAAGAATCATCGAAAATTCAATTGGACACCCATTAACGAACCAAAAGATTCTTAAATTCAAGGATTTATCTTGTATTGCTTGTTCTCAAGGAAAATTGATTATTAGACCATCACCAGTTAAAGTTGGGATTGAATCTCTCGTATTTATAGAACATATTCAAGGTGATATATGTGGGCTCATTCATCTACCATGTGGACCATTCAAATATTTTATGGTATTAATAGATGCATATAGTAGGTGGTCACATGTGTGTTTATTATCGACTCGTAACCTGGTGTTTGCGAGACTACTTGATCAAATAATTCGATTAAGAGCACAATTTCTAGATTATGCAATCAAAACTATTCGTCTTGATAATGCTGGTGAATTTACATCCCAAGCTTTTAATGACTATTTTATGTCAATTGGGATAAAATTTGAACATTCTGTAGCTCATGTTCACACACTAAACGGTTTAGCTAAATCCTTTTTCAAACTCCTCTAACTAATAGCTCAACCATTTCTTATGAGAACAAAACTCCCTGTTACAGCTTGGGGATATGCTATTTTGCATGCAGCAACACTTGTGCGCTTAAGGCCAACAAGTTATAATAAGTACTCTCCATTACAATTGACTTTTGGTTAAGACCCAAATATTTCCCATCTTAGAATTTTTGGATGTGCATTATATGTTCCAATTGCTCCACCACAACACACAAATATGGATCTTCAAAGGAGGTCGGGAATATATGTTGGTTATGAATCTCCTTCTATAATTAAATATTTTGAACCATTAACTAGAGATTTATTTACTGCACGATTTATTGATTGTCATTTGATGAAACAACATTCCCAACATTAGGGGGAGAGAAAATACAACTGGTAAAAGAAATTACATGGAATGGATCATCATTATCTTAATTAGATCCTCGCACAAGTTAATGTGAATAAGAAGTTCAAAGGATCATACATTTACAAAACATTGCCAATCAACAGCCAGATTCATTTATTGACCTAAAGAGAATTACAAAATCTCACGTACCAGCTAAAAAGCTCTAATACGAATTTATATCCCAATAGGGCAAATTGTTAGTGCAAAAGAAAGTAATCCACGCCTGAAGCGTGGAAGGCCAATCGGTTCCAAAGATAAAAATCATCATAAAAGGAAAGGAACAATTATTCAAGATGGTAATATTGTGGAGGCAAGTGCCCAAGAAGAAGCTAAAGATATAACTAATCAAAAAACCCAGAAGGGGTTCAGGTACCTGAAAATGGTGATAATGAAGAAATCTCAATAAGTTATGTTATTTCAGGAAAAAGATGGAACCGAAAAAATATAGTTGTCGACAACAATTTTGCTTATAAATGTTGCTATTGAAATAGCAAAAGAAAATGAGGATCCTGAGCTAAATCTATTGAGCAATGTAAAAATAGAAAAGATTAGCCAAAATGGAAAGACACAATACAAGTATAATTAAATTCACTTTCTAAACATGAGGTTTTTGGACCTATAGTCCAAACACCTAAATATGTAAAGACGATAGGATATAAATGGATATTTGTGCGAAAACGAAATGAGAAAAATGAAGTCGTAACATATAAAGCACGACTTGTAGTGTAACACCCCAAATCCGGCCTAGACATTATGACCAGATCTGGAGAAGTCACTAAGAAGGATTTTGAAAACGGAATCATTACGATAAGTCATTCCAACTTAACAACTCATATTCTCTTATTTTTGTTTGTCAAAAGCATTGTTTAGTTATTTCATTTGCCAAAACATGATTTACAGTGAGAGTTTAATTAAACCAATTTATTTTGGAAATCCATCTTGTATCTTCAGAAAAACTTTTGTCTACGTAAAACCATCGTTTTCTTAAAACATTTTGACAAACCATGCAATTTAACCAGCAAACGAAACCAAAACCAAGTTAAAAACCATACACTCCAGAGAGTCCTAGAAATTACAAACTCTCAAATAAATCTGAAAATTTAAATAAAAACCATAAATTACTAAGAATAAACAGTTCTCAGTCCTGTGGTCACTGCTAAGTCTCTGTCGCACCGATCCGTCTAATCTCGTGGATTACCTGAATAGAACAGACAAACAGATGTGAGTTTTCGTAAACTCAATGTGTAACTCAACAGAATTAGACATGCAACTTACACAGATATTACATACACAGTCAGATTCAGTTTCAGATTCGGACCTAAGTCCTTTATAGATGCAGATACAGATATACATAACATATATACAGAATCCTATCCCCATCCTCTACACACCAACTCCTACCATTCCATCAAACCATGTGGGGTTAAAAACATCCACCCATCCCTACACACCACATTGTGTCATTATGACACATATCAGATAATATGCAGCCATGCTGTCAAAATATAGACGAAGGTCGCCATATGGAACACTTCATCCACATATACAAACCCACCCCAGTCACAAATACAAATATACAAGTATAGTAATCCTATGCATAACATGCTCATATACAAGTGTCATATATATACATATAATTAACAGAATAATCAGTCATGCATTACAGTGTCTAACTCAGAACAGAATATCAGATCACATAATTTTAAGGTTTGGTTAGTCATTACCGATCCTACAGTAGGTCCACAGTCAATTGGAATGACCCGTGCGACCCTAGGGAAAATTTTAGAAATATAGGCACACATGCCCGTGTGGGCCCACACGCCTAGGTTGGTCTTGCCCGTGTAGCCCACACGACCTGGCCCAAAACCCACACGTCTGTATGGTCCATACGGCCACACTCACACCATCACACGGTCGTGTCTGGCACACGACTATGCCCTCGTCAACAACACGACCGTGTCTCGCACACAGCCAACCACAAGGGTGACCACACGCCCCTATGACATCGATAATTTGCACTTTTGGCTTTCGCTGAAACTCATTTTTCACTTGTAAGGGGTACACACCTGCTTCGATTTTGATGCGAGAACACACTCGAAATCACCAGAACCTAAAATCAACAAACCAAACACCAAATTCGATCTTAACTCATAATTAATCCGAAACCACGAAACCAAAAAAAGTTTGATTCAACCATTCGTCACTTACCCCAACACCCTAAACGATTTCAGCTACAAATTCGCAAGAGGAGAGCCCTGTTTTTCACGATTCACTGCTGCCAAAACAGAAAGTAAGGCTCCAACCGGTAATTTGGAAAAACGAAACTACAGGAATACTAAAACCCCACTTATCGAACAATGAAAAGAAAATAGAACAACAAGATTCAAAGATTCGTTGACAGATTGAAACAAAGTATAAGGAAGAACCAAAATAGTTGAGGAACAAAATAACAGAGAAAAGCAAATGAAAATTGACGTCAGTTTACCTGGAAAGAGAGAGGAAATTTAAAATAAAAATAAAAATTAAAAGATATCAAAATCCCTTAAATTCCTCCCACTAACCCACTATCAACAACTAACTCAGAATTCTAACTCCACCGAAACTCTCTCATACAACTGAGTAAAAAAATAACATCCACGCTCGTGTAGGGATTCGAACACAATACCTCTAACACTCTAACTCCCTTACCACTCAAACCAACAGGCTTATTCTAATATGGATTAACAAACAATTTTATACAAGTCTACCCAACAAGGGTAAGGCTTGGATTTAAAAAATAACAAAATTTGGCAACAACGAGACTTGAACCCAAGACCTCACACACACACCCAAAACACTTAACCATTAAAGCAGATACACATTTGTGTTAGATACTTACATAAATAGAAATAAATTATTTAGAGCGTTACATGTAGCATAAGGATTTTCACAAAGGCCCGGCATTAATTATGAAGAGACATATTCTCCTGTGGTGGATGCAATCATGTTTAGATACCTTATTAGTCTGGCAGTACGTGAAAAACTTGACATGCGTCTAATGGATGTTATAGTCTATTTGTATGGTACATTTGATAGTGAAATTTATTTGAAAATCCCAGAAGGATTTAAAATCCCTGAAGGATATAGAGTTTCCCGAAAAAATTACTCAATAAGATTAAAGAAAAGTTTATATGGATTAAAACAATCTAGACGTTTGTGGTACAATCGTCTTAGTGAATATTTATTAAAAAAAGGTTATAAAATAGATTCGATTTGCCCATGTGTTTTTACAAAAAGGTATGGACCAAACTTTGTGATAATTGCTATTTATGTTAATGATCTAGATATTATTGGAACACCTGAAAAGCTTCAAAATGCAGTAAATTATTTAAAGAAAGAATTTGAGATGAAAGATCTTAGAAAAAAAAAGTTTTGTCTTGGCCTACAGATCGAGCATTTAAAAGATGGAATTCATGTCCATCAGTCAACTTATACGAAAAAAATCTTAAAGAAATTTTATATGGATAAAGCACATCCATTGAGTACCCCGATGGTTGTACGATTGTTAGATGTGAATAAAGATCAATTTCTTCCTTGCGAGAATGATGAAGAGTTTCTTGGTCCTGAAGTACCATATCTAAGTGTCATAGGAGCATTGATGTATATTGCAAACAACACAATACTTGATATAGCTTTTGCTGTAAACTTGTTAGCAATATTTAGTTCTTTTCCAACACGTAGACATTGGAATGGAATTAAACATGTATTTAGATATCTCAGAGGGACCATTGATATGTGGTTATTTTATTCAAATGATTCAAAATCCCTATTAGTTGATTATGCTAATGTTGGATATTTATCGAATCTACATAAAGGTCGATCTCAAACGGGATATTTATTTATATGTAGAGGTACTGCCATATCATGGCGTTCGACAAAGCAGACATTAGTTGCTGCCTCTTCAAATCATGCTGAAATAATTGCAATGCATGAAGTAAGCCGAAAGTGTGTTTGGCTAAGGTTATTAACCCATCATATCCAGAAGATATGTAATTTGCCTTTACAGGAAAATATGTCAACTATCTTATATGAAGATAATGCAGCATGTATAGCTCAATTAAAGGGTGGTTGTATCAAAGGTGATAGAACAAAAAATATTTCACCAAAATTATTCTTCACTCATGATCTTGAGAAGAAATGTGACATAGAAGTTCAACAAATTCGTTCTAGTGATAATTTAACAGATCTTTTTACCAAGGCATTATCAACTTCAACATTTGAAAGACTACAAAACAAGATTGGAATGCGTCGACTCAAAGATATAATGTGATGTTGCCATTAGGGGGAGTCTAAAATACATTGTACTATTTTCCTTTAACTAAGGTTTTGTCCCAATGGGTTTTCCTGATAAAGGTTTTTAATGAGGCAACTTGCAATAGGAGATTGTGTACTATTTTTCCTTCATTAGGTTTTTATCCCACATGATTTTTCCTAATAAAGGTTTTAATGAAGCACATTTTTATTTAAAAAACATCCAAGAGGGAGTGTTGTAAATATATATATTAAAGTAATGAGATAAAACTCTTTACTTCATTTATAATCAGGAGATGAAAAAAATAGAGTAATTAAGAAAACTTAATTCACATTTATTCATTGAATGTAATACATTTATTAATTGAATGTAAATGAGCTTATAAATAGCACCTTGTAAGTGAAAATTAAACAATGAAAATTCTCCCATATTTTTCATCCACTTTTTACTTATTATTATTGTTTTATTAAATTTTCTATAACAATAAGAGGTATTTTACTAAATTTATACTTTTTTTTGCCAAAGTATGTTAATTATACTTAGATCTTTTAAATAAGCCTTTTTTTTTACATTTGCACTTGATTAAATTGAAGGTAAAAAAATCTCTCGAATGTCTCTCAAGTCTAATATTAAATAAATCAGTTTAATGTAAAAAAATAATTTTTATATATTTTAAAAGTGAATAATTGACGATAGTTAACTATAATATTTATGTTTTCCTTTAATTTTACATTATGTCTATTATATTATAATAAATTTAGTTCTTAACGATTATATAATTAATTTATTTAATAATATTTTTAAAAATTTTAACAAATTTAGTCTTAAATATTTATATATTATTTTTATTGAAAAAAACGAAATCAAAGTGAATAAAAAGAGAATTTATTATTGTAATGATTAATCATTTGTTTAGATATTCCAAAAAGAACTTTATATAAATTTTGAATCTAGAATGTTGTTGTAATGGCCAATTTTTTGGCCCAAGCAAAAATAAAATCCACATAACCAAAATTCAAGTCCATTTACAATGTTAAACAGCCCAAAAAGCAAAACAGGTCCAATTTCCACATTGAAAGGCCCAAACCCAAAACTAAATAACCCAAATAATACAAAAACCCTAAAGCCCACCTAGCCCAACACACAAAACATTTCAGCAACCCTAGGTCCCCCCTTCTGTTTGTTTTGCACCGCAACCATGAAGCAGCCCCATACCTCCACTACAGCGGCCCCATACCCCCACTACAGCAGTCCCATACCTCCACAGCCCTCGTACGCCACGCCCATACCCCATACGCATGCCAACAGACTCTGTACCTACAAGAAGGAAACAAAACAACGGCAGCAACAGAGGAGTAGCCAATAGAAGAAACAAAATTTTTGTACTTTTCTTTGGAACATTCGGCTATAAAGCCATGTAATAGCCGTTGTAAGTTTTTTACGGGCAATAAGAGAAAACAGACACAATACCTGCATACTGAATAGCAAAAAGAAATCAAAAAAGTCATTCAAAGGTGATTTCATATTTTTTCTTTATTTTCGATCTACTTGTGATTTTTTTTAGCATGGAAAACGAAAGGCGTGTTTGAAACAACACCGATGAAAGCCCACATGTCTCGAAAATATGGAGATTCAGGCTAGGGTTGTTTTTATTATTATTTTCATCAGATTTTGCTTTGTTTTTTGGTAGAATAGCACAACATTTTAAGATTTTTTCTTTAAAAAAAAGAGAAAAAATGGAGAAGGAGTGTGTTTACCCGATCTCCGTGGGCGTGTCCTCCGTTGACAAGGTCTGGTCGCCATTGACGCACAGTCAGCCATCAAATAAATGATGGTTTAGGCGGCTGCATGTTGAATCAAACCCTACGGGAAGGGGTTAAAGCTTCTATTTAAAAAAAAGAGAATGAAAGGTTGTTGGGTTTTGAAAAGGAAATAAATGGGAATTAAAGCTTAGCAACAGATTTGGAAATGATGGAGTTTAAAAGAGGGGACCCACGCGTGTTGACCCAATCCAAAAGATTGGATCCGCGTTCTTTTGTTTCAAATGGGCTAATGGCGCATTTGGTCCTTCTCTTTCGCGTCAATTTTCAATTGACTTCTATTTGTACTTTGTATATTTTTTAAATGTTCCCTAATATTTGTAAGTTCTTACACTTTAGCCCATGTCTCAACGCAGTGTTTTGAGATCAGGGATAATTTCAGTCTTGGTCCCTATAAATTCACGCGTGTTATACGTGGGTCCTTATTTTATTATTAGTAATTTATTTTATTTGTAAATTATCCTTTTTTATTTTACTTTGATTTTAATTAGGTAATTTATTTAGATTCATTTTATAGTTTTTTTTATTCGGGCTTATTTACTTGCATATTTTGAGTTTAGTAATTATTTTTTAATTTTTTTTTATTTTTATCATATCATTGATGTCTTTTGTAATGCTTGTATTAATTATTTGTATCATTTGCTTACTCGTTTATTTTAATTTAGGTAATTGTATTTTCATATTTTTAGATACTATTTTATGTAAACGTTTTTATACATATATCATCTTACGCACGCATTCTTAATATTATTATTACGTGTATACATTCATTATTTTCATTTCGTGTTCAATTCCATTATACCTTCATCTTTTCTAATATTATTGTCACCTCGATTATCTGTTTCAATATATTCCTAGCTCTTTCATTTATTGATTTTTATTTCATATTATTTTACTTTGCATTATGTCGAAAATATTCTTATTCATGATTTAAATCAATAATCAAGGTAATATACCGATTTAACATTAAGTCATCGAGTTCAACGCTATGTTGGGTGAACGTCAATTGACTCAAGTTAAAGCGATATACCCTTAAAAAAAATGAAATAAACTAAAATTTCTCGTTCTTTTAATCGGATCACGACTAAATTTTACATTGAACCGTATTTTTGAAATCAAGACAACCTGTGTTTATGAGATACCAATTTTTGGGCGTCGCGAGGGTGCTAATACCTTCCTCACGCGTAACCGACTCCCGAACCCTAATTTTTCTCTGGCTTTTAACGTAGACCTAAATTCAGCCTTCCTTTTATTTTAAAAAATGAATCTAATAGGTGTCCGATCACACCTAGGAAAAAGGATCGGTGGCAACTCCCTCTTTATTTTAAAATCAAACTTCAGTTTCCAAACTTTTTCACTAGAGTGCGACAATTAGCGACCCCGAAACCAATTTTTACGTCGCTACAGCTGGCGACTCCACTGGGGACAGCCTTGTTGAGAGTCGTGTCCGGAATTAAACACATTTTGTCAAAATTTTCAAATTTCCTTGTTCAAAGTAAATATTTGGTCATGATCCGAAAATCTCGTTTTCAAAATTCATGCATTTGTATCGTGCTGTAAATATTTCTTCTAACTTCCTTATTTGGTTGTTTTTCAGTGTTTCAATTTTTATGGTTTTAATTTTGGTTTAGTTTCTTTAAGTGAAACGTAAAGGTTTATGAGTTGTTCCCCACACACCGTGTACTTGCATTTTCGCATAACATGAGCTCTCTACCCGGGCTCCGTCCGTTTAAGTGAAAGTAAACGCTACGCCTTCGTGAGTTAACTCGTCCCTCCGCACAGGCTAGTGAATACTTTTGGGTTACATATGACTTATGCTTTCGTGAGTTAACTTGTCCCTCCGCATAGGCATAAGTAAATGTAACCCCTCGAATTGAACTCGTGAGCCTGTGATAGGCTATGACCGAGGCTCCGTGTTAATCTTAGCAGATGATAGTACGGGCAATTCGAGTACCTATCTAGAACCAAAACCGCATATAATGAACCATACGAGCCACCTAACTAGAGCCATGCCGAACCTCTATCCGCTTATAGTCACCAAAATAAGTACACGGGGAAAATGCCTTTTGCCTTTCATTTACACTATTTATGCAAAATAATTGGATTGAGTAGTTTAATTTGTTTTTCAAATTATATTTGTTGTGTTTACTAACCAAGTTTGTTTGTTTTTATTTTTATTTTCATCATGCATCATAGGCATCATATTAGGAAGGTGTTGATTAAAAGTTGGTTGCCAAAAAACGGGTTTCTGATGGAGGTGTCAATTACACAAATAACCGAGAAGAATGCCGTGGTTCGGGACTGGTCTCTAAAAATTCAGAGAGAAAAGGGGGATAGTCTAGTGGAAGGGTGTGTCGCCAATTTGCCCGACCATATAACTGTAAATGTTCGCCAAAATAACTTTGAGGATTTGGTTCGAATTTGGAATCAGTGGGATTCAGACACTAAAGACATTTTCACTGAGAGGTATGGAGATATAGCTCACCTGATCACCATCCGTGTAGACGAACAGTTGATTCAAGCCATGATTCGGTTCTGGGACCCAGCTTATCAGTGTTTCACCTTCAATCAAGAAGACATGACTCCAACCATAGAAGAGTATGCTGCTTTACTCCGCATCGACAATGTACAATTCGGCAAAATATATGTGAAGGAGCCTAAGCCGATGACCTTCAAGAAAAAGTTAGTGAGACTGATAGACATGACTGATGTATGGGCCGAAAAATAGATAAAGAAGAAGAATGAAACCATTTGCATTCCATGGTCCTCCCTACGAGATTTGGCTCTGAACCATCCCAACATGCTGAAAAGGGTAAATCTATTCGCTTTGGCCATTTACGGTTTGGTCATTTTCCCAAAAGTTCTCGGACATCTCGAAGTTGCAGTAGTTGATTTCTTCGAAAGGTTAAAACAAGGAATCAACCCTGTCCCGACCATCATAGCCGAGACCTTCAGGTCCCTGAGTAGTTGTCGAAGAAAAGGGGAGGGACGATTTATCGGATGCGCGCAATTGCTCAATGTTTGGATTTTGAGTCACTTCTGGAAGGTAGAGCGCACTCCGTTTCATATGTTTTCTAAAACATTCTCCCCGCTAGAAGCTTACCTCAATAAAGAATGGCCGAAGGAAGTCACCGAGCAACATTAGGTATCAGTTTTTTAGAATCTTCGCGCCGAGAATATAACATGGAGAGCACCCTGGATCCATCCTTCAGTTCTGCTATACAAATGTGAAAGCCAAGATTGGGTACCTTTACTCGGGTTATGGGGAGGAGTTGGATATGCTCCGCTATTAGTCCAAAGGCAATTTTCTTCGCGACAATTCCTCCCCGCAACTGGAGGATTAGCACAGTTCGAGTTCGCTTTCGCAGGTGAAGGATATATGAAGAGAGTCCGAGACACTGCAAAGTATTGGAAGGAAATTCATTTCATGGAATTAGCTTTGTATGTTGATACCCTTACCCAAGATTACGACATATGGAGGAAGCAACGGGTAAATAGTCAGCAAATCTCATCAACAAACTACACCATCCAGAATCCTTTCTCGGAGGAAACGCCGTCTGAGCTAGAAATGGCAAGACAAGAATTCGAACGAGAAAAGGCCAAGATGTCTCGGGACCTTAGTGCCTTCAAGAAGAAAACTATCAACTGAAGATTGAAGTTCAGGTTGAAAGGTCTAGGACTGAAAAAGTACAAAGAGAAGTCGAGATTGTGAGAAACGACTTAAGGGACCTTCATTTGGAAAACAAGAAATTAAGAAACACTATAAAGAATAGCAGGTTGGGCAAGTCGACAGCAAAATGGAAGGAAGAAATTAGCAATATCAAGGGAGGAATGGAGTTTTGAAAGGGAAAAACAAAGAAAGAGAAGGAAAAGGCTACGCGCGCTGTGATAGAATTAAGAAGGAAGAACGTCGAATATGAAATAGTGACTGCAAAATTGGCGAATAGTCAGTCTGAACATCAAGAATTAAAAAGGAAAACACGAGATCTAGAAAATATGCTGCAATCTCGTCAACAACAATTAGATAACCTCTTGAAGGCTCTTGAAGAAAATAGTGAGCAGTACGATAGGGACATTCACGCGTATGAAGGAATTCTCAAAGAAAAAGAAATGCAACTTGACTTTTTGATCAATGAAATTCGTAAAGCGGCTATGCAAGTTGTTCAATTATCAGATGAAGCCGAAGTTCTCAGTTGCCAATTCCCTCCGAGCCAAAGATCGAGCATATCAGAGTTTTTAGAGTAAGTGAAGAAACAAGGCAATGTGGCTAGGAAATTTGTGTAACTGTTGGAAAAATGAGAACTTTGTGTAATAGACTATGTTGATAAATGAAATGCCTAAATATGGGGCTATCTTGAAATCAACACCAATTTCTTGCATTTCATTCATAACTGAAATTCATTTGACATTCATGCATCCATTCATTCATGCATCAATTCATTCATTGCATATCCCATACTCGTTCGCTGAGGTTAAAACATACAATTCGCAGTTGCAAGACTTCAAGACTGGAACCACGTCATCCGTATAAAACGCGCCGACAAGCTAGAGTAATGGAGAATGAATTCAATGAGAGAATTGAAAGGATGGAAAGGGCTCAAAAAGAATTACAAGAGCAACTGGCCAAATGGCAACAAGAGACGAGAGACCTAATGGTGAGATCTCGAGAGGAATCTCTCGAGCAAAGAGATCAGATGGCTAAAATGATGGAGATGATGACAACTTTGGTCAAAGGAAACATGCAGAACTCCGATGTTATGGAACCTCGGTCAAGAATTCACCATGATCAGGATCCACTCTATCCCCCGGGATTCACTCCACCGCCCGCATATACAATACAAAGAGGGTATATTCAAGAGGAACCCACTGGCTTGGAACATCGACCTATGCCACCTGCTCCACCCACTAATTTGGGGCAAGGAATGTTAGCGTCGAACCCAGGGGCTAGTCCTGCTAATCCACTAGTTCCAGATCTGGATGACCCAGCAGAGGTAGCCAAGTTGAAATTGGATAACCATGACGCAAAATATAGGAGTCTAGAGGAAAGACTCAAAGCAATAGAAGGCACTGAAGTCTTCTCCGCACTAGGTGCCAAGGAACTCAGTTTGGTACCTGATCTAATTTTGCCTCCGAAGTTCAAAGTGCCTGATTTTGAGAAGTATGATGGGACAAGGTGCCCAAGAGCACATCTCATTATGTTCTGTCAAAAAATGACCGGTTATGTGAACGAGGATAAACTACTCATACATTGCTTTCAAGATAGTCTAACAGGGTCAGCTCTTCGGTGGTACAATCAACTTAGTAGAGAAAAGATTCGATCCTGGAAGGACTTGGCGTCAGTATTTTGCGAGCAGTACAAGCATGTATCGGATATGGTGCCAGACCGTATGGCCTTGCAAATGATGGAGAAAAAGCCATCAGAGACCTTTAGACAGTATGCGCAGAGATGGAGAGTCGTCTCAGCTCAAGTGGAACCCCCACTAATAAAAATAGAGATAACCGTTCTCTTTATCAATACTTTAAATGCACCGTTTTATGACAAATTAGTGGGAAGTGCCACGAAAGATTTCGCGGATATTGTAATATCCGGTGAACTCATAGAGAATGCCGTCAAGAGCGGTAGAATGGAAGGATCAGAAGGCTCAAGAAAAGCAGCACCCTTAAGGAAGAATGAGCCAGAAGCCCACATGGTGGGAACTGGGAGTCGTTACATTCCCAATTCGTATCCTAACCAACCCCGACCTCGAAATTATCCTCCCCCGAATTTCTATTATCCCCCTCAAACCCCTTACTACCAAGCACCACATCCGTCCTACCCCGTATACGCCACGAACAACCAAAGACCCGTCACCACTTTCCCACAAAACACGGTACCCGCCCAAAGCCAATCAAGGCATAATCCCGAGAGACCATAATTTACCCCCATCCCTGTGTCGTATGGGGAATTGTACCAAAAACTTTTAGAAAAACAGCTAATTTCTCCCCATTACATGGCACCCCTTAAACCTCCATACCTAAAGTGGTACGATCCAAACGCTAGTTGTGCATACCACGCAGGGAACCAAGGGCACTCTACTGAGAATTGTCTCGCTTTCAAAAGGAGAGTTCAATGACTCATTGACGCGGGTATCCTACGATTCGATAGTGCTAGTAACGCCACGGGGAACCCGTTCCCTAACCATACCGAAGGGAATGTGAGCACAGTGGGGAAAGAGGATGAATGGAAGGTCAGAAGATGTGTATCAGAAATAATGACGCCTCTGCAGAAAATCTGAGAGGTATTGGTTAAGAAAGGATTGCTCTGTCACTCTGATAGAATTTTTGGAGAAGAAGGTCAAAGTTTTTTCAATTTTCATGGGATTGTTGGACATGACATTCAGTCATGTGAGGACTTTAAAAGGTTACTTCAAGACCGGATGGATAATAAGGAGATCAAGGTCCTTAACAAGAGTGAAGATGCCAACGAAAGAGAAGTATGCGTCTCTGATAGCCAATCATCAGGGCCCCCTTATAGTGCTGATCGACCGTTGGTAATTTATTACGACGCGATGAGAGAGCCATTGAAACCACAGATGGTAATTGAAGTACCATCTCCTTTCCCGTATAAGGACAACAAAACAGTACCGTGGAGATATGATGTTAATATCGTTACACCGGAAGTTGAAAAATCCAAAGCCATAATTGAAGATGTTGGGGAGGTAGGTCATTTTACTCGAAGTGGACGATGCTATTCTAAAGAAGTTGAACCGGTAAAAAAAAGTAGCGACTCGAAGCAAAAAGGAAAAGCAGTGATGCACGAAGTCGAAGTCGAGCAAGAAATTCCACCCGTGTAAGAAACTAAAAAGCCTGTGAATGAGGAAGAAGCTCAGGAATTCTTGAAATTTATTAAGCACAGCGAATATAGTGTGGTGGAACAATTGAGCAAGCAGCCAGCACGAATCTCAGTTCTATCTCTACTGTTAAATTCAGAGCCACACCGGAACGCTTTATTGAAGGTGTTAAATCAAGCTTACGTGGCCAACAACATATCTGTCGAAAAGCTTGGTAGGTGGGTAAACAATCTGAATGCGGACAACTTCATCTCTTTTAGTGATGATGAGATACCACCAAATGGTAGAGGCTCGGTGAAAGCGCTGCATATCACGACCCGCTGCAAGGGCTACATAATACCGAACGTACTCATCGATAATGGGTAGCGTTAAATGTTATGCCATTGGCTACGCTTTCCAGAATACCGATGGATTTGTCCTACTTAAAGCCCTGTCATTCCACGGTAAGGGCATTCGACGGGACGAGGCGCGAAGTCATGGGAAAGATCGAAATCCCTTTGGAAGTGGGTCCCTACATCTATGAGGTCGAATTCCAAGTCATGGACATTACACCCTCTTATAACTGCCTTTTGGGAAGACCTTGGATTCATTCTGCTGGAGCAGTCCCATCATCCCTCCATCAAAAAGTGAAATTCATCATGGATGGCTGTTTGGTCACAGTCGAGGGCGAAGAAGACATCGTCGCATCTATCTCTGCTGATGCGCCATACCTGGAAGTAAGTAAGGACGCAGTGGAATGTTCCTTTCGATCCCCTGAATTCATCAATGCCACTTTCGTCGCTGAGGGAAATAGAATTCCGATGCCAAAACTGTCGAGAAATACCAGAATGGGTTTCAAGTTGACCGTAGGAAGGGGAGCTCGTACGAGAAGAGGTTTAGGGAGACATCTGCAAGGAATAGTGAGGGCTTTAAAGCCAGTGCACCACAAGGCCCGATACGGTTTGGGGTTCCAGCTTGACATGCGCCAAAGAAGAAGACAGTAGAAGAAGGATCAAGAGAGAAGAATTGCAAGAACTTTGGGCCGAGAACCAAAAGGGGAACCAATAGAGTACCCTCCTTTGTCAAAAACATTTACATCTGCGGGAATGATGTACCCTGGACAAGATGATCCACGAAACATGCTGGGATTAATTGAAAGGGATTTTCAGAATGTCAGTATAAATGTCATTGACAAAGAAGCTGGTGCAAGTAAAGATGTCTCGAGGATACGCCCTTGCCCTCCTGGTTTCATGTTGAACAATTGAATTGCTGAGGAGCTTCTTGTAGTTTATAAGCCTTCAGAGTAATGCTAAACATCAACCTTCTATTGTGTCCTTAGATATAATGGAATTCTTTTGTAGGAGCTTGCATTCGCTCTTTATCATTTAAGGAATATCAATGAAGATGCATTTTGTCACGATTTTTCGCATTATCACTAATTTCATAATCATTTTCTCATTTCATAGCCTATCCTTACATTTGCCTCATTGCCATGACATAACATTTTGTTTGTTGTTTCCAATACTTGGATGTCCCTCGATAGCTTCCTTTTCCATTCAACTTTCAGGTGCTCAGATATTGACGACATGAATAAGCCCGTTACGAATCTTGAAATTGATTTTGAGAAGGCTGTTTGCTTAGGAGAATTTGAAGCCGAAGAAAATGCTGAAGATTATGTCTCGTCTCCTGAATTGTTAAGAATGGTGGAACAAGAGGATAAACAGGTTCTGCCTCATGAAGAATCTGTGGAAACAATAAATTTGGGCACTGAAGAGAGGAAACAAGAAGTGAAGGTTGAGACTTCTATTTCAGAAAGTACCAGGCATAGTTTGATCACTTTACTCCGCGAATACAAAGATGTTTTCGCGTGGTCATACCAGGACATGCCAGGGCTAGATGAAGATTTAGTGGTCCATAAGCTCCCATTAAAGCCAGAATGCAAGCCCATCCAGCAAAAATTAAGACGGATGAGGCCCGAAATGCTGTTGAAAATAAAAGAGGAAGTCAGGAAGCAATTTGACGCTGGCTTCCTACAAGCCTCCAAATATCCAGAATGGGTGGCTAACATAGTCCCGGTACCAAAGAAAGATGGAAAAGTACGAATGTGCGTGGATTACCGTGACCTGAATCGAGCAAGCCCAAAAGATAATTTTCCCTTGCCATATATTGACACGTTGGTGGACAACACGGCAAAACATTTATTGTTTTTTTCATGGATGGATTCTCGGGGTATAATCAGATCAAGATGGCCCCTGAGGATATGGTGAAAACTACCTTCATAAAAATGTGGGGAACGTTCTGCTACAAGGTGATGCCATTCGGGTTAAAGAATGCTGGGGCAACATATCAGAGGGCTATGGTGACATTATTCCATGACATGTTGCATAAGGAAATAGAGGTCTACGTCGATGATATGATTGCTAAATCTCGAGGAGAAGAAGAACATGTAATGAACCTCAAGAAGTTGTTCGAAAGGCTGAGAAAGTTTCAGCTTGTAACACCCCTTACTCGTATTCCGGCTCGGAACAGAGTATGAGGTATTACTAAGTTTTTAAAAAAAAAATTCGACAGCATTTTTGCTTAATTTTGCTTAATTTTGCTTAAAACTCCTGCAAATTTAAATCACAATCCAATATATATATATCAACCAAACTCATTTATAATAATACTCACAATTTAACTATTAATGAACACCACATTTTAAATCAAACCATAACATATATTTACATGATGATTCCATATTTCATAGGTCGTCTATACATGCCATAATTTTCCGGAACGATAGTAGCAAAATACCCCAAGTGTGAAGGATAGTGTGGATGATTGTCTGACTTCGTTCCAAATTTCCGAGTTGTCGGAAGTCACTATAATCAAGGGAAAAATAAAATCGAGTAAGCATATATCTTAGTAAGTAAACACATGATAAATAAGTAATTACTCACATAACTACACCAAAATATAAACTTATTCATGAATAACTTCATTGTTTAGGCAATTTCCAGCAAACTGTTTTTCTGCGTCATAGTCGCTAATTTATTTTTATCCGGAGCTACAGGGCTCCAAATTGAGTTTCGTAAATTTTCCCTAAAACTAGACTCATATACCATTTCACCATAAAAATTTCAGAATTTTTTACCCAGCCAATTAGTACAGTTTATTCATTAAAACTTTCCCTGTTTCACTGCCCAATGGTTCTGACCCTTCCTCAAAAAAATTCACTTAACTCTCTGTACAAAATTTTAAAAATGGTTTCGCTTGTTTCTATTAAAAATAGAGTCAATAAGGAATCCAGGAATATAAATTTCACACCATAATTATTTTTTTACAATTTTTGGTGATTTTCCAAAGTTAGAACAGGGGATCCCGAAATCAATCCAGCCCTGTTTCAGTAAAATTCAGATATCTCCAAAAATACAACTCTTTTGCTTATTCTATTTATTTCATATGAAAATAGACACATTCAGCTTCAATTTCATATATTATTCAGCTTCCCATTCATTTTCCACCATTTATGGTGATTTTTCAAAGTTACCCATCTGCTGTTGTTCAACACAGTTTATAACTAAATCGTTCCTTTTTTCGTTTTTGATATTTTCTCCCATCTCATACATGGATCGATTTAGTATCCAACTCAATATTTGCCCCATAAAAATTTCCACCATATGGCAATATTCACCTTCCACACTTTTTCGTTGAGCACTCGGAATGTTAACCGTTATTGGTGGATCTCGCACTTAGCACCACCACTTAATCGGGGAATCAGCACTTAGCAACCCCTTGGGGGAATCAGCACATAGCAACCCCCTTTTTATTTCAGAGATACGGTGGATATCGCACTTAGCACCACCAATGAACCGGGGAATCAGCACTTAGCAACCCCTCGGGGGAATCAGCACATAGCAACCCCCTTTCACATTTCAAAGATACGGTGGATATCGCACATAGCACCACCAATGAATCGGGGAATCAGCACACAGCAACCCCTTTATGTACAACATACTTCGGCTTATTCCGAGTGTTCAACCCATAAATCATATATTGCAACCCTTTACCACCTTTCCCGATTTAACAACATTTTTAGGATATGGCCAAACATTTATTTTAATTCCAAATAAATCTCAACATATATCAATTAATGTCAAAATAATACATCAAGTCACGTGTTTACTTACCTCGGTGCAAAATATCGTAATTTTGCACTTCACTCCACTATCTTTTCTTTTCCTCGTTTGAGATAATCTTCACGTCTTTCTTGATCTATAATAGCAAATTTAACTCATTTAATGTTCACATTCATTAAAATAATCCACCACCCAACTTTTTGAAAAATTGCAATTTTGCCCCCAAACTTTTGCATAATTACACTTTTGTCCCCAAGCTCGGAAATTAAACTTCATCACTTATTCTTAGGTTTTATGACATGCTGAACATTTTTCCCTTCTATGGCAACATCAAATTCTCACTCTAACATACACTTATGAACAATAATTATTTTTACCGATTATGCCTATTTACCCGTTTTCGCTTAAAATCGCTTAGCAAAAGTTGTTTAACATAATTTATAGCTTCATATTCCACCATAAAACAGCAAAATAAACACATTTCACCTATGGGTATTTTTCCAAATATGAGCCCTAACACGAATTATTGCTAGAATAAGCTAAACCGAGTTACGAGGATTCCAAAAATGCGAAGAACATTAAAAACGGGGCTAGGATGCACTTACTATGAGCTTGAGAAAGCAAAGAAACCTTAGCTATGGCTTCCTTCAAATTTCGGCAGCAACTAATGAGGAAGATGATGATTTTTGTCATCTTTTTCCCATTTTATTTTTTTTATTACCAAATGACTAATATGTCCCCACTTAAAAAAAATCTATTTCTCTCATTTCTTATGTCTATTTTTGTCCATCAACTAACTAATGGTCTAATTACCACATAAAGACCTCCAATTTAAAATTTCATATCAATTAGATACTTCTACATATAGAACTCAACTTTTGCACTATTTACAATTTAGTCCTTTTGACTAAATTGAGTGCCCAAACGTCGAAATTTTCGAACGAAATTTTTACGAAAATTTTCCGTGAAATTGTAGACCATAAAAATATAATAATAACCATATTTTCCCTCGTCGGATTTGTGGTCCCGAAACCATTATTCCGACTAGGCCCAAAATCGGGCTGTTACAACTCTCCCCCCTTAAGGATTTTCGTCCCCGAAAATCTTACCGGAAAAGAGATTTGGGTACTGTTTCCTCATAATTTCCTCCGGTTCCCACGTAGCTTCCTCCATCCCATGTTTTTGCCACAGTACTTTTACTAAGGATACACTTTTATTCCTTAACTGCTTGACTTCCCGAGCCAAAATCTTTATTGGTTCTTCCTCATAAGTCATATCTGGTCTGACCTCAATCTCTGTAGGGGAAACTATATGTGAAGGATCCGAACGGTAACGTCGCAACATCGACACATGAAACACATTATGTATCTTTTCCAACTCCGGTGGTAAAGCTAACCGATATGCTATAGGGCCAACTCTCTCGGTAACTTCATATGGTCCAATAAATCGTGGACTTAGTTTGCCTTTACGACCAAATCTCAGAATCTTCTTCCATGGAGACACCTTCAAGAACACCTTATCACCTACTTGAAACTCAATTTCTTTTCTCTTTAAATCTGCATACGACTTTTGCCGATCTGAGGCAGCCTTTAAACAGTCACGAATTATTTTCACCTTTTCTTCAGTTTCTTTCACCAAGTCGACTCCATGAATCCGGTTCTCACCGAGCTCAGTCCAATATAAAGGAGTTCTACACTTACGCCCATATAATGCTTCATACGGTGCCATTCGTATACTTGACTGATAGCTATTGTTATAAGCAAATTCAACCAATGGTAGATATTTCTCCCAACTGCCTTTCAATTTTAAAATACAACACCGGAGCATATCTTCAAGAATTTGAATCACTCTTTCCGATTGCCCGTCAGTTTGCGGATGAAACGCAGTACTGAAATTCAATTTTGTACCCAAGGCTTCCTGCAACTTTATCCAAAACCTCGAAGTAAATCTCGGATCTCTATCCGATATAATAGATTTAGGCACCCCATGTAATCTCACTATTTCAGCAACATATAATTTTGCCAACCTGTCAAGTGAGTAATCAATGCGTATCGGAATAAAATGAGCCGACTTTGTCAATCTATCAACAATTACCCAAATAGCATCTTTCTTCTTTGGAGTTAAAGGCAATCCTGTCACAAAATCCATCGTAATACTATCCCACTTCCACTCTGGAATCGTTATCGGTTGAAGTAAACCCGATGGTACTTGATGCTCAGCCTTCACTTGTTGACAGATTAAACACTTTGATACAAATTCCGAGATATCATTTTTCATGCCTGGCCACCAATACAACTTCTTCAAATCATTATACATTTTCACACTACCCGGATGAACTGACAAGTCACCACTATGTGCCTTACATAAAATGGTCTGAATTAACTCATCATTTCTTGGTACACATACTCTATCCCGGAACATCAAGCAATCATCTGAACCAATTTGAAAATCTGAGTCAACACCTGCTTCACACTGAGCTCTCTTGGCTTGCAATTTACTGTCATTCTTTTGAGATTCCCGAATTTGCTGAAGAAATAATGGTCTAGCTCTCAATTCAACCAACATTGAGCCATCATCAGATAAAGTTAACATCGTACCCATAGCTCTCAAAGCAAATAAAGATTTTCTGCTCAAGGCATCAGCAACCACATTAGCTTTCCCGGGGTGATAATCAATCACTAGCTCATAGTCTTTGATTAGCTCGAGCCATCTTCGTTGCCGCAAATTCAAATCTTTTTGGCTCATCTAATACTTCAAACTCTTATGATCAGTGAAGATTCGGCACTTTTCACCATACAAATAATGACGCCAAATTTTTAAAGCAAAAACAATGGCAGCCAATTCTAAATCATGCGTCGGATAATTCTTCTCATGCGGTTTCAATTGTCTCGAAGCATAAGCTATTACTTTGCCCTCTTGCATTAACACACACCCAAGACCATTCAACGATGCATCACTGTAAATTACAAACTCCTTCCCGGACTCAGGTTGCACCAACACTGGCGCCTCAGTCAATAATGCCTTCAACTTTTCAAAACTCTGTTGACATTTATTGGTCCATTCAAACTTGACATTCTTCTGCAGTAACTTAGTCATAGGAGAAGCAATCATCGAAAATCCCTTGACAAAGCGTCTGTAATACCCAGCTAAGCCCAGAAAGCTTCTAACTTCTGTCACATTCCTTGGTGGCTCCCAATCAACAATTGCTGAAATTTTGCTTGGATCAACCCGAATACCTTCACTTGAAACTATATGTCCCAAGAATCTAACCTCACGAAGCCAAAACTCACTTTTGCTGAATTTAGCATACAATTTCTTTTCTCTCAGAATCTGCAACACAGTTCTTAAATGTTCTGCATGCTCAGATTCATCCCGAGAATAGATTAAAATATCATCTATGAACACCACCACGCACTTATCCAAGTACGGCCGAAAAAATCGGTTCATCAAGTCCATAAAAATAGCTGGAGCATTTGTTAACCCAAAAGGCATTACCAGAAATTCATAGTGTCCATACCTTGTTCTAAAGGCGGTTTTCGGCACATCAGACTCTTTAACTCTTAACTGATAGTAACCAGACCTCAAATCAATCTTAGAAAACACTGTTGCCCCTTTTTAATTGATCAAATAAATCATCAATTCTCGGCAAAGGATACTTGTTCTTTATAGTCACCTTGTTGAGCTGACGATAGTCAATACAAAGTCTCATAGAGCCGTCCTTTTTTTTTCACAAATAACACAGGAGCACCCCAAGGAGAAAAACTCGGTCTCACAAATCCTTTATCTGTCAACTCTTGTAACTGAGCTTTTAATTCCTTCAACTCAGTCGGAGCCATTCGATACGGTGCAATAGAAATCGGTGCAGTACCAGGTAACAGATCAATAGAAAACTCAACTTCTCTAATCGGAGGTAACCCAGGCAATTCCTCTGGAAATACATCTGGAAATTCACAAACTACCGGCACTGATTCAAGCTTCGACCCAGTAATATCAGTAATCACATCGGGAGATGAGGCATCCTCTCGAGCGCGTATAGCATAAGTCCTGGCAGGCGCTTTAGTTTCTGATCCTCCAGCTGCATCTTTTATCACACTCTTACCACTGGCTTTGCTTCCCACATTTCTCGGTGGTCTGCCTCTACTGACAACATCACCCGATTCAGCTCTTTGTAATCTTTCTTCTTCTATTCTCTCAAGGCAGTCTTTTACATAATGCTCTTGGGAACCACATCTGAAACAAGCTCGTTTAAATCCCCAACACTCACCAGTATGTCGCCTGCCACACTGTTGACATTCAGGTCTGGTGTTTCCTACATTACCCACACTTGCCACTGAGGTAGCTCGAGTTGTAGTTCCGGAATATGACCTCCCTCGGTCTCTGCGTGAATACCCAACTGAACCGGTTGGTCGTGGATCCATCCCTTTAAACTTCTTCGGGTGAGATTGAAATGTTCTGCCCATTGACCTCTTCCTTACATCTCGAGCTTCCATCTCTGCCCTTCTCTTTTCTCTACTCAGCTCTTCAGCTTTGCAAGCACGATCAACTAATACCACAAATTCTTTTAACTCTAAAATTCCAACATGTAATCTAATGTCTTCATTTAGCCCCTCTTCAAATCTTTTACACATAATAGCCTCCGTAGGAACACATTCCTGGGCATATTTACTAAGCCGGACAAACTCCCGTTCATATTCTGCTACTGGCATTCGGCCCTGTTTCAATCCGAGAAACTCTTTGCGCTTCTGATCAATAAACCGTTGGCTTACATATTTCTTTCTGAATTCTTCCTGAAAGAAGTCCCAAGTAACTCTTTCTTTTGGAACCACCGTTATTAATGTTTTCCACCAACGGTATGCCGAATCCTTCAATAAAGACACAGCACATTTCAAACATTCCTCAGGAGTACAAGATAATTCATCAAATACCTGGATAGTATTTTCAAGCCAAAACTCGGCTTTTTCTGGATCATCATCAACATTGGCCCTGAAATCTTCAGCCCCATGCTTTCGAATTCTATCAACGGGTGGTTTACTTGATCTCACCAATTCAGCACTTCGTGGAGCTACGGGGACCGGCGGAGGAATAGGAGGGGGTGGAGGAGGTGGAACATTCGGATTTACACGGACATATTCTGTATACCAATCACTCATCATTCGGAGGAAGGCTTCTCGAGCCTCATCCTGTCCATGTGTCTCATGTCTACTCTCTTCATGCGCGGTCCCTTGTGCGGGAACCGGCGTGTTACTTTCAACATCATCTGCCATACTTCGATTAGGATCCATTTACTATATAAAACAAAATTTTAAATTGTCAGAAATCATCACACTATCACAATATATTGATGGCATGTATAGACTGACTTTCACACATATTTTATTGGTCCGAGAACCGACTAAACCGTAGCTCTGATACCACTAAAATGTAACACCCCTTACTCGTATTCCGGCTCGGAACAGAGTATGAGGTATTACTAAGTTTTTAAAAAAAAAATTCGACAGCATTTTTGCTTAATTTTGCTTAATTTTGCTTAAAACTCCTGCAAATTTAAATCACAATCCAATATATATATATCAACCAAACTCATTTATAATAATACTCACAATTTAACTATTAATGAACACCACATTTTAAATCAAACCATAACATATATTTACATGATGATTCCATATTTCATAGGTCGTCTATACATGCCATAATTTTCCGGAACGATAGTAGCAAAATACCCCAAGTGTGAAGGATAGTGTGGATGATTGTCTGACTTCGTTCCAAATTTCCGAGTTGTCGGAAGTCACTATAATCAAGGGAAAAATAAAATCGAGTAAGCATATATCTTAGTAAGTAAACACATGATAAATAAGTAATTACTCACATAACTACACCAAAATATAAACTTATTCATGAATAACTTCATTGTTTAGGCAATTTCCAGCAAACTGTTTTTCTGCGTCATAGTCGCTAATTTATTTTTATCCGGAGCTACAGGGCTCCAAATTGAGTTTCGTAAATTTTCCCTAAAACTAGACTCATATACCATTTCACCATAAAAATTTCAGAATTTTTTACCCAGCCAATTAGTACAGTTTATTCATTAAAACTTTCCCTGTTTCACTGCCCAATGGTTCTGACCCTTCCTCAAAAAAATTCACTTAACTCTCTGTACAAAATTTTAAAAATGGTTTCGCTTGTTTCTATTAAAAATAGAGTCAATAAGGAATCCAGGAATATAAATTTCACACCATAATTATTTTTTTACAATTTTTGGTGATTTTCCAAAGTTAGAACAGGGGATCCCGAAATCAATCCAGCCCTGTTTCAGTAAAATTCAGATATCTCCAAAAATACAACTCTTTTGCTTATTCTATTTATTTCATATGAAAATAGACACATTCAGCTTCAATTTCATATATTATTCAGCTTCCCATTCATTTTCCACCATTTATGGTGATTTTTCAAAGTTACCCATCTGCTGTTGTTCAACACAGTTTATAACTAAATCGTTCCTTTTTTCGTTTTTGATATTTTCTCCCATCTCATACATGGATCGATTTAGTATCCAACTCAATATTTGCCCCATAAAAATTTCCACCATATGGCAATATTCACCTTCCACACTTTTTCGTTGAGCACTCGGAATGTTAACCGTTATTGGTGGATCTCGCACTTAGCACCACCACTTAATCGGGGAATCAGCACTTAGCAACCCCTTGGGGAATCAGCACATAGCAACCCCCTTTTTATTTCAGAGATACGGTGGATATCGCACTTAGCACCACCAATGAACCGGGGAATCAGCACTTAGCAACCCCTCGGGGGAATCAGCACATAGCAACCCCCTTTCACATTTCAAAGATACGGTGGATATCGCACATAGCACCACCAATGAATCGGGGAATCAGCACACAGCAACCCCTTTATGTACAACATACTTCGGCTTATTCCGAGTGTTCAACCCATAAATCATATATTGCAACCCTTTACCACCTTTCCCGATTTAACAACATTTTTAGGATATGGCCAAACATTTATTTTAATTCCAAATAAATCTCAACATATATCAATTAATGTCAAAATAATACATCAAGTCACGTGTTTACTTACCTCGGTGCAAAATATCGTAATTTTGCACTTCACTCCACTATCTTTTCTTTTCCTCGTTTGAGATAATCTTCACGTCTTTCTTGATCTATAATAGCAAATTTAACTCATTTAATGTTCACATTCATTAAAATAATCCACCACCCAACTTTTTGAAAAATTGCAATTTTGCCCCCAAACTTTTGCATAATTACACTTTTGTCCCCAAGCTCGGAAATTAAACTTCATCACTTATTCTTAGGTTTTATGACATGCTGAACATTTTTCCCTTCTATGGCAACATCAAATTCTCACTCTAACATACACTTATGAACAATAATTATTTTTACCGATTATGCCTATTTACCCGTTTTCGCTTAAAATCGCTTAGCAAAAGTTGTTTAACATAATTTATAGCTTCATATTCCACCATAAAACAGCAAAATAAACACATTTCACCTATGGGTATTTTTCCAAATATGAGCCCTAACACGAATTATTGCTAGAATAAGCTAAACCGAGTTACGAGGATTCCAAAAATGCGAAGAACATTAAAAACGGGGCTAGGATGCACTTACTATGAGCTTGAGAAAGCAAAGAAACCTTAGCTATGGCTTCCTTCAAATTTCGGCAGCAACTAATGAGGAAGATGATGATTTTTGTCATCTTTTTCCCATTTTATTTTTTTTATTACCAAATGACTAATATGTCCCCACTTAAAAAAAATCTATTTCTCTCATTTCTTATGTCTATTTTTGTCCATCAACTAACTAATGGTCTAATTACCACATAAAGACCTCCAATTTAAAATTTCATATCAATTAGATACTTCTACATATAGAACTCAACTTTTGCACTATTTACAATTTAGTCCTTTTGACTAAATTGAGTGCCCAAACGTCGAAATTTTCGAACGAAATTTTTACGAAAATTTTCCGTGAAATTGTAGACCATAAAAATATAATAATAACCATATTTTCCCTCGTCGGATTTGTGGTCCCGAAACCATTATTCCGACTAGGCCCAAAATCGGGCTGTTACACAGCTAAAGCTTAATCCAGCCAAATGTACATTCGGGGCTACCTCAGGAAAATTGCTAGGCTTCATTGTCAGTGAAAGAGGTATCGAAGTTGATCTAGATAAAATAAAAGCCATCCAAGAATTACCTCCCCCGCGCACACAAAAGGAAGTCAGGGGATTTTTAGGGAGGTTGAATTACATTGCTCGATTCATTGCTCAACTTACCAATCAGTGCGACCCAATTTTTCGACTCCTTCGAAAACATAACCCGGGAGAATGGAACGAGGAGTGCCAAGTGGCATTCGATAAGATAAAACGGTATTTGTCTAATCCTCCTGTGCTAGTACCATCGACCCTTGGAAAACCCTTAATCTTGTACCTGACCGTATTTGAAAACTCAATGGGTTGCGTACTGGGCAACATGATGAGTCAGGGAGAAAAGAAAAGGCGATCTACTACCTCAGCAAAAAGTTCACTGAATATGAGGCAAAATATTCGTCCATTGAGAAATATTGTTGCGCTCTGGTTTGGGTAGCTCGGAGACTCAGACAATATATGTTGTATCACACGACATGGCTAATTTCAAAGCTGGACCCAATAAAATACATGATGGAATCGCCAGCACTATCAGGAAGAATGGCACGATGGCAGCTCCTCCTTTCGGAATATGACATTGCCTATGTAAGTTAGAAGTCAATAAAAGGGAGTGCAATAGCTGACTTTTTAGCAACTCGAACGACAGAGGAATATGAGCCTTTAAGATTCGATTTCCCAGACGAAGACTTAATGTGCATCACAAAAATAGAATACGAGTCATCAAAAGAGAAGTCATGGAAGATGTGCTTTAATGGTGCGTCAAATGCTTTAGGGCATGGAATTGGAGCAATCCTGGTATCACCAGACGGGAATCATTATCCGTTCACTGCAAGACTGAACTTCTTCTGTACCAATAATATCGCAGAATATGAGGCCTATATCATGGGGCTTCGTGCAGCTATCGAACGAAACATCGAGATCTTGGAGGTGTACGGGGACGTAGCCCTAGTGATTTACCAAATCCGTGGAGAATGGGAAGTGAGGGACTCAAAATTGATTAAGTACAGTGATTTAGTGGCTGGATTGATCAAGGAATTCAAAGAAATAACTTTTCATTACTTCCCACGAGAAGAGAACCAACTGGCTGATGCCCTAGCCACTTTGGCTTCAATGTTCAAAGCAAGTAGAAAAGCAGAAATAATGCCCCTCAAAATGAGCATATACGAGGTCCCTGCACACTGTTGTAGCATTGAGAAAGAAGTAGACGGACGGCCTTGGTTCCATGATATCTTAGAATATATCAAGAATCAAAGGTATCCCGAACAAGCGAATGAGAACGATAAAAGAACAATTAGAAGAATGGCAACGGGATTTGTTTTTGATGGGGATATCCTGTATAAAAGAGGAAAGGATTAGATGCTTTTGAGATGTGTGGATGATGTTGAAGCCAGAAAAATACTTGAAGAGGTCCATGAGGGAGTTTGCGGAACGCATGCCAATGGTTTCAATATGGCCAGAAAGATCATGAGACTCGGTTATTATTGGCTGACAATGGAAAGTGACTGCATCAATTTTGCCAGAAAATGCCACAAATGTCAAATCTACGGCGATAAAATTCATGTAGCCCCTTCACCCCTTCATGTCATGACTTCTCCGTGGCCTTTTTCTATGTGGGGCATGGATGTCATAGGGCCAATTTCTCCAAAAGCTTCAAATGGACATCGATTCATTTTTGTGGTTATCGATTACTTCACAAAATGGATTGAAGCCGCTTCGTTTGCCAATGTGACGAAGACTGCAGTGTGCAAGTTTTTGAAAAAGGAAATCATTTGCCGATATGGTTTGCCTGAAAGAATCATCTTAGATAATGCCACGAATCTGAACAATAAGATGATGAAAGAAGTGTGCGAGCAGTTCCAAATAAAGCATCATAATTCCTCGCCCTATCGCCCAAAGATGAACGGGGCTGTTGAAGCAGCTAACAAGAACATTAAGAGGATCATTGGGAAAATGACTGAGACATATAAAGATTGGCACGAGAAACTTCCATTTGCTTTGTTTGCATATCGCACATCTGTGCGAACATCTACGGGAGCAGCTCCTTTCTCTCTAGTCTATGGAATGGAAGCTGTGCTACCTATCGAGGTTGAGATCCCCTCTCTGCGAGTATTGATGGAATCAAAGTTAGAAGAAGCAGAATGGGTTCGAGCTCGATATGATCAGTTGAACCTCATTGAAGAAAAACGTCTAAGGGCAATTTGTCATGGGCAAATGTACCAAAAGAGAATGATCGTAGCCCATGACAAGAAGGTACGACCAAGAGAGTTCCATGAAGGAGAACTCGTTCTGAGAAAGATTCTCCCAATACAAAAAGACCTACGAGAAAAATGGGCACCAAATTGGGAAGGACCATACGTTGTAAAAAAGGCATTTTCAGGAGGAGCTTTAATCCTTACCGAGATGGATGGGAAGGAGTTACCGAATCCGGTGAATTCAGATGCGGTGAAGAAATATTATGCTTAAGATGAAAACCCGAAAAGGGCATCTTAAAAAAAAAGGGATCAGGGCGAAAACCCGAAAAGGGCGTCTTGATTAGTACAAAAAGATTAGGATGAAAACCCGAGAGCGCGCCCTAATGAAACAAACCTGGCGGTCGAACGATAGGTCAAGTAGTGAGACTACAGTATTTGAAGCACTTCTGAAAGCTCGAAATTTTCTACGCAAGAAGCCATGCTCGAAAAGATTATTGATTGAGGAACGTGGAAGAGTTCATGTGTTGAATATCTAAAGCATTTGTATCCGTTGAATACGACATTTTCTTTCTTTTTGACATTTTTACTCTCATTGGTTAACTTTCTTTGTTTGCCGCATTTGAAATAAAGGAATATGAGATATCCTTTTTGTCCCTACCTGACCATTTTCATGCATCTCATTATGTGTTTATTTAATGATAAATAGTGAAATGACATGCTCTAAACAAAAGAAATGTCAAGCATTACCCGGATAAGAATTTGATAAGTGCAAGATCTTCAAAGCAAGAACAAAGTTTAACCAAGGGAAAAAGGGTGATATCTGAGAAACGTCGATTACTCGTAAAGCTCGAAGACAGGTATGAGGCCTAAAGAGAAAGTCGAGAGTCAAAGCAATGAACACGGATCCTCAACAATCGTGGCTAAATGGACATACGACAGACATGCTTAAGGAGCACCGCATAATCATGTAGGCATAAAAGCATTTAAGACAAACATGTGCATATCATGATACATGGCATATACAGGTACTCCAACAGAGCAAGAAATCTTGAATGAGAGTCGCACTGAATCAAAGGAAAAGATACCCGAGTTCTACCAAAGGACTGGTTTTGGTATTTTGATGTTTAATATTCATGCTTTCCAAGGAAAATCAACTCATATTGCGAGAGATGAGTTGAGCCTCAAGACACGTTGAGGTATTTTTAATTTTTTTTTAAAAAAATCAACTCATATTGCGAGAAGTGAGTTGAGCCTCGAGGCACGCCGAGGTATTTTTAGTTTATGTTTTAAATTGACTCATATTGCGAGAGGTGAGTTAAGCCTTTTAATTTTTGTTTTTCAAAATCAACTCATATTGCTAGAGGTGAGTTGAGCCTCAGGACACGCTGAGGTAATTTCAATTTCTGTTTTCAAAATTCAACTTATATTGCGAGAAATGAGTTGAGCCTCAGGACACGCTGAGGTAATTTTAATTTCTGTTTTCAAAATTCAACTTATATTGCGAGAAATGAGTTGAGCCTCAGGACACGCTGAGGTAATTTCAATTTCTGTTTTCAAAATTCAACTTATATTGCGAGAAATGAGTTGAGCCTCAAGACACGTTGAGGTATTTTCAATTTCTGTTTTCAAAAAAAAAATCAACTTATATTGCGAGAGGTGAGTTGAGCCTCGGTTCACATGCTGAGGTATTTTCAATTTCTGTTTTTTAAAAAAAAATCAACTCATATTGCGAGAGGTGAGTTGAGCTTCAGATTACACACTGTGGTATTTTAATTTCAACTCATATTGCGAGAGGTGAGTTGAGCCTCAGGTCACACCGAGGTATTTTCCATTTCTGTTTTCATTATTATGTTTTTGAAAGAATCAACTCATATTGCGAGAAATGAGTTGAGCCTCAAGACACATTGAGGTAATTTCAATTTCTGTTTTCAAAATTCAACTCATATTGCGAGAAATGAGTTGAGCCTCAAGACACGTTGAGGTATTTTCAATTTCTGCTTTTCAAAATTCAACTCATATTGCGAGAAATGAGTTGAGCCTCAGGACACGCTGAGGTAATTTCAATTTCTGTTGTCAAAAAATCAACTCATATTGCGAAAAGTGAGTTGAGCCTCAGTTCACATGTTGAGATATCTTTAGTTTTTGTTTTTAATGTCTATTTTTAAAGAGCCAATTCATATTGCGAGAAATGAGTTGGGCTCAGGATCACATGCCGAGTAAAGAATAAAGATTGGAGTTAATCGAAGATACAAATTTTATATCCCTGAAATTACAGTGAAGCTAATTGAAGTTTAATAGAGTAGGTCGAGGCTACAAATCCCTTCTACCTGAATTCTTATTTCCTCGAAGTTTTAGTAGAGAAGATCGAGGCTACAAATCTCTTCTCCTTAAATCTCCGAAGTTGCAGTGGAGTGAATCAAAGCAACAATTCCTATGCCCCTGAAGATGCAATGGGATGAAACGAGGCTATTAGAAGAAAAGAAGTACCAAGAAGTTAAGATTCAGTAAGACTAAGCAAAATTGGCCATTTTGAAGTCTTTGCTTCATTCTCGTTACACGACAATGAGCAAAAAGGGCAGTTGTAATGGCCAATTTTTTGGCCCAAGCAAAAATAAAATCCACATAACCAAAATTCAAGTCCATTTACAATGTTAAACAGCCCAAAAATCAAAACAGGTCCAATTTCCACATTGAAAGGCCTAAACCCAAAACTAAATAACCCAAATAATACAAAAACCCTAAAGCCCACCTAGCCCAACACACAAAACATTTCAGCAACCCTAGGTCCCCCTTCTATTTATTTTGCACCGCAACCATGAAGCAGCCTCATACCTCCACTACAGCGGCCCCATACCCCCACTACAGCAGTCCCATACCTCCACAGCCCTCGTACACCACACCCACACCCCATACGCATGCCAACAGACTCTGTACCTACAAGAAGGAAACAAAACAACGGCAGCAACAGAGGAGTAGCCAATAGAAGAAACAAAATTTTTGTACTTTTCTTTGGAACATTCGGCTATAAAGCCATGTAATAGCCGTTGTAAGTTTTTTACGGGCAATAAGAGAAAACAGACACAATACCTGCATACTGAATAGCAAAAAGAAATCAAAAAAGTCATTCAAAGGTGATTTCACATTTTTTCTTTATTTTCGATCTACTTGTGATTTTTTTTAGCATGGAAAACGAAAGGCGTGTTTGAAACAACACCGATGAAAGCCCACATGTCTCGAAAATATGGAGATTTAGGCTAGGGTTGTTTTTATTATTATTTTCATCAGATTTTGCTTTGTTTTTTGGTAGAATAGCACAACATTTTAAGATTTTTTCTTTTAAAAAAAAAAGAGAAAAAAGGGAGAAGGAGTGTGTTTACCCGATCTCCGTGGGCGTGTCCTCCGTTGACAAGGTCTGGTCGCCATTGACGCACAGTCAGCCATCAAATAAATGATGGTTTAGGCGGCTGCATGTTGAATCAAACCCTAGGGGAAGGGGTTAAAGCTTCTATTTAAAAAAAAAAAAGAGAATGAAAGGTTGCTGGGTTTTGAAAAGGAAATAAATGGGAATTAAAGCTTAGCAACAGATTTGGAAATGATGAGTTTAAAAGAGGGGACCCACGCGTGTTGACCCAATCCAAAAGATTGGATCCGCATTCTTTTGTTTCAAATGGGCTAATGGCGCATTTGGTCCTTCTCTTTCGCGTCAATTTTCAATTGACTTCTATTTGTACTTTGTTTATTTTTTAAATATTCCCTAATATTTGTAAGTTCTTACACTTTAGCCCATGTCTCAACGCAGTGTTTCGAGATCAGGGATAATTTCAGTCTTGGTCCCTATAAATTTACGCGTGTTATACGTGGGTCCTTATTTTATTATTAGTAATTTATTTTATTTGTAAATTATCCTTTTTTATTTTACTTTGATTTTAATTAGGTAATTTATTTAGATTCATTTTATAGTTTTTTTTATTCGGGCTTATTTACTTGCATATTTTGAGTTTAGTAATTATTTTTTAATTTTTTTTTATTTTTATCATATCATTGATGTCTTTTGTAATGCTTGTATTAATTATTTGTATCATTTGCTTACTCGTTTATTTTAATTTAGGTAATTGTATTTTCATATTTTTAGATACTATTTTATGTAAACGTTTTTATACATATATCATCTTACGCACGCATTCTTAATATTATTATTACGTGTATACATTCATTATTTTCATTTCGTGTTCAATTCCATTATACCTTCATCTTTTCTAATATTATTGTCACCTCGATTATCTGTTTCAATATATTCCTAGCTCTTTCATTTATTGATTTTTATTTCATATTATTTTACTTTGCATTATGTCGAAAATATTCTTATTCATGATTTAAATCAATAATCAAGGTAATATACCGATTTAACATTAAGTCATCGAGTTCATCGCTATGTTGGGTGAACGTCAATTGACTCATGTTAAAGCGATATACCCTTAAAAAAAACGAAATAAACCAAAATTTCTCGTTCTTTTAATCGGATCACGACTAAATTTTACATTGAACCGTATTTTTGAAAATCAAGACAACCTGTGTTTATGAGATACCAATTTTTGGGCGTCGCAAGGGTGCTAATACCTTCCTCACGCGTAACCGACTCCCGAACCCTAATTTTTCTCTGGCTTTTAACGTAGACCTAAATTCAGCCTTCCTTTTATTTTAAAAAATGAATCTAACAGGTGTCCGATCACACCTAGGAAAAAGGATCGGTGGCAACTCCCTCTTTATTTTAAAATCGAACTTCAGTTTCCAAACTTTTTCACTAGAGTGCCACAATTAGCGACCCCGAAACCAATTTTTACGTCGCTACAGTTGTAATGTGAAAATCTTATTGAAAATGATTAATTTTTTGAAAATGATTTTTGATGAAAATCTATAATATCAAATTTTCACTTTACAATAATATGTTTTTATTAATTTTAATTTACTTTAGGTGGAATTCTAGTATTAGTTCATTTTTTTATAGAAGTTGTAGATTCTATTTCTGTATTTTAATTTTATTAATTTTAGTCTTAATATTTTTTTAATTAATTGATATTAATTTTTATACTTTTTGAAATTTGAAATTTAGTCTTCACTCAATCGTAACAATTAAATTCTTTTGGTTAAATTCAATTACTATGCGTATGGTTACATTTTAATCTAAGCTATTATACTTTTCGAATTGTGAAATTTTAATCTTTTCGCAAATGACAGTCGTTAATTTATTAATTAAAATTTTATTGAATAATATGTTGAAACAACAAGTTGGCATGGCATTATACATATGATAACATATTTGTCACATCAAGTTTTGAAAATAGTAAAATTTAATTAATTTAACAGTTATCGTTTTTTGAGGACGGAAATTTTACAATCTAAAAAAGTATAGGGACTAAAAATACCAAAAAAAAGTATAGGGATTAAATCCACAACTTTTGTAAAGTACAAGGACTAATAACAAAAATTAACCTTTATTTTTAATTACTATTATAATTATAGTTTTATAAATAATTTTACTTTTATTATAATTTTATAAATAAATTCAATTTATAATGACAAGTTCTCATCATTTATTATACTAATTTTGTAGTTGTTTAGTTCATTTGCAACACCAAAATAATTCGATAATTATTCTGCAAATTAATTTAAACATATTAAAAGTGGATAACTTGAATAGAACCTAAGTAAAAATAATTTTATATTTATCATATTTGTATAAATATTGTTTATTATTTATGATAACTCTAATATCTTAAAATTATTTCTTGTTTATTTTAGTATGATTTTTAGTTAATTTTATTAGATTTTAAGAATTTTATTTCATTAATTTTTTAAGTTAATTATATATTTATAGTGTTAAATTAGACTAATTTTCAATGTGTTCTTATCTAATATAGGTTCAACAAAGCATGGGAAAAATAGCTTGACATAAACGGATTTCTATTTCAATGGAAAATGTCCCCACCTCAACAAAAGCAGGCATACAGCTCTCCATTTCAACAGAAAATGTCTTTGCCCCAACGAAAGCAAATAGATGACTTTCTGCTCCAATGGAAAGAGCGACGCATATATATGATAATTTTTTAAAAGTTACAATTTTTAGGGGTTATTAAAAGGGTAAAAAGAAACCAAAAAATGGGAGAGAATAGAAAAAAAAAAAGGAGCCAGCCAAATTTTCACGCATAAAGAATCGATGGATTTCTACGAGAAGACAAAGTTTTTTCATTGCTTTTCCTTCCTGTTTCTTTTTATTATATTTAGTTATTGTTTTAATTTTAAGATGTTTCCCAAGTTCTCCATCAACTAAATCTCTTCTCTAAGGTTAGAATAGAGGTCATGCTTAGCTAATTGAATGCTATCTATTTCCATCTCTTTTTATTGTTGATAGAGTTTAGATTATGTATTCATTCTTGTTCTTCTTTGGTGATAGTCTGACCAACTATTAGTTTGATAAAACTTAAAGAAATCAAAAGATGACTTTTCGTTTTAGGTCTAGAATGAATAACACTTGGTCTTAATTAGATGAGTCAATTCATGATTCGTAATTAGGATAGGAATATATATGATTACTTTGGGTAGCCATAATTGAGGTAGTTATTAATCGATTTGGTCTACATTATTGACATAAAAATATAATGATGAGATTTTGGTCACATCATGTGATTCGAAAAAAAAGACTCGAAACTGGCCCAAGCTCGAAGGGCCTAAATACAAAATGAGAACGTTCATGGCCCATGCAACATTTGCATGTGGGCTATTAAAGCTTAAGAATCGTCCATATTAGTTTAATAATTGCAGAGCCCTTTAATCTTAATTTAAATGTGTGTTTGATGTGTTTTTAATGTGTCTTAAAGCATGTTTTAATGTTGGTAGTTTTTTAATTAAGTTTTCAGTTCAATAAGTGCGTTAGTTATAGTATGTTAATGTGGAGCTTGAGTTGAATAAGAATTTGAACATAGTGCAAATGTTTAAATATTCATTTATTATTGTTTAGGTGACTAGTCAAAGGACTAAGGAGGGCTCTTTAAATTCTGTTCGATTTTTTGGTTTACTTAAAGCTTATTCATGACACCAATTAAAGGGAGGAAAACACAAGCATTAAAACATTCAGTTTAGGGGAAAATGAAAGGGTCATAACTAGCACAATAAATGAGCATTAAATATTCATGAATAAGATGACTTTTAAGCTACACATGGAATAGTAAAGAGACATAACCTTTCAATTACACATGGTTAAGTGAAGAGACATGCTTTTTCAATTATTCACCATAAGTTATGGACTCAATTTAATTACATTAGATGAATGTGTTAATGGCTAGTAATGGTGCCAAATGTGAAAGGTCAAAGTATATATAAACTAGAATTTGAACATTTGTAAAGGACTTTTTGCTTGAATTTAAAAATTAGACTTTTTTGTAAGAAAATTTTCTCTAAGGTTCTCCATTGAACTATTTTTGACCTTATTAAACTTTCTAAGTTTGTGGCGTTCAAAATTGTCTTATCAATTCGTTTTCCATCCCGGAGTGTGGGGACTTTAATACACCAAGGTTCGGGTATTCTGTCAAGTTTAAGTGGGTCGTAGTTTTAATATAGCTACGGTTCCTTAAAGAATTCAAGTACTTCAGGTCAACGTTTCCACCGTTTGAACCATTTCAAGATGATTCTTCATATTGAGCTATTTTTCGGACATCCAAGCTCGGGAAATTGCATCATATAACTCAATAGTTAGGTTAAATTAGTTCTTTAATTGCTCCAAAAAGAATTAAGGGAATTTTAGTTCTCCAAGTTAATAATCAAGTCTATTAGGATAAATCGGGAACAAATAGATCAATTAGCTAACGCATTGGATGAAATTGTAATCCTAAGGTTTACTATAGATTTTTTATTTGATCTAATTTGCATTGCTTATTTTTATTTACTTTTAAATTAATTAGAAATTTTTATTATCAGTTAATTTAGATAGGTTCTAGAGTAATATTTGATGATAGGCATTTCAATTAATAATAAATCTACGTAAGATTGATATTTTATACTACTTAGAACAATACATATACTTGCGTGTGCGGTTTTCGATCAACAATCTAATATTTATGTATATATAAAAACCGTATATTATTTTATTTTCTATTTCATTTTTTTAAATGAATATAAATGAATTTGTTAAGCTTCAACCAAGTTTATAAATACATCTCAAATTAATTTGAAAGCTATAGTTGATACATAACTAAATATATATAATAAAAAATCAATTATTTTACATAATTGATTTATTCTTGTTTAAATATAGGAATTATTTTACATTTTTAAATTTTCAACAATATCGTCTTTAAAGTTCGAACATGTATTCTCCTTTAAAAGTTCAATGTGCTTTACCAGATGTGGTAATTTTTTTTAGTATGGTATAAGGTATACTATTGATATTAGGATTGACCCGATTAAGCAACAAGTAACAAAAAATAGCGGAATAAATTGAGAAATTGAACACACAAATTTAACGTGGAAAAACCCTTCAAAGAGGATAAAAAACTACGGGCAAAGATAATTTTACTATAATGGCAAAAGAACGAAGAGTACAAAAGATGGAGATAAAAAACTAAACCCCAAAAAACAAACAACCCTCAAAACGTAAACACAAAATTCTCTAAATGTGTTATGAGTTCTAATATCTAATGGGTGTATTTTTTATGGTTGTAAAAGAACCTATTTATAGGCTAAATTAGTAGG